>NW_028270149.1:40275819-40618319 GCF_037043375.1 Chiloscyllium plagiosum
GAGCACTTGTGACCATGGCGAAGTCCTTGGGCTGCATTCATATACTCCCGGAAGCTGACTAAGTAGCTTTAAGCCACTTGATACATAGCTAGAAGAACACAACTAGCTTGAAAAGGATGATTTTAACAATAATTTTACTTTTTTTTTGTTTAGATGGTAAAACTTCAGGAGATTTTCAAGACATTTTATCTTGGTAAGCACAGTGGTAGAAAGTTGCAGTGGCAATCAACTTTGGGTCATTGTGTATTGAAAGCAGAATTTAAAGAGGTGAGTTTTTAAAGGATTGGACTGCTGTAAAAGAAAATTAAAAAATGAAGTTGTTATTCAACTAGTTAAAACAGAAATCATTAAAAGCGGAAGAAGCGTTTGGTAAATGAAACTAAGCTCAATGTTCAGTGTTGTGCTCAGTGTACACTATCTTGTGTACTTTAATTTGTTGATGGTATATGACTTTTGTACAACTGAAGAAATGCTTTTTAGTTCAAGATTTTCTTTTAACCAGTGAATGGGGCAGGTAGGCAGAAGAGAGAAGAGAATTCAGTGTCCACCTGTGGAGTCTTTATGATTATACTATAACATTGAAAGAGTTTGATAATGTTTAAATCACTTTAATGTGCTAAATTTATTTCTCCAAAAAAATGAGAGATTCTCATAGAATCCTACAGCATGGGAGCAGACCCTTTGGTCCAACCATTCCATGCCGAAAATGATCCCAAACTAAACTAGGCCCACCTTCCTGCTTCTGGCCCATGTTCCTCCAGACCTTTCCTGTTCATGTTTTTATTCAAATGTCTTTTAAATGTTATAATTGTACATATATCCATCACTTTCTCAGGAAGTTCATTTCACACTTGAACCACCCTGTGTGTGAAAATATTTGCCTCATGTCTTTTTTCTTCTCTGACCTTAAAATTGTGCCCTCCAGCCGAGGAAACAGGCAATACTATTAACTCTGTCTATACATGTCACTATTTGATAAACTTCTATCAGATCATCTGTCAACCTCCTATGACCCAGTGAAATAAAACCCAGCCTATCCAGCCTTTCTTTATAACTCAAACCTTCCACATCCAGCATCACACTGGTAACTCTCTTCTGAACCCCCTCCAGCTTGATAATATCCCTTCTAAAACTGGGCAACTAGAGTTGTACACACAGATTTAAGCCACACTCTCAGATTTAGTTACTTAATTTATGCTGACCCTTCACTTGAGTCTTTGGCTTTTTAGTTGTTTTTGAAAGATCAGAAGGCATTACTTGAGGAAGAAGGGTGTCCTCCCAGTGCCGTGGCTGATGTTTATTTAACCTTTTTTGAGCACAGCCAACAAAGCTCAACTGGTCGTCTAGCTCATTGCTGTATGAGGCCTTGCTGGGTACAACCTGGCTGCTGCCTTATCAACATAGGCAGCTTGATTCCAGAAGTAATTCACTTGATGCCTCAAAGACGTGAAATATGTCCCACAAAAGTAAGTTCGTTCACATCTGCAAAGATTTAAACAATAACTTTCTCCAGCTATTTGAATCCAGTTCATGATAATTGAACAAAGGTGTTCTGTTCGTTTTCACCAGGAGTCCTCAATAGAATATATTTATCCAATCCTAACCCAGTTCCTTGTGAACAAATGCTCCAGTGTAAAACTGTGCTTCAGGATGGCTGGCATGGAAGCTTGATACTTGTCCTACAGGTGCAGTGGAAAGGAATCTTACAGTTTAATTGTACTGTCAGTGAAAAGCAAAATAGTTTTGTTTAGTTAATTTAATACATGACAGGTTTTCTAAGATTTAAATTCTGTATCCTCATTTTGTGCAAAGACTTTGAAGAATATGTTTTGTAGAATATTCAAATTTGCAGCTTCTAGTTGTTAGTACTTAATATGCAATAATAACAATCTGACAGATTTGAGATGCATTTGTAGCTGTTTCCACAAATTTCTTTTATATTTGTTTTCTCCTTTGTCCCTGCTAGTGTTAAAATACAGCATTATCAAACATCTTTTCCACTACATGAGTTGCAATCTGACAAAATCTCCAGCCATCCCAGCTAAATGTTCAAACATTATGTTGATGGGGAATCTGAACACATAGATTAAGAATCCAGAGACCATGGAGAGAGGACAGGGCTCCAGTTAGTTGGGTGACCACCAAAGCTTGTGTATAATTGATAAAATTTTATAACTTTTTAATGTTTTTTACCCTGGCTGTTGAGGAAAACAGGGTTTTGGATTAGTGGTGCTGGAAGAGCACAGCAGTTCAGGCAGCATCCGAGGAGCGGCAAAATCGACATTTCGGGCAAAAGCCCTTCAGGAATAAAGGCAGAGAGCCTGAAGCATGGAGAGATAAGCTAGAGGAGGGTGGGGGTTGGGAGAAAGTAGCATGAAGTACAATAGGTGAGTGGGGGAAGGGAAGAAGGTGATAAGCGAGGAGGGTGGAGTGGATAGGTAGAAAAGAAGATAGGCAGGTAGGACGTCATGGGGACAGTGCTGAGCTGGAAGTTTGGAACTAGGGTGAGGTGGGGGAAGGGGAAATGAGGAAACTGTTGAAGTCCACATTGATGCCCAGGGGTTGAAGTGTTCCGAGGCAGAAGATGAGGCGTTCTTCCTCCAGGCGTCTGGTGGTGAGGGAGCGGCGGTGAAGGAGGCCCAGGACCTCCATGTCCTCGGCAGAGTGGAAGGGGGAGTTGAAATGTTGGGCCACAGGGCAGTGTGGTTGATTGGTGCTGAGGAAAAGAATATGTTTTTCCAGTTTAAACAGCAGAGGCTGACCTCATCAATGGTCTGGTCTCCTACGTTAAGATTGGCCTCAATTCATCTGAATTTGGACAATAAATTATAATCCATGGTCTTCATTCTTGACCACTGTCTAGTGACTTGTTCTGGAAATGCACAAGTAGTCGCATTCGCGAGGACAGGTTGCTTCAGGCATTGAAACTTTCTGACCTATGCTGGGCTTACATGTAGTCACTGGCTACAATCCTGAAAAGTTGTTATAGCAAAATGAACCAATGTTGTCAGACACATTATGTTGTCAGACACATTTTTTGCAGGAGGGATTTTTTAGACTATGTAACATTTTCCTCATTTCTCCTTACTTGCCAAAAATACAACTTTTGCAATGCATTCATGTCTAATACAGAGCTTTCTAAAGTAAACTCCCAGGCGGCAATGGCTGCTGCAGACCTGCCCCCCACTCCACTTGGTGACATTGTTTACATTTTCAAATTATCATTGTTCACAATGTAAATGAGACTCATTTATATTTCATTTTAAAGTGCTCATAGCAGCTTAAATTCCCAAGTTTTCTATTCCAAATTGCATGCTGTTACCTTAAGACAATTCAGTTTTAATTCAGGTTAATTGTTGGAATATTTTGATTAAAAAACATTTTTTTAAAAAGTAGTATTTGCTTTTATGACAGGGTAAGAAAGAGCTTCAAGTGTCGCTTTTCCAAACTCTGGTATTGCTCATGTTTAATGAAGGGGAAGAATTCAGTTTGGAAGAAATTAAAACTGCTACTGGAATAGGTTTGTGTTCTTTTGTTTGTGGATGGGAACTTAAATTGACTATAAAATGTTCCTGATAAATGAGGCCCTGCTGTACATAACAGTAATATATATCTGGTTGAGATATTCCTTTTTGAACAGTGGGTGAAACGTTAAAGAGAAACACCAGGTAAGCAAGTTTCAGAAATTTATATTCAGTTATATTCAAATTTATTAACTGTACTCTAAACTGAAACAAAAAGTAAATGCTTAAATGTAGGACTAATGTATCTGCACTGCATGTGATTATCTCAAGTGAAAGACATATTGAATTGAGACTATTTGTTAGATGATCTCAGCTGAGACAGTTAATTGAGTCAACAGCAATAATCTGCACAGACCCAGATGAATCAATCTCTCTGCAAGTTCAGTTCTGCCATGTTTTTTTAAAAAAAGCTATTCATTCATGGATTTGGGTGTCGTTGATTAGGCCAGCATTCATCACCCATCCTTGATTGCAAAATTGCAGTTAAGAGTCAGGCACATTGTAAGTCTGGAGTCACACGTAAGCCAGAGAGGATAAAGTCAACTGTTTCCTTCCCTAATGGATATTAGTGAACCAGATACGTTTCTCAGACAATTGAGGATGGTCAGTGTGGTCATCATTAGATTCTTCATTGCATACTTTTGTTGAATTCAAATTTGACTGTCTCCCAGGTCAGGATTCGATCCTGGATCGTTGGAATATTACTTCAGTCAATAGACAATAGGTGCAGGAGTAGACCTTCTGTCCTTCGAGCCAGCACCACCATTCATTACGATCAAGGCTGATCATCCTCAATCGGTATCCTGTTCCTGCCTTATCCCCATAACCCTTGATTCCACATCTGGATTAATAGTCTAGTGATATTACTACGAGGTCATTGCCTTCCTGAGAACATTACCTGGGTGTCTGGATTAATAGAATGATGATATCACTAGGGCATAGCCTAGACCATTACCTCCTTTTTACTACTTGTGCAATCAATCTAGTGAACCTCTACTGCATTTCCACTATGGAAAGTATATCATTTGTTAGGGTGGAAAGATTACAACTACACAAAACATCCTGTAAGGGGACATTCTGGAGTGTTTCACAGTCAAATCATTCAACTTTTGCGCAACAAAGTAATTGGAAGCAGTCAAAAGAGAAAGTAACAAACATGAGGCTCAGTGGTTCGCACTGCTGCCTCACAGCGCCAGGGACCTGGGTTCGATCCTCGCCTCAGGCAACTCTGTGTGTGGCATTTGCACATTCTCCCCATGCCTGCATGGGTTTCCTCATGGGTACTCTGGTTTCCTCTCACAGTCCAAAGATGTGCAGATTAGGTGAACTGACATGCTAAATTGCCCACAGTGTTCAAGGATGTGTAGGTTCAGTGCTTTAGTCAGGTGTAAATGTCAACTAATGGGAATTGGGTTTGGGTGGGGTAGTCTTCAGAGGGTCGGTGTGGACTTGTTAGGCCAAAGTGCCTGTTTCCACATTGTAGGGATTCTATGATATCTATGACGATGATAATACTCCAGATGTGGTCACACCAAGGCCCTGTATAACTGCAGTAAGACATCTGGCTTCGAAACTCAAATCCTCTTGCGGCTAAGGCCATTTGCCGCCTTGATTGTTTGCTGCACCTGCCTGTCTCCTTTCTGGTGTACAAGAATACCCAGATCCTTTTGTACATCAACAGTCCCCAGTGTATCACCATTAAAATAATACTCTGCCTTTGTTTTTCACATCAGTATGTAACTTCATTTTAGTCATGTTGTACTATATCTGCCATGTGTTTGTCTACTCACTCAACTTGTCTAAATCACCTTGAAGCCTCCTTGCATCCACCTTTCAACTCTCAATCCCACCCAGTTTTGTGTTGTCAGCAAACTTGGAAATGTTGTATTTGGTTTCCTCATCTAATATAAATGATAGATCATTTATATAAATAATAAATAATTGGGCCCAAGTACTGATTTTTGCAGTACTACACTATTCACTGTCTGCCACTTGAAAAAAGACCAATTTATTTCCACTTTCTGTTACCTGTCTGTCAACCAGTTCTTGATCTATGCCAATATATTACTTGCATCTCATTTGCTTTAATTCTGCCCATTGCTTATGTGGGGCTATTATCAAAAGCCTATAAAAAAATCCAAATATACCACCATTATTCGTTGTTCCTTTATCTGTTCTTCTCGTTACATCCTCCAAAAACGATAGTAGATTTAAGGGTAACTTGCCTTTTATAAACTTGTGCTGTTTATGCTACCTTGAGAAACTAGGGATTGTTTAGTTCTTTCCAAATGTTGTTTTTTCACATCTTTTATTATGGCCTCCAGCATTTTCACACTACTGATGTTAGGTTCTAATACTCTGCTTTCTCATCGTCCCTTTTTAAATATCGGGACTGCTTTTGCCACCCTCCAATCTGTACGAACTGCTCCAGCATGTGTACAAGTTTGGAAGAATACCACCAATACATCCGTTATTTCCAGGGACACTTTCTTTTGTATTCTGGGAAGATCAATCAGGTTTATTTTTACTTGTTACCAGTGAATTTTGCAAGATGGCATGAGACTGCATACATTAACATCATATGTGATTAGAATTAGGGTTATGAAACCCCTTTGACAAGCCTGCTTACATTTGCTCTCTGGGCCTCAGTGTAAGAATAACCATTTAGGCAAAATACTGGAGGGTGTCTGTGATATTGTGTCCAAGTAAACGTTGGCACTTTGAAGGTGAGGGGGATAAAATATCTCTCAAATATTTGTTAAAACAAATTAATAATTACTGACATCTCTTCTACCAGAGGATGGAGAGTTGCGAAGGACATTGCAGTCTTTGGCATGTGGCAAAGCACGTGTACTGACCAAAACTCCAAAAAGCAAAGATGTGGAAGACTATGACAAATTTACCTGTAACGATGATTTCAAACATAAGCTGTTCAGGATCAAGATTAATCAGATCCAGATGAAAGAAACGGTATGTAAGACCTCTTATACCTCAAGGATTATTTTGTTGTCAGTTATAATCCATGCAATGCTGCACTTTGTAATGTTTTGTGAAGTTTTGCGGTGTTCAATGTAAGTGTTGCTGGAGTATGGAATACTTTTTGGGGGACTAATACTAAGAGTGCTGTGGGCACCTGATGATTAGGTGTTTATTATTAATGGGAAATAATAGGAGCAGGTGGGACTTGAACCTGGGCCTCCTGGCTCAAAGGTAGGGACACTACCACTGCTCCACAACAATCCCTAGTTTATCAGGATAGTTCCCCATGCCCAAGTATTTTCAGCAGCTTCACAAATGACCTTCCTTCCCTCATGACATCAGAAGTGCACTGATTACATTCTTCCAGCCTCGATCATACATATTGTCGCTTTGGTCCCACTGCTCTACTCGTCACAGCTTAAAATTTCAAAAGAACTTGTCTCTGTTCCAAGCTGACTACTTAAATATTTCATTTATGTCAAGTTTTAAACAATGTTTATCAACCAAATATTGATTGGAACAAGCAGATTGTGGGCTTATCAAAACAAAGCCTATTTTATGAAGATGAACTATATGGTTAACAATTACATTCAGTAATGTAGAAATACAATTGCTTACCCCTCAAAATATCCCCACAGTGTATGCATGCATACACTTCTCAGGAAATGGAAAAAAGTTACTTTTTTTTTCAGGTGGGGTTAATTGTAGAGGTTGGTGCGCCAAACTACTATTGCACCCCTCCCACCCTTGTCTGTGGATTTGATGGTGAGGTTGGGGTTGGAGCGGAGGGAGTGGAGACCTGCACGTTGTGAGGGTGAGAGGTTGGAGTAGCTGAGGTAGGGTGGACAGGTTGAGGCGGTCAGTGTCACGGCAGCAGTTAGAAATTAAGAGATTGAGGGCGGGTAACAGGCCAGGATAGGGTGTGATGGAGGCGAGAGAAGGGTGGGCGTGAGTCTTAATTGAAAAAGTGGGCCCGGGGGCGGAGGCAATGGAGGAAATGTTCAAGTTCGTGACGTGTGTCGAACTCATTAATCTAGGAGCGTAGAGGGATGAAGGTGAGGCCTTTGCTGAGGACTAAACATTTGTCCTCAGTGGGGTGTAGAAATTCCCCCTAACCCCACCTCCCTCCAATTTATTTCTCAGCTACCCTCCCCCTGCCCACAAGCATCATTATTGACATTTCCCCCTCGCCGCCCCCCCGCCCCCACCCCCCTTCCCATTTATCACTCAGCCCCTGGACCCACAAGCATCATTCCTGATGAAGAGCTTATGCTTGAAATGTCAATTCTCTCGCTCCTTGATGCTACCTGACCTGCTGTGCTCTTCCAGCACCACACACACTACTCTTTTTTTTCAGCAGAGATTAGCTATCTGAACAAATAAAATCTGGCCGATGGGTTATTCTTAAATGCAAAAGGATGAAGTGCAGGATGCTCCAGAGTTTATTCCAGCTATGTTCAGGCATGTGTGATCAAGTTATCAATCCTATACAGTTGTTTCTGATACTTGCAGGCATAACTTGCTCAAGAAATATAATCTTGAGGTGTTACTTTAGTCACTCTTACAAAATAATTTTCTTTTCCATACATGATAAAAATCAACTGAGCAGTTTTTCTTTAGCAAGTTTTTCTCCAACTCAGCTTGTTCTTAGCAGGTATCCCTCTAACTGAAACCGATAAATATCTCTCCAAGCTAGTTACTGTTCAAAACAGCCCTGGGAGGGATTTACTGCAAAGCACACAGTCATGAGATTTGTAAGATGCCTTGTTGGAAAGCAAGTTTCTATTGTCTGCAATGAACTATCAGTTACCTCTTTCAAAGAAACTATTCGAGGAGTTTCTACAAAACTTGAAGTCCATTTCTCACAATCATTCAAAAATTGAAGTCATCCGAGCAATTTCAAACGTAAAGCGTCAGTAACCTCCACACAATGTTCAGCTCCATGTATAACTCTTTAGATATTGAATCTGTCAGTGTCTAAATGCAGCCTGATGCTATTCAGGACAAAATGGCCTGATTGATTGCCACTCCATTCCCCACTTCAACATTCACTCCCATTTCCATTGAAGATGCATCATGACCATTGTTGTGTCACCTGTTCAAGATGAGCTGCAGTAACTCAACCTAGATTCCTTTGACAGCACCTTTCACCTCATGACTTCTCTATAGAGGAGGATGAGATGGCAGATGTCTGGGATATGACCAGTGGTGTGTTCTCTCCAGGTGACACATCATTCCATCCTGACTTGGAAGTATATTGCTGTGTAAAAATGCTGAAACTCCTGAATAGGATTGTGGGTGTACCTATACCCCATGAACTGCAGCAATTCAAGAGAGCAGCTCACAAGCACATTTTCCAAGACAACTAGTGATGGGCTATAAATGCTAGCAAAGTCAATGATGCTCTACTCCCAAGAATGAATGTTTTCAAAAAATCAGTTAACAACCTGTGGCTGAGATTAATACTTGCAATTTGAGGTACAAGCACTTAACCCATTTTATGATCCAGTCTAAATTGAGGAACATGTTCACTTATTGAACATTTAATTGAATGGAATCATTGGCTTTAGTGTTTCCAATATTTAATTCATTGTTTTCTATCTTTGTTACTGACTGGTATCTGAGGCTGAACCAAACCATATTCTCTCTTTCATCTAACCACACATTCCTTCATCTGTCAAGACTTCCTATGTCAGCTCTGTGCTTTACTGTGAATGGTTGTATGTGGATGTGAAGTGCTATTGTTTAGGTTAGTCATTTAACATCTTTTAAAATGCCATGCTATTTCAACTTGATTCAGTTGTATTTAAATAATTAAATTTGAGGTTAGTATTATTAACATGCTTTCATTCCAGTTGAATTATCACCAATGTAACATTTGTCATTTTTGATAGGTTGAAGAACAGGCCAGCACTACTGAAAGGGTGTTCCAGGACAGGCAGTATCAAATAGATGCTGCTATTGTCCGAATCATGAAAATGAGAAAGACTTTGAGCCACAATCTTCTTGTATCTGAAGTGTATAATCAGCTGAAATTTCCAGTCAAGGTATGTTATTATCTAGGTCAGCAAAGACAGTCATGTGAGAGATGTAATAACATGCAATTTAAAGGGAATCATTTTGTTATAACTCCACACAGACGCAGAAATCGTACAAGTGTAGTCATATCTTGAAGAAATACTAAGGTATTACTGATAAAATACAAATTTTCTGCAAGCTTTCGGACTTGCACTCATCAGGACAATTTCCAGGAAATGCAAAAATATTGCATTCATAACGTCAAAAAATCACATGCCAACAGGTTATAGTCCAACAGGTTTATCTGAAATCTGAAGCTTTCAGAGCAACGTTCCTTTGTCAGATGAAAAAGGAGCGTTGCTTCGAAAGCTTATGATTTCAAATAAACCTGTTAGACTATAACCTGATGTCATGTGATTTTTGACCTTGTCCACCCCAGTCCAACACCAGCACCTCCACGTCATGCATTCATTATGATCGACAGTTAACTGCCCAGCTTTGTTCACATTGTAAACCATGCAGATAGAATTCTGATCGAAGTCATTGCTCTGAGAAATGAGCCAGACAGTGGTTGTTACCTGTGTTGATGAATTGAGACTACTGGTGTATTTGCATATTCTATCTGCAGAGAACAAAGTAATTTGCAGTAACATATAGCTTTCAATATATACAAGTGCACCTCCTCCAAACCCAGCTGATAATCCTAAACTGACTGTCAACTGATTCTTCACACACTGAAGATTATTTACCAGATGTTCTCTAATTGTGGCATCACATTTAATGCTGAGTCATTTTGAGTTTTGCAAGCTGATTTCATATGGTCAGTACCTTGCTTGGTGTGCACAGCTGAAGGGATTATGCTGTTTGACACTATCTGTCAGGTCTTTGGGACGTATAACCTACATATCTAACATCACACTAGATCTGAAATTCATATACCAAAATACTCATTTGAAGGATGGACCAAATGTCTTTTTAGCTTGATGGCAGTATCCTGTTAGTGGTGAATATCACTTGTGTTATTGCTTTATGATAGGAGCATGAAATAGTTACCTTTGCCTGTTGCTGAAACTTTTGAGATACCCTTTCAGGCCAATCTGAGGTGGACTGGACACTGAATCCAAAACTGTGGCATATCACGCACAATCTTGAATGGGCCTACATGTAATTGTTTGAGAGAGTTGCATACTTGCTTGTCTGTTAAACTATCAAGTCTTTCCAGTTGAAAACCCAATGTTTCAAAATAAATCAGAAATTACGGCTCTACTTGGAAGATCATAACTTGAATATTGCTTAAAACTGATGTGTTGCCAAAGCTTTGCATATTTTACTTTGCAGGACAAATGCAGAGATATCACTTTTTTGCTTGTAAATTTAGGAGTTTTTTTTGACATGGCAATTCTAGGCCAATCAGAATCAACTTGGCAAACAGTCAGCACCTGTAATACTGGGTATTTTCATTGTTTGAAATTCACCATTGTTGCATTTGTCCTGATGTGTGCAAGCCAAATGCTTCAGCAACATGTCTATCTCTCCAGAAGTAGTTAATTACTTACTTTGTTTCAACCACACGTCCCTTGTGTGGGATTTTCTGGCAAAGCCAGCATTGTTAACCTACACCTGATTATCACTGCAGAAAGTATATCTAATGCAGGTATAGCCAAAGTGTTGTTGAGAAGGCAGTTCATGCACCGTGATCCCAAGACAATGAAGGAATGGCAATATAGTTCCACATTTGGATGGTGTGTGGCTTTGAGGAGCATTGGCAGGTGATGGCATTCTCCTGTATCTGCTGCCTATGTCCTTATGGGCCGTAAAAGGTTTCAGAAGCGCTGATGATGGGGCCTTGATGAGTTGTTGATGTGCACCTTGGATATCCGATGAGACTAGATTCCCTACAGTGTGGAAACAGGCCCTTCAGCCCAACAAGTCCACACCGACCCTCCGAAGTATAACCCACCCAGACCCATTTCCCTCTGATAATGCATCTAATACTGGACAACTTAGCATGGCCAATTCACCTGACCTGCACATCTTTGGACTGTGGGAGGAAACCTGAGCGCTTGGAGAAAACCCACGCAGACACTGGGAGAATGTGCAGACTCCACACAGGCAGTTGCCAGAGGCTGGAATCAAACCCGATTATTTTCTACCATGTAAATAATTATTTAATTTCCTTTCTTTCAGCCTGCTGATCTAAAGAAAAGAATAGAGTCATTAATTGACAGGGACTACATGGAAAGAGACAAAGAAAATACCAACCAATACAACTACGTGGCATAGAACTTCAGATGAAGAAAAGCTTCATAAAGCACTTCTAATCTCGGATGGTCAATGGCTTAACGCTACAGTGTTGATCCCAGTGAATGAGTTTTTTTAGTTCGTATTGCCTAGAAATATATGAAAAATGGCATTACTGAAACAACTGGGAGAGAACTTCTCTGAAGGAAAACGTGGCCATCCAGAGAGTACTTCGTGAATCTCTGCTAATGCTGTTGGACTTCCACATATTTGAGGTAGCAGTGGACACCAAAAGCAAATACAACTCCTTCCCCAACTTTCAAATTAACTTTTGGTAATTGTGAAGAACAGATGCAATGCGAAACTGCACCTCATCAGTTTTATCTTGATTAGCCACGTCATTGTTGAATCATTTTGAGTTGCTTCCATGTTATTTCTTTTGGAGGAAGAGCTTGTTTTATTTTCTCATTTTCTTGTAAAAGCACGAGTCTTCAAACTTCTTGACATCAATAGACATCCACCTATGTTGTTCACACTTGAAACTCTGCATTGAGAGAAGACTAATCGCTCACCACTTCTGGAAGTTTTATTTTAACATTGATTTTAGAATTTCAAGGAGTAAATGGTATCAATCCTTAGTTAAGAACATTATCTATACATGTTTTATTTTACAAATGTGGATTTTGTTCTGTTTTTTTTGCCAGCGTTTTTTGACAACTAAAGGAGGTGCCAAAAGTGGAACGTGGGTAATAAAATATTGTGTGTAATGCAGTGATGTCTGTTTTGTATTTTGACCCTGCTGGAAAATTTTGAAGCATTTGCCATGTTGTATTTACCATTTATCACAGCAGTAATAGTTAACCACTGAGAATGCAATGACGTTTGGAGACTGGCGGCAGTTTCATCAGGATGTTGATCCTGAGGAAAATACAAATTGTATTTTTATTTCAAACTTCATTGTCAGCTCACGTGTATAAACTTTTGATTACTTACTGCATTATTAAATCATTTCAGTTCGGGGGAGCAAGATTTAAAAGTGAGAAGAACTTGTTAACGTGTCAGCCAGGCTGCTCTGTTCTTTTAAGAATGTGAAACTTAAAACAATTAGCGCACAATAGGAACCCTTTGTAATTACAAGCTGGCAACAGAGGTGCACAAAGACTACTGTGTCTTTTCCAAATGAATTTGTTATATATGTACATATTTGTCCCTTCATAAAGTGGAAGCGGTCCATATTCAAGGTTTTTGTGTTCAATAAATATTGAATAACTAGTCCCTGTGTAATAAGCTTTATAATTAATCTCCCTTTCTCTTCCCCTGTTTCCAGGGATTAGGGGGAGTTTGTTCCTTTTTGTCCATATATTTACACTGACTTTTTAACCTAAAGCTTTAGACTTTGGAACTGGAGAAAAAAAAGCCAGGATTTTTTATTTAAATTTCTGGTGGGAAATGTATGTGTTGGATGGGAATAGAATTTGGTTTGGTTCTGATGCTCCTTTTGTTTGTGTAGTCTGTCAATACCATCTGTCTGGATTATGTCCCAGAGGGTTACAAGATGCATCAGACTATTCAGATGGTATTAATGCTGTCTGTGGAGTTGGGAAGAACAAAATCAGTAGCTTAATCAGCCTTGGCTTAAGCCGTCACATCACTCTTGCAGTTGATAAATTAGCTTCTGACAATTTATTAAGTTCTGTGTTTACTTATTGTACTAGATTACATATTTTGACTATTAGTAAAACTCTGAAGAACAATAAGACTTATAATATTGATTATATCAACTTAAAGGGAGGAACGTGTAACTTTAATTTTTTTTTAATAGTTTGCTTGTCTCTAAGGTGAGATGGTGACTCTAAAGATGTAAGGTGCAACCAACTGAATGACTTTTAGGACCTCAGAAATTTGTGTTCTAATATGAATTCTTAGTTTATTCAGAATAAGACGTCAGAGCAGAAGTAGGCTATTTGGCCCATTGAAACTACTGTTATTCATGGAGGACATGGCTTATCAGCACCTTCAATTCCATTTCTTGCCTTTTCCTTATATTACTTACTAATTAAAAATCTCTCTCAGCCTTTAATATATTGGATGACGCAATCTCTGCAGTAAAGAATTCCACAGATTCACTGAAAGAAGAAATTCCTCTTCATCTGTCTTGTCAATGTGCAATCCCTTATTCCTCTGGTCCTAGACTCTCCCACAAGGGGAAACAAGCTTTCCCTTGTACCCTGTCAAGTCCCCAAAGAATCTTTTATGTTTTAGTCAGGTCAGCTCGGATTCTCCTTAATTCCAATGAATACAGGTGCAACCTACTCAACTGTTCCTCATAAGACAGAGATTCCCCCCACCCCCCCAAAAAAAGACCAGGCATCAACCTCGTGAACTTTCTCTGGATTTCCTCCAATGCCATATATCTTTTCATAAATAAGGGGACCAAAACAGTTTACAGTATTGCAGCTGTGGTCTTGCCTCTTGAATTGTTTTAACAAAACTTCACAAGTGAGTATTCCATTCCCTCTGAAATCAAGCTCAAAATTCCATTTGCTTTCCATCGTGCCTGTTTGATATATTAGGATTCATGCATACATGCTTCCAAATCCCTCTGTTCCTTAGCTTTGTACAGTGTTTCCATTTCAGTAATATTCGACTTCTATTCTAAGAGTTGAAGTATCTACCCCACATTTTCCCACATTATATTCCATCCGCCAAGGTTTTGCCCACTTGTTTAACCTGTCTATATCCCTGTAGAGTCTTTGTGTCACTGTCACCATTTGCCTCCCACCTATTTTTGTCATCCACAAACTTGGCTATGGAAGAGTCACTTTCCTTATCCAAACCATTTATATTGTAAATACTTGTGACCCCAGCATTGATCCCTGTGGC
Source organism: Chiloscyllium plagiosum (assembly GCF_037043375.1). NCBI lineage: Eukaryota > Metazoa > Chordata > Chondrichthyes > Orectolobiformes > Hemiscylliidae > Chiloscyllium > Chiloscyllium plagiosum. The sequence continues at coordinate 40,290,465 of NW_028270149.1, forward strand.
ATTGGGTTGGTTTCTTGAAAATACCTCGCTTTTCCCAATTCTTATCTTCTATTAGTTAACCAATCCTCTATCCATGCTACCTTTGTCACCATTGTCTCTTAAGTATGCTCATACTTGGTATCTTAAATACCTGAGAATACAAATATATAAATTTCATGAACTACTTCCTCTTTATCTCCTAAAAGAATTCAAGTAAATTTGTGAACGGTGATTTCCCTTCACAAAACCATGCTGACTCTGCTTGATCATATGTATTTTTAAATGTTCTCCTATTACATTCTTTATAATATTTTCCAACATTTCCCAATAACAGACAATAAGCTCACTGACTAAACTAACTGTGTTTTTGGCTCCTCTTTTTTTACATTGGCTGTTTTCTGATCCTGCGGGACTTCTCCAAATCTAAGGATTCTTGGAAGGTTATGACCAGAATATCCACTACTCCTGTAGCTTCATCCTTTCGTATCCTAGGATGTCTCGCATCAGGTCCAGGAAATGTATTTCCAGAGAACTTTTTCTCTGGTGACTATTGTCTTTATTTCCTTTACTCATTTTGCCCCTTTTTTTTTAGTACTTTAAGAATATCAGTAGTCTTTTCTACTGTGAAGATTGATGCAAAGTATTTATCCATGTTGTCTATGCCCTCAATTTTATGCACCTTCATAAGGTCCCCCTGCAACTTCTTGGCTCCAAAGAAAAACAGCCCAAACTTATCCAGCCTCATAGACAAAATGGTCCAACCAGTGCAAAATCCTGTTGAATCTCCTCTGCACCCCCTCTAGTGCAATCTTATCCTTTCTGCAGTGAGATGACCAGACTATGTGCAGTAGTCCAGCTGTGACCTAACTGAAGACGTGCAGCTCCAAAATAACCTCCCTGTTCTAATAATTATGCCACGATTGATAAAGACAAGACTGTCTTTCTAACCCTCCTATTAACCTGTCCTAATGCCCTCAGGGATCTGTGGACAAGCACTCAAAGATCCCTCTATTCCTCTGGGCTTCCTAGTGTACTACAAATCATTGAGTATTCCCTTGACTTGTTGCTACTTCCAACTTTTCAGGGTTAAATTTCATCTGTCCATCTGACCAACTTGTCTATATCTTCCCATACTTGAGACCTTCTTCCTCATTCTTAATTACCGAGGCATCCCCCAATTTTCATCTATATTGCTCACATTTATCACAAACAATAAGCGACCCAGTACTGAGTCCTGTGGTATGCCACTGAACACTGACCTCCAGTCTTTTCCAATCTCGCTGTGTCTCCTACCAATTAGCCAATTTAAATCCAACTTGCCAAGTTATCTTGGATCTCTTGAACTTTCATCTTGATCAGTTTTCCATGTGAGACCTTGTCTGGACTTTGCTGGAATCCATCTGAACAAATCAAGTGCAGGTACTATCATCAAGTACACACCTGATTACTTCTCTGAACTATTCTGTCAAATTTGTTAGGCATGACTTCCTTCTGGCAGCATTGTAGGTCAGTATTCCTTTCTAATTGACTCTGTTTAAGCTTAGCACTGTTGCTTCCAACCCTATTTCCAGAGTCAAAACCTACGACAATGGAAAAGCACAACCGTTCAGGCAGCATCTAAGGAGCAGGAGAGTAGAAGTTTCGGGCATAAGCCCTTCATCAGGAATGTGGGAGGCCCCCCTCCCACCCCCAATGTTCTTGATGAAGAACTTATGCCTGAAACGTCAATTCTCCTGCTCCTCAGATGATGCCTGACCAGCTCTGCTTTTCCTGCACCACACTTTTTGACATTGATAAAGGCGTGTTCTCTATGCTTTCTTAATCACCCTAATAATATGTCATGCCTCCTTCAGGGATCTGTGGACAGGCATATCAAGATCTCTCTGTTCCTCTAAGCTTCTGAGTATCCTGTCATTCACCGAGTACTCCCTTGTCACTTAGTCTAAAGTGCATCACAACACATTTCTTGTTGAAATTCCTTCTGTCACTGATTTGCCCATGTAATTAATCCATTTATATCCTGTAAGCTAACAACAACATCCTCACTAAATCACCTGGCCAATGTTTGTGTCACCTGCAAACTTACCTATCTTTCCCCCACTCCCGGAATATTCTTATATACGTAGTTTATGAATATCACAAAGAGTAAGGGACCCAAGTACTGTACACCAGAGTCCAGTCACACAAACTACCTTCTGTCATAACCGTCTCTCCTTATACGAAGTCAGTTTTTGATCCAACTTGCCATGAGTTTTTTTTTCAGTTTCCCATGTGGGACCTTGTCAATTCCGTTGCTGAAATCCATATAAACTCCCCTATCCTCCTCAACTCAATCAAAATTTAACCAGATTTGTCAGGCATGGCTTATTTCTGACAAAGCTAGCTTCTCTAAATGGAGATTAGTTTTCTCTTCCACTATTTTCTCCCAACAGTTTCCCTACCATGAAGTTCACCTCACTGATCTACAATGTCCTATCTGTATCACCTTTCCTGTAAAGTAGAACCATATTAACTGTCCTCCAGCCCTCTGCCATCTCCGCTGCAGCTAGAGATCATTTATAAATTTGGGTCAGGGCCCTTGTTATTTCCTTCCTTGTCTCCCTCAGTGGACTGGGATATAATTTGTGTCGACCTGGAGATTTGTCTACTTTTCAACTTGTCAAAACCTTCATTCTCTCTCTCTCTCTCTCTCTCTCTCTCTCTCTCTCTCTCTCTCTCTCCTCTAAATCTGCTCAGAACTTCACATATCTCAAATCCTATATTTGCATCCTTCTCCTAAGCAAAGACTGACATGAAGTACTTGTTTAAAACTGTAACAATGTCCTCCAGCTTCATGTACAGTCTCCTTATGGCACTACTCTTGCCCTAATTATTCACTTCCCCTTTATATACTTATAGAATGTTTTGGGATTCTTACAAATTTTACCTGCTGTCCTTTATTCATGCCCCCTTTTTGTACTCCAAATTACTTTCTTGAATTGTGCTATGTTCATTTTGGCTCTCTGTTTTGTTTCTTTTGTGCTCATTATATGTCTCTCCCTTCCTTTCCAGTCCTAAATATTCCTGGATATCAAGGGTTCTCTGGGCATGTTGCTCCAACATTGCACACTGAAAGGAATATGCTAGGCTTGTACTCTTTCCAGTACCTCCTTGAACGTCTCCTACTGTTCTGCTGTAGAATTACTCTCAAGTAGCTGTTTCCAGTCTATTTTGGAGAGATTTTGCTGCCTTTTAATAAAATCTGCCTTTCATCAATCCCTGTTTTTGCAGACCACCTTCTTTTCCGTTAAAACATGTGGTGTGATCGCTATCACAAAACCCCATCTCAACTGTCAGCTCAAACATCTATTGGACTTTGTTGCCCAGAATTAGATCCAGCACTGCACCTCCCTTGTAGGACCATCTACATGTTGATATAAAAAGCTCTCTTGTTCACATTTCAAGAAAAATGCTCCCCTCACTCCTTCATACTACGATTATCCCAATTAATACTGGTGTAATTGAAATATTCTTCCAGAAATACACTGAATTCTTCCTCATGGCTACTTCTGATTTGATTTTTCCCATCCAAATTAAGATTAAAGTCACCTATGATTAACATACTGCCTTTGTTACATGCCCTCATGCATCTCCTGATTTTCACAAACTCCCACTGTAAAGCTACTCTTTGGGGGCTTATAGACTTCTCCTAGCAGAGACACTTCTTATTTCTTACCTCAATCCATATAGATTCTACATCATCCCATCCAAGATTATTTCTTGCAGTCCATACCATACCAAACCAACAATGCTACACCACCACACTTGCCTTTCTGCCTGTTCCTTTGAAAAGTCATACTATCTCAAAATTTAGTTTTCAGCTTTGTTCTTCATGTAATCATGTAATTTCTGTCTCATTGTTACTTCATACTCCTTTTTTCCCCTCCTTTGGCCTTATTTACTGCTCTTATACAGTCATATAGCATGGACACAGACACTTTTGGCTTGACTTGTCCATGCCAAACTGGTTTCCTGGACTGCACTAGCCCAATTTGCCAGCATTTGGCCCATATCCCTCGAAACCTTCCTATTCATATACCATCCAGATGCCTTTTAAATGCTGTCACTGTACCCACTTCTACCACTATTTCTGGCAGCTCATTCCATACGAACACCACGCTCTGCATGAAAATATTGCCCTTCAGATCTCTTAAGTCTTTCTCCTCTCACTTTAAACCTATGCCTTCTAGTTTTGCACTTCCCCAACCATGGAAAAAGACCTTATCTATGTCCCCTATCCATACACCTCATGATTAATAAACATCTACATGGTTACCCCTCAGCCTCCTGCACTCCAGGGAAAAAAATCCCAGTCCACCTAGTTGCTCCTTTACAACTCAAACTTTCCAGTCTCTATAATCTTGTAAATATTTTTTGCATCCTTTCTAGTTTGTTAGCATTGTTCTTATTGCAGGGTGACCAAAATTGTACACAGTATTCCAAATGTGATATTCTCAATGCCTTGTACAGCTGTAACATGACGTCACAACTCCTGAACTCAATACTCTGACTGATGAAGTCCAGTTTCACCACCCTGTCTACCTGCAGCACTACTTTCAAGGAACTATGCATCTGCACCCCCAGGTGTATCTGTTCGACAATACACCCCAAGGCCTAACTAATAACTGTCTAAATCCTACCCTGGTTTTTTATTTCAACAAAATGTAACACCTTGCATTTATCTGAATTAAACCCCATCTGCCATTCCTTGGCCCACTGGTCCAGTTGATCAAAATCCCATTTTACTCTTCGATAACCTTCATTGTCTGCTACACTGCTAGTTTTGGTGTCATCTGCAAACTTAGTGACCATGCCTCCTACACTCTTATCCACATCACTTAAATAACAAACAGCAGTGGATCCAGCACTGACCCTTGTGGCATACCACAGGTCACAGGCCTCCAGTATGAATAACTACCCTTTATCACCACCTCTGACTCCTACTGTCAAGCCAATTTTGTAACCAATTTGTACTCCTACGTTCTGAATATCCAGATACACCACATCCACTGGTTCCCTGTTGTCCACTGCACTCAATGAGGTTAAGAAGGCATTTAGCACACTTGCTCAGACCTTTTAGTACAGGAATTGGGATGTCATGTTGAGGTGATACAGAATATTGGTGAGGCTGTTTTTGGAATAATGTGTGCATTTCTGGTCGCCCTGCTGTTGGAAGTACATTATTACATTGGAGAGGCATCTGAAAAGATTTACCAGGATATTGCTGGGAATGGGGAGATTGCGTTATAAGGAGAGTGTGGATAAGCTGGGACTTTTTCATTCGAGTATAGGAGGTTGACTGATGACTTTATAGAGGTTAATAAAATCGTGAGGGTTGTAGATAAGGTGGCAGCAAATGTCTTTTCTTTACAGTGGGGGAGTTCCAAACTAGGGGGCATATTTTTAAGGTGAGAGGAGAAAGATTCAAATTGGAACCTGAATGACAACTTTTTCACACAGTGGGTGGTGTGTATATTGAACAAGCTGACGAAGGAAGTGATAGAGGTGGGTACATTTAAAATATTTAAGAGACATTTGGACAGGTATGTGGATAGGAAAGGTTGAGAAGGATATTGGCCAAACGCAGACAAGTGGGACTAGTTTAGTTTGTGAAACTTGGTTGGCGTGGACAAGTTGAGCCAAAGGTTCTGTTCCCGTGATATATGACTCTATAAATGACTTTACTGGAATACTGCCGATTACTTGATCCCTCCACTCCCTCTCCTAGTTCTTCCTTTGTTCAAAGGAGACATCCTTAACTTTGGTAACAGGCAGGCGACACAGCCTTCAATATTCATGCTCATGGCTGCAGAGAACTGTATTTATCACCGTAAATATGTCCCCTATGGCTACCACATTCATATTTCCTTCCCCTACTTGAATGGCTCCTTGTACAAAAGTGCTGTGGTAAGTTTGCTTCCCTGGAGCATCAGAGCTGAGGGGTTTATAAAATCATGAGGGGTATGGATCAGGTAAATAGACAAGGTCTTTTCCCTCGGGTGGTGAAGTCCAGCACTTGAAGGCATAGGTTTAGGGTGAGAGGGAAAAACTTTTAAAGAGACCTAACTGGCAACTTTTTCCACACAGAGGGTGGTGCATGTATGGAATAAGCTGCCAGAGGAAGTGGTACAGGCAGGTACAATGACAACATTTTAAAAACTTCTGGATGGCCTAAAGCCTACTAAACCTGTCCTATCCATTTACTTGTCCATGTGCCTTTTAAATGTTAATGTACCGGCTTAAACCACTTCCACTGGCAGCTCATTCCATGTACGTACAAACCTCTGTGTTAAAAAAAAAGTTGCTCCTCAGGTTCCCTTTTATTCTTTCTCCTCTAAACTTAAACTGATGTCCTCTTGTCCTCAATTTCCTAACCCTGGGTAAAAGACTGAGTGTATTCACCCTAGCCATGTCTCTCATGATCTTATACACATCTGTCAGATTCCCCCCTCAGTCTCCTATGCAGTGAAGAAAAATCCTCTCCCTTGAGTCCTGGCAACATCCTTGTAAATTTCTTTTTCACTCTTTCCAGTTTAATAACATCCTTCCTATAACACGGTGACCAAAACTGAACACAGTACTTTAAGTGTGGCCTCACCAACATCCTATGTAACTGCAATATAACTTCCCAACATCTATATTCAATTCCAATGACTGATGAAGACCAGTGTACCAAAAACCTCTTTCACTGCCCTATCCACTTTCAGAGAACCATGCACCTGAACTCCAAAGTCTATCTGTCCCACTACACTCCTTAAGGCCCTGCCATTCACCATGAAACTCCTATTTTGATTTGACTTTCGAAAATGCAAGACCTCATACTTATCTATATTAAACTCCATTTGCCATTTCTCCATGCAATTCTCCGGCTGATCAAGGTCCTGCCGCAATTTCTGATAACCTTCCTCACTGTCCACAATACCACCAATTTTGGTGTCATCTGCAAACTTATAAAGCATACGATGTATATTCTCATCCAAATCATTGTAAATAGTAAACAGCAATGGACCAAGCACTGTCTTCTGAGGCATATCACTAGTCACATGCCTCCAGACTGACAAACGTCCTTCCACTACTACTCTCTGCTTCCTACCATCAAGCCAATTGTGTATCCAATTTGCCAGCTCCCTCTGGATTCCATACAATTTAACCTTCCAGAGCAGCCTACCATATGGAACCTTATCAAAGGCCTTACTGAAGCCTGTATGGACAATAACTGCGGCCCTGCCCTCCTCAACCTTCCTCGTCACTTCATCAAAGAACTCTGAGACATGATCTCCCACACACAAAGCCATGCTGACTACTCCTAATCAAACCTTGTCTTTCAAAATGCACATACATCTTATCTCACAATCTTCTCAACTAACGTATCTACTACAGATGTTAGACTTACTGGTCTGTAGTTCCCAAGTTTATCTTTGCAGCTTTTCTTGACTAAGGGCATAACATTCACTATCCTCGAGTCTTTTGGGACCTCACCTATGGCTAACAACGGTGCAAAAATATCAGCCAGAGCCCCCGCAACTTCTCCCCTAGATCCTTGCAGTGTTCTTGGATGTATCTGGTCAAGACCAGGAGATTTATCCACCTTCATACAAACTGATATGTTCAAAACCTCCTGTATAGTGATCTGGACTGTCGCCAAGATATCATCACTAACTTCCCCAAGTCTTCATGTTTTCTCCACAGTAAACATAGAGGAGAAATATTCATTGGGGACCTCACCCATCTCCTACAGTTTCACACATGCATGTCCACTATGGTCCTTAAAGGGTCCTATTCTCTCTCTAGTTATTTTTTTTCTTTTAATATACTTAAAGAAGCTCTTTGGATTCACCCTAACCTTCTCAGCCAAGGCTATCTCATGCCCCCTTTTTGCCCTCTTGATTTTCTTTTTCAGTAAACTCCTATATCCCCTATATATCTCCAAGGATTCTCTTGGTCCCAGCTGCCTGTACCTGAATCATGCCTCCCTTCCTTTTCTGGTCAAAGCTATCTCTTGTCATCTGGGGTTCCCTATTCCTGACAACATTGCTCTTCACCCTCACAGGAAAATATAGATCTTGAACTCTCGCAGTCTAATTTTTAAAGACCTCCCATTTGCCAAAGGTCCCGCAAGCTCCTGTCTAATTTCATTAAAATTCACCTTACCCAATTTAAAACCTGAACCTGTGGACCAGTTTTACCTTTCTTCATATGTATTTTAAAATTAATAGAATTATAATCACTGGTTCCAAAGTGCTCCCCCACTGTCAGCTCAGTCACTGTCCCGTCCTATTTCCCAAGAGTAGGTCAGGTTTTGCCCGAGTGGGACCCTCTATATACTGCTTGAGGAAACCTTCTTGAACACACTTGACAAATTCAACCCCATCTAAGCCCTTAATGCGATAGCAGTGCCAGTCTATGTTAGGAAAATTAAAATCCCCTGCTATGACAACCCATTTCTCCTGCAAGTCTCCCCAGTTTCTCTGCATAATTGTTGCTCGAGTTACTGTTAGCTATTTGGGGGCCTATGGTACAACCCCAGTAATGTCACCATCCCCTTCTTATTTCTTGGCTTCACCCACAAAGCCTCACTGGATGATCCCTCAATTATTTCATCTCTGATTACTGCTGTGATACTCGCCTTAATCAAAAATGCAACTCTTCCTCCCCCCTCTTTCTGCCACTTCTGCCCCACCTGAGGCATCTGTACCCTGGCACATAAAGCTGCCAGTCCTGTCCCTCCCTTAGCCATGTTTCTGTAATGGCTATAATATTCCAGTCCCACGCCCTGAGTTCATCAGCCCTGTCAGCCCTCTTGCATTGAAATTGATGTGATTTAATCCAACAGGCCTTCCTCGCTCACTGTCGTTCCAGCCCAACGTATCTCTTCAATTTACTATTTCTAATTACTGTTTCTCCTTCCAGCCTTGCATTGCCTTCCTGCTGTTGAGGATCCCACCCCCTGCCAATCTAGTTTAAACCCTCCCTTGTAGCCCTAGCAAACCTGGCTGCCAAGATATTGGTCCCCCTCCAGTTCAGGAGCAACCAGTCTCTCTTGAACAGGTCGCCTCTGTCCCAGAAAAGATCCTAATAATCAAAAAATCTGAATCCCCGCACCCTGCATCAATTCTTTAGCCACACATGGACCTGGCATATCATCCTGTTCTTACCCTCAGTAGCACATGGCACTGGAGGTAATCCAGAGATTGCCACTGTCGAGGTCCTGGTTTTTAACTTTTTTCTTAGCTCTCTATAATCACTCATCAGGAGCTCATCTCTATTTCTACCCATGTCATTTGTGCCAACATGCACAATGACTGGCTGCTCACCCTTCCCCTTGAGATGTTCTGCAGCTGCTCTGAGACATCATGGACCCTGGCACCAGGAGGCCACACCATCCTGGATTCCCTTTTCGTCCACAGACACTCCTGTCTATCCCATTACCTATCAAGTCTCCTATCTCTAAGGTCCTGTTTACCTTTAACCTTTCCCACTGTGCTCCAGAGCCATAGTACCACTGACCTGGCTACTGCTGCTTTCCCCTGAATGGTCATCCCCCCAACAGTATCCAAAATGGTATACATGTTTTTGAGGGGAATAGCCACAGGGGATTCCTGCACTCCCTTTGCCTTTCCTGGTGGTCACCCAGCTACTCTCTGCCTGCACCTTCAGTGTGACCACCTCATTAAAACTCTGCTCTATGATGTGCTCAGCATCTTGGATGATCCTGAGTGCATCCAGATCCAGCTCCCTAACACAGTCTCGCAGTGTGGGTGCACTTCCCCCAGGTGTAGTCATCAGGGATGATGGAAGTCTCCTTAAGCTCCCACATCCTACAGGACGAACATGTGACTGCCCTAACTGCCATCTCAACTGAAGAGGCAAGTTAAAAAGGACTTTACCTGAGCTTACCTGTACTTTTTGCTGAGCCACTGCTGAATGAAGCTTCAGAGGTTGGGGGGGAGTCAGGGGTCGGGGGCAGGAAAAAATTAAAGAATAGGAATAACTGGGTCATTTTCTGAGTGGTGGCCAATAACTAGTGAGGTACCTCAGGAATCGGTGCTTGGACTCCAGTCATTGCTCAGAAAACTGATAGGCAGAAAAATCAAGGGCCAGGATCAAACAGGAACACAGTAAAAAATATGGGGAACAGGACAAGTAATGTTAGAAAGACTCGCTTTAAAACTTTGTGCCTTAATGCATGGTGCATTAGCAATAAAAGGGATGAATTGATCATGCAAATAGCTGAAAACAATGATGATAAAGTCAGGATTACAGATACGTGTTTGCAGGGTGACCAGAGATGGGAACCGAATAGCCAGGGCTAGTCTGCATTTAGGAAGGACAGATGAAATGGAAAAGATGGTGAAGCTGCATTGCTAATTGAAGACGGAATTAATGCAATAGTGAGGAAAGACATTTGCTCCAAAGATGTAGAATCTATGTGGTTAAAGCTGAGAAACACCAAGGGGCAAAAAACACATTAATGGGGATTGTGTATATACCTAAAAGTTATAGGGGTGATGTTGGCAATGGCATTAAACAGAAAATTACAGATGCATGCAATAAAGGAATATCTGTAATTATGGATGTCTTTACTCTATATATAAAATGAAATTAATTACAATCCTATAGAGGAAGCATTCCTGCAGTGTAAATGGGAGTTCTGGACAATACATTGTGGAACCAATTAGAGAAAAGGCCATCCTAGACTGGCTATTGATTAATGAGAAAGGAATAATCTGCAAACGAGCTGGGCAAGGTCTCCATGGGCATAAGTCAGGGGTGGGGAACCTGCAGCCTTAAGGCCGCATGCGTGAATTGTGTGAATGAATCCAAATTTTGCAGGATAAATCTTTTATTTTTTATTAATATGCTTTTTTCGTCCTTTATTATTTTTATTTTAATCTTAAAATGAATGTATTTAAAATACCAGACAGTAAAAGAAAATTCAATGAAATAATCCTCACAGACTGACCGCCACAATTAAAATAATGTGAATTTTGAAGAATATATAATTGAAGTTTCTTGGATGTGGCCTTATTAGATTACGACTAACATAATGCGGCCTTCCAACTTGAAAAGGTTCACCACCTCTAGTGTTAATAATATGACAGAATTCCTCATCAAGCTGGAGAGTGACATCATTGATTTTTTGAATAGGGTACTGAATCTAAATAGAAGGAACTATAATGGTATGAGGCACAATTTGGTTATGATAGATTGGGAAATGTTACTTAAAGGAATGATGGTGAAAAGACAGTGACAAACATTCCAAGAGGGTGTGGCATAACAGCAACAATTGTTCATTTCTGTCTGGCGCAAAATTGTCCAACCATGGCTTACAAGAGAAATTACAGATACTGTAAGATCCAAGGAATAGCCATACAAATTTGCCAGATAAAACAACAGACCTGAGGAGTGGACGAAGTTTAGAACTCAGCAAACGAGAACAAGTGATTGGTTAAGAAAGGGAAAATAGAATCCAAGAGTAAGCATGTGGCAAACATAAAATCTGACAAAGGTTTCTAGAGAAGAGAAAAAGATTGGTGAAGACAAACGAAGGTCTCGTACAATCAGAAACAAGAGAATTTATAATAGGGAATAAAGAAATGGTTGACCAACTAAATACATACTTGTGTTCACAAAGGAAGACACAAACAGCATATCAGAAATGTTGGTGAATGCAGGGTTTTGTAACTGAAGGAAGTCAGTATTAGTCAGGAAATGGTGATGAGGAAATTAACGGGTTTGAAGCCAGATAAATCCCCCAGGTCCTCATAATCTACATCCAAAAGTATTTAAGGAAGTGGCCTTAGAAATAGTGGATGAATTGGTGGTCATCTTCCACAATTCTATAAGCTCTGGAATAGTTCCTACAGGTTAGCTAATATAACCTAATTAAAAAGGGAGGCAGAGGAAAAACTGGGAATTACAGACCAGTCAGCCTGATGTCATTAAAGGGGAAATGCTAGAGTCTATTATAAAATAAATAATTCATAGCAACACAAAGGTAGGATCAGACAGAACAGCATGGATTTACAAAAGAGAAATCATGCTTAACAAATCTGCTGGAATTCTTCAAGGATGTAACTAATGAGGTTGTTGAAGGTGAGCCAAAGGATGTGGTTTATTTGGACTTTCAGAAGATCGCCTGAGAAATTAGTATGTAAGATTAAACAAGATGGAGTTAGGGTTAGTGTATTTAGATGAATAGAAAACTAGTTGGCAGATAAAAAACAAAGAATAGGAATAAACAGGTCTTTTTTTCAATTGAGGAGAAAGTGAGGTCTGCAGATGCTGGAGATTAGAGATGGAAATGTGTTGCTGGAAAAGCGCAGCAGGTCAGGCAGCATCTAGGGAACAGTAGAATCGACGTTTCGGGCATTAGCCCTTCTTCAGGAACATTCCTGAAGAAGGGCTAATGCCCGAAACATCGATTCTACTTTTCCCTAGATGCTGCCTGACCTGCTGCGCTTTTCCAGCAACACATTTCCATCTTTTTTTCAATTGGCAGGCAGTAACTATTGGAGTATTGTAGGGATCATTGCTGGGAATCCAGCTGTTCACTATATATTATTTGAATGAGGGAACTAAATGTAACATATTCAAATTTGTAGATGACATAAAGCTGGGTGTGAGGGTGAGCTGTGAGGAGGATGCATGATTTGAACAAGTTGAGTGGGCAATGCATGGCAAATGTACTATATTAGAGATAAATTTGGTTATCCAGTTTGGGAGCAAAAACAGGAAGGCAGATTATCATCTGAATGGCTATAAATTGAGAGAGGGGAATGTATAATGAAACCCAAGTGTTCCTGTCCACCAGTTGCTGAAGGGATGCACAGGTGCAGCGATCAGTCAAGAAAACATATCGTATGTTGCCTTTATAGCAAGAGGATTTGAGTCGAGGAGCATTGATGTTTTGCTGCAATTATTCAGGGCCCTTGTGAGACCGCACCTGGAATACTATGTGCAGTGTTGGAAGAAAGAAGTTGTTGCTATAGGGGGACTACAGCGAAGACTTACCAGATTGATGCCGAGGATTGCCAGACTGACATATGAGAAGATATTGAATCAGTTAGGATTATATTCACCGGAGCAAGGAAGAGTGAGAGAGTATCTCATAGAAACCTATAAAATTCTAATAGATCTAGACAGAGTAGCTGCAAGAAGGATGTTCTCAATGACAGAGGAAACCAAAACCAGGAATCACAGTCTAAGAATATGGGATAAACAATTTAGGACTGAGATGAGGAAATATTTCTTCATCCAAAGAGTGGCCAGCCTGTGAATTTGCTACCACAGAAAGCAGTCAAGACCAAAATGTTGTATAATTTCAAGGAATTGGATATAGCACTTGGGGCTGAAGGGTTCAAAGAATATGGGAAAAGCTGGGAACTGGCTACTGAGTTGGATGATCAGCCATGATCATAATGAATGATGGAGCCAGCTCAAAGGGCCAAATGGCCTACTCCTGATCCTATTTTGTATGTTTCTTTGTAGCCTCCTTATATCCACTTGACACCTTAAATTCCTACCTACCTTAGGGCCATCAATAGCTTTAGCAACCATACCTGTGGCCCCTACATCTAAGTAATTTAAGTGAGTTGTTAAAAGTAGAGGCCACAACTCTGAACAGTGTGGCACACCACTTATTACATCTTGCCAACCATTTATGCCCATTCTCTATTTCCTGTTAGCTAGCCAATCTTCTTTCCATGCCAATCTGTTATCCCTAAAATTAAAAGATTTTATTTTTCTGCAATAACCTTTAATGTGGCATTTATCAATGGGTCTGGGTTGGTTACTCTTTGGAGGGTCAGTGTAGACTTGTTGGGCCGAAGGCCTGTTTCCATTCTGTAAGGAATCCAATCTAATCTACTAGTTCCATTTTACCTACAACACGTGTTACGTCCTCAAAAAACTAGAATAAATTGGTTAAACGTTTCTCTTTTGCATCACCATACTGTTGCCTGGTGGCCTTGAACTTTTCAAAGTGTCTTTCTATAACATCTTTAATAATAGCCTGTAACATCTTCCTTTTAACACATATTAAGCTGACTGTCCTATAGTTTCCTGTTCTTTGTCTCCCTGTTTTGAATAAAGGAGTCATTACATTTACTGTAGTCCTAAGTTTCTGTAACTTGTGAGGGGATTTCCTCTTCCATCTCCTCCCAAATATGGTGGACTAGAACAGATATGCAATATTATCATAGCTCATATATGTTACTCAATTCTAACCAAATAGATTGTGTCTTTGATCTCTCCAGTTATAAAACATTCCTTTGATCAAAACTGCTCACTAGTTATTTTCTTATACATTATTTTCCTGAAATATCTTATTGACAGAAAGAGTAATTCCCAATCCTCCCCATCTTTGAGCCAGATCTCAGGTTTTGCTACCATATAATGTTTGTATGGCACTTGTGTGTGCAGCTTCAAACCTTATTTAACACACACTGTGTACTCACATACTGCACTTCAAACCAACCTGACTTTGCTTCACATTTAAGACCATAAGAGAGAGGAGCAGAAATTAGGCCATTCAGCCCAGAGTCTGCTCCACCATTCAATCATGATTGCTAAGTTTCTCAAACCCATTCTCCTGCTTTCTCCCCATGAATCTTGATCCTCTTGACAATCAAGAACTTATCTCCATCTTAAATATACTCAATGGCCTAGCCTCCACAGACTTTTGTGGCAGTGAATTCCATAGATTCACCACTCTCTGGCTGAACAAATTTCTCCTTATGTCCATTCTAAGAGGTATTCCCTTTACTTGAGTCCTAGTCTCTCCTACCAATGGAAACATCTTCCCAATTCCACTCTGCCTAGGCCATTCAGTAATCTGTAAGTTTCAATTAGATCCCCCTCATCCTTCTAAACTCCATTGAGTACAGACCCAGAGTGCTCAAATGTTCCTCATATGTTAAGCCTTTCATTGCTTGGACTATTCTCGTGAACCTCCTCTCAACCCACTCCAAAGCCAGTACATCTTTCCTGAGATATGGGGCCCAAAACTGTGCACAATACTGCAAATGTGGTTTGACTAGAGCCTTATAGAGCCTCAGAAGTACATGCCTGATTTTATATTCATTTCCTCTCAAAATAAATACCATAATTGCATTTGCCTTCCTAACCACTGACTCAACCTGCAAGTTGATGTTGAGAGAATCCTAGACTAGAACTCCCAAATATTTTCTCCCCATTTAGAAAATAGTCCATGCCTCTATTTTACTTACTAAAGTGCATGACCTCACACTTTCCCATGTTGTACTTCATCAGCCATTTCTTTGCCTACTCTCCTAACCTGTCCAAATTCATCTAAAGCCTCCCCGTCTCCTCAATACGACCTGTCCCTCTACCTATCTTTGTATCATTTGCAAACTTCACCAGAATACCCTCAGTTCCTTTATCCAGATCAATAATGTAAAAAGTGAAAAGTTGTGGTCCCAACACTGACCCTTGTGGAACACCACTTGTCACCAGCTGCATCCTGAGAAAGACATTTTTATCCCCATTCTCTGCTTTCTGTTGGACAGTCAATCTTCTATCCATGCTAGCACCTTGTCTCTAACATCATGGGCCCTTATCTTACTCAGCAGCCTCCTGTGTGGCACCTTGTCAAAGGCCTTTTTGACCCTCCTATTTTTAAAATTAATCTTTATGTTAGTTTTACTTCCTCAATTCTCTGTGCACATTGGATAGGGCATTCACCCTCAATTACAGCCAGGAATTGAGGCGGCTGAGCAAGCTTGAAAAATAGCAACACAAATCTACAAGTTTGTTTCCCAATTCTATTCCACTTCCAGACTTTTTTTTTCCCCCAAGAGGTGGGCTTCAGTGGAAGGCAGATGAGGTCTGAGCACAGCATTCCCCACTCCCTCCCTCCCCCACACCTAAAACAGTAAGAACATGAGAACTAGCAGGAGTAGGCAATTCAGCCAATCATGGCTGATCTCACCTCAGCCTCAACTCCATTTTCCAGCCTATTCTCCATAACCCTTCAACCCATTGCACAATAAAAATTGATTTGTCTCCACCCTAAATTTACTCAATAACCCAACATTCTGGGGTAGTATATTCCACAGATTCATGACTATTTGAGAAGTAATTTTTCTTCAGCTCTGTTTTAAGTCTGAACCCTTATCCTAAATTTTTGACCTCGTTTTAGATTGCCCCACGAGGAAACATCTTTTCTGTCTTCTTTGTGAATTCCCTTTAGCATCCTACATCTCTCAACTAGATCTTCTTTCATTCTTCTTAACTTTAGAGAATATAGATCTAAATATTTCAATATTTCTTCCTAAGACAAACCCCTCGACCATAAGATCATAAGAAAAGGAACAGGACAAGGCCATTTGGCCCCTCGATCCTGGTCTACCATTGAATAGGATCATGGCTGATTTGATATTCCTCACATTCACTCTCCTGAAACCCCTTGATTCCCCTACTGATCAAGAATTTATCAATCTTATCCTTAAACATAGAAAAGAACTCTGCCCCCACAGCGCTATGGTAAGGAGATCCAAATATTCTCAACTCTCGAAGAGAAGAAATTCCTCTTTGTCTCAGTCTTAAATTGGTGCCCTTTCTTCTGAGTTAATGCCATGGTCCTAGACTTTCCCATGAGGGGAAACATTCTCTCAGTATTTACCCTGTCAAGCCCCTTCAGGGTCCTATACGTTTTAATGCGATCTCCTCTCATTCCTTTAAACTCCCATGAGTCCCAACCTGTTTAGCTTTTGCTCATAAGACAACACCTCCACCACAGATCTTTCTCGTGAATCACCTCTGAACTGCCTCTAACGAAATGATATCTTTCCTTGAATACAGAGACCAAAACTGCCCACAGTACTTCAGATGCAGTCTGACAAGCACCTTGAACAATTTCAGTAAGACTTCCCTACTCTCATAATCCAACCCAATGAAATAAGGGCCAACTTTCATTAGCTTTCCTGATTATCTGCTACACTTGTGTGCTAACTTTCTATGTTTTGTGTGCAAGTACCCCTCAAATTCCTGTATTGCATCTTTCTGCAGTTTTTCTCCATTTAAACAATATTCCATTATTTTGTTCTCCCCTCTAAAATGAACAACTTCACATTATATTCTATTTGCCAATTTTTGCTCAGTTACTTAATTTAGCAGTATCTCTCTGTAAACTGTTTGTATCCCTCTCACATCTATCTTTCCACCTATATTTATATCATCTGCAAATTTTGCTACATTTGATTTTTGCCTCCAAGTCATTAATATTTATTTGTTAGTTGCAGTCCCAATACTGATCTCTTTGGAACCCCACTGGTCACAGATTGCTAACCTGAAAAAGAATCCCTTATTCCCCTTGCTGTTTTCTGCCCATTAGCCAATTCTATATCTATGCCAATATACTACCTCCAACATTGTGGGCTCTTATCTCTGGAATCAATGTAGTTTGCAAAGGACAAAACTTCAAACTAAAGGCTCAGTATGAAGGTGGTTCTGGTCTCTTTTTGATTTGGAGATGCCAGTGTTGGACTGGGGTGTACAAAGTTAAAAATTACACAACACTAGGTTATAGTTCACAGGCTTATTTGGAAGTACTAGCTTTTGGAGCGCTGTCCCTTCATCAGGTGATTGTGGAGAATAAGATTGTAAGACACAGAATTTATAGTAAACGTTTACACTGTGATGTAACTGAAATCGTATATTGAAAAAGACCTGGATTGTTTGTTAAGTCTCTCATCTTTTAAAATTACCATGTTGGTTTCAATTCTTTCATATGTAAATTGCAAAACCATTTTTAAAAGTTACATTCTCAAGTGCACTTTAACAATTGGTGTCATGTCAGCCCAGATAAGGTACTGAAGGTGTTAACTCCCTGTGAGGCTGTCTGTGCCACAATGGTCAAACTGATTCTAGTCTAAAAAATGGATTTACAGAATCTTACATGGATTCATTCAGTTTTTTGAGCGAAGTAAAATGTAATTCTGCAAGTACAAATTCAGCCCACAAACGTATATGTGTATGTGTGCATGTGGTTGTGTGTGTGAGTACAATTCACACTGTAAACTTTTGCTATAAATTTTGTGTTTTACAATCTTATTCTCCACAATCACCTGATGAAGGAGCGTGCTCCGAAAGCTACTGCTTCCAAATAAACCTGTTAGACTATAACCTGGTATTGTGTGATTTTTAACTCTGGCCTCTCTTGGCAGAGACATTGATACAGCTGCAATCCTTTGAGTTATTCAACTATGTGACCTGGATAGCAGACTTTCAGAAGAGGAATAAATGGAATGGCATGCATTTTTCATGCTGCAACTGTCAAGACAACCAAATACAAATTTGGAAAAAAAAATTATCTGTGACTGATATTGAAATATTTCACTCCTATCCCAAGCTATTAAGAAAATGTGATCATAAAGATCTGTGAATAAGAGTACAAAACTGCAAACTGATTCCATTCTGATATTTAAAGATTTGGTGGACTTCACCTAAAAGTTTCAAGAAATTTCTGTTCTTTTGGACACTTATTCAACATTACAAACATCAAGAGTTGTGAGCACAAATTTAGCCTCATGAATTTGATATCCTGAAATAGAACACTTGGATAAAATAATGCAAATTAAGTTGTACATTTTATCAGAACGAGTTTTCAACCTGAATGTGATCTAAAAATATTGGGCAAAAAAAAGACAGGCATGAAAAGCTGTCGAAGGAGTGGAGAAATTATCAGTATCATGGTTTGATACGTATTGTACTGTGTATATAATGCACACTTTAAACAGGCCCCCATACTGCTGAGGGGGCCCAAACATACAATATTGTTTTATTTCAGCAAGTAGAAAGAGTGTCTATAACAGTACAATAATTTAAACGTACACTTTTAATTACAGATTTTTAAAAAAATCAAAATGGAAATAGTTAAAATTCAGACAATAGAACAGATCGAAGATTAAACCTACTGGTACAATTGTTGCAGCATTATTAATGAATGAAAGTTTAATCAACTGTTGTACAACATCACATGACATCTACCACCTGATTCAGTATCCTGGCTCGTGATCATTCTGATATCAGCAGGTGTCAGAGTCCAAAACATCAATACCACAAGGGAAGCAAATGCCTTACATTTCTGTCAAAGTTTAGATACTGCTGTATTGGCTGCCCTTGAGCTGCTGAAGGCTCTAAGAGACTGTCAGGGCTCTGCACAAGGACGAACTTGCCCACAACAGACTCGAGCCAATTGTACTTTGTCAGATACCACACTTCGACAGGAGACCTGTGATTGGTGAATGGGTGGAGGTTCTCGCGTGTCATTGGCCAACTCTCCGCCGGTCGGACCTGTGTTTTGAGGGAGACACCGACGGCGCATAGGCCGCCTCCCATTGGCCATTGGGTTGCGGGCCGCGCGGCGATTGGCTGTGCCGCGGCACGAACGGGTAAGGCAGCTGGAAGATGATTGGTGGGATGGGGCAGCCCGTGGGCGGAGAGAGTCACGTGCGGGTTAAGGTGGGGAGGCCGTCGGCGGTATTGAGTCGCCGCCTGCCTGGTAGCTGCTGTGCTGTCAGGACACCCGCTTGTAGTTAGTCGCCATGACGCGGTTCGGAGCCTCTCACCTCGTTGTGCTGCTTGTTGCTGGTACGTCTTGCCTAGTGGGGATTGAGGTGGGGAGTAAAGCCTGTTGGAGGGCGCTGAGGTGCCTTGCTTTCCTTTCCGACTGACCGGGGGGTGTGTGTAGAGCAGCACCGGTGCCCCCCTCTTTCTCCTTCACACGCCCGCCTCTCATCTTAATTCCTCCCCTTCTCCACCCCCCCCCCCCCCCCAACCTTACCTTACCCACCCCAACCTCACCTTTCTCCCACTTCCCCACCTTCCTCCTCTCCCCTTCCCACCCCCCCCACCTTCCTCCTCTCCCCTTCCCACCCCCCCCACCTTCCTCCTCTCCCCTTCCCACCCCCCCCACCTTCCTCCTCTCCCCTTCCCACCCCCCCCACCTTCCTCCTCTCCCCTTCCCACCCCCCCCACCTTCCTCCTCTCCCCTTCCCACCCCCCCCACCTTCCTCCTCTCCCCTTCCCACCCCCCCCCACCTTCCTCCTCTCCCCTTCCCACCCCCCCACCTTCCTCCTCTCCCCTTCCCGCCCCCCACCTTCCTCCTCTCCCCTTCCCACCCCCCCCCCTCTTCCCCCGCCCCCCCACCTTCCTCCTCTCCCCTTCCCACCCCCCCACCTCTTCCCCCCTCTTCCCCCCCCCCCCACCTCTTCCCCCCCCCCACCTCTTCCCCCCCCCCACCTCTTCCCCCCCCCCACCTCTTCCCCCCCCCACCTCTTCCCCCCCCACCTCTTCCCCCCCCCCACCTCTTCCCCCCCCCCACCTCTTCCCCCCCCCCACCTCTTCCCCCCCCCCACCTCTTCCCCCCCCCCACCTCTTCCCCCCCCCCCCACCTCTTCCCCCCCCCCCCCTCTTCTCCCCCCCCCACCTCTTCTCCCCCCCCCACCTCTTCTCCCCCCCCCCCACCTCTTCTCCCCCCCCCCCTCTTCTCCCCCCCCCCCTCTTCTCCCCCCCCCCACCTCTTCTCCCCCCCCCACCTCTTCTCCCCCCCCCCACCTCTTCTCCCCCCCCCACCTCTTCTCCCCCCCCCACCTCTTCCCCCCCCCCCCCACCTCTTCCCCCCCCCCCCACCTCTTCCCCCCCCACCTCTTCCCCCCCCCCCCACCTCTTCCCCCCCCCCCCACCTCTTCCCCCCCCCCCCACCTCTTCCCCCCCCCCCCACCTCTTCCCCCCCCCCCACCTCTTCCCCCCCCCCCCCACCTCTTCCCCCCCCCCCACCTCTTCCCCCCCCCACCTCTTCCCCCCCCCCACCTCTTCCCCCCCCCCCACCTCTTCCCCCCCCCCCCCACCTCTTCCCCCCCCCCCCCCACCTCTTCCCCCCCCCCCACCTCTTCCCCCCCCCCCACCTCTTCCCCCCCCCTTCCCCCCCCCCCACCTCTTCCCCCCCCCCCACCTCTTCCCCCCCCCCCACCTCTTCTCCCCCCCCCCCACCTCTTCCCCCCCCCCCCACCTCTTCCCCCCCCCCCCACCTCTTCCCCCCCCCCCCACCTCTTCCCCCCCCCCCCACCTCTTCCCCCCCCCCCCACCTCTTCCCCCCCCCCCCACCTCTTCCCCCCCCCCCACCTCTTCCCCCCCCCCCACCTCTTCCCCCCCCCCCACCTCTTCCCCCCCCCCCCCACCTCTTCCCCCCCCCCCCACCTCTTCCCCCCCCCCCCCACCTCTTCCCCCCCCCCCCACCTCTTCCCCCCCCCCACCTCTTCCCCCCCCCCCCCACCTCTTCCCCCCCCCCCACCTCTTCCCCCCCCCCCACCTCTTCCCCCCCCCCCACCTCTTCCCCCCCCCCCCACCTCTTCCCCCCCCCCCCACCTCTTCCCCCCCCCCCCACCTCTTCCCCCCCCCCCCACCTCTTCCCCCCCCCCCACCTCTTCCCCCCCCCCCCCACCTCTTCCCCCCCCCCCCACCTCTTCCCCCCCCCCCACCTCTTCCCCCCCCCCCACCTCTTCCCCCCCCCCCCCCCACCTCTTCCCCCCCCCCCCCACCTCTTCCCCCCCCCCCCCACCTCTTCCCCCCCCCCCCCACCTCTTCCCCCCCCCCCCCACCTCTTCCCCCCCCCCCCCACCTCTTCCCCCCCCCCCCCACCTCTTCCCCCCCCCCCCCACCTCTTCCCCCCCCACCTCTTCCCCCCCCCTCTTCCCCCCCCCCACCTCTTTCCCCCCCCCCACTTCCCCCCCCCCCCACTTCCCCCCCCCCCCACTTCCCCCCCCCCCCCCTTCCCCCCCCCCCTTCCCCCCCCCCTCTTTCCCCCCCCCCTCTTTCCCCCCCCCCTCTTTCCCCCCCCCTCTTTCCCCCCCCCCTCTTTCCCCCCCCCCTCTTTCCCCCCCCCCTCTTTCCCCCCCCCCTCTTTCCCCCCCCCCTTTCTCCCCCCCCCTTCTCCCCCCCCCCCTCTTTCTCCCCCCCCCCTCTTTCTCCCCCCCCCCTCTTTCTCCCCCCCCCCTCTTTCTCCCCCCCCCCTCTTTCTCCCCCCCCCCTCTTTCTCCCCCCCCCCTCTTTCTCCCCCCCCCCTCTTTCTCCCCCCCCCCCCTCTTTCTCCCCCCCCCCCTCTTTCTCCCCCCCCCCTCTTTCTCCCCCCCCCCCTCTTTCTCCCCCCCCCCTCTTTCTCCCCCCCCCCTCTTTCTCCCCCCCCCTCTTTCTCCCCCCCCCCTCTTTCTCCCCCCCCCTCTTTCTCCCCCCCCCCCTCTTTCTCCCCCCCCCCCTCTTTCTCCCCCCCCCCTCTTTCTCCCCCCCCCCCTCTTTCTCCCCCCCCCCTCTTTCTCCCCCCCCCCTCTTTCTCCCCCCCCCCCTCTTTCTCCCCCCCCCCTCTTTCTCCCCCCCCCCCCCTCTTTCTCCCCCCCCCCCCCTCTTTCTCCCCCCCCCCCCTCTTTCTCCCCCCCCCCCCTCTTTCTCCCCCCCCCCCCTCTTTCTCCCCCCCCCCCTCTTTCTCCCCCCCCCCCCTCTTTCTCCCCCCCCCCCCTCTTTCTCCCCCCCCCCCTCTTTCTCCCCCCCCCCCTCTTTCTCCCCCCCCCCCCTCTTTCTCCCCCCCCCCCCTCTTTCTCCCCCCCCCCCCTCTTTCTCCCCCCCCCCCTCTTTCTCCCCCCCCCTCTTTCTCTCCCCCCCCCCCTCTTTCTCTCCCCCCCCCCTCTTTCTCTCCCCCCCCCCCCCTCTTTCTCTCCCCCCCCCCCCTCTTTCTCCCCCCCCCCCCTCTTTCTCCCCCCCCCCCCCTCTTTCTCTCCCCCCCCCCCCTCTTTCTCTCCCCCCCCCCCCTCTTTCTCTCCCCCCCCCCCCTCTTTCTCCCCCCCCCCCTCTTTTCCTCCCCCCCCCCCCCTCAAATTTTCTTTTGTGTACCGACTTTAGTGTGTCTGCACCATTTCTGGGTTTTGCTCTTTCCTACCCCCTCAGCTTTGTCGTTATCTGCGATGGTTCTGAAAAATGCAATAAATCTTAAATCTTACCCAAGGGAAAAGCTTCAACTGTTCTGGAGTTCTTAGTGGTTATTTTCCATCTTGTAACTCTTAAATATTGTCCAACTGTTTTAGTTTCCTTATGGTCCCATTTAGTTTTAAGGAGGGGTGTGGTTGTTTGAGGGAGAATCTGTGTAGGCCTGGGGCTATTTTCCACTGGTATTGGAGTTTGAGGGGTGACCTTAACAGTGGCTTTTAAAATCATGAGTGGCATGGTTAGGATGTGCAGCTGAAGACCATCCCTGCGAGAGGGGTTGTCGAAAACTAGACGGCATAGGTTTAGGTGAGGGGTGGAGAAAATTTTAAAAGGCACCTGGTAAGTTTTCAGAGGGTAGTGTATGTATGGAACAAGCTGCCAGAGCAAGTGGTGGAGGCTGGTAAAATTAGTGTTTAAAAAGCCATCTTGATATCTATATAATAGAAAGAGTTGAGGGATGTGGTCCAAAGTTTAGCAAAATGGGACGAGATCAGATTGGGATGTTTGGTTGGTGTTAATGAGTTGGACTGAAGAATCTTTGTGCTGTGATTCCATAACCTGGAGAATGTAAGAGCAAAACTAGGCCACTCTGCCCATTGAGTCTGCTCTGCCATTCTATTTACTTAACCTAATTTATGTTCTCCTGTAACCCTTAATGGCTTGCTAATCATGAATTGAGCTATCTGTCTCAAATAGCTCGACAGAAAGCTGCAATAAACTAGTGTTCGATATGAATTCGCCAAATGCTGGCTGAAAAATTACTTTTCTAGATTGTAAAGTTCATGCCTTTACTGAGGCTGTGTCCTTGTTCTCGTCCTTGTCCATGATATCCAGGCTTCTGTGTTCTAAGTTTTGATCATATCCTCTCTCCTCATTAACTCGTGAGTACAAACCCAGAGTCTTCAACTGCTCCTCCTAATAAGCTCTTTGTCCCTGGAATCGTTCTTGTAAAACTCCCCTGGGACTCTTGACAATGTCAGCAAGTCTTTCCTTTGCCGTGAGGCCCAAAATTGTTCATGCTTCAAAAGCAGTCTGACCAGAGCCATATTTCATCTCAGCAGTACATACCTGCTCTTGTATTTTTTAGTCCTCTTGAAATGAATGTTAATGTCACATTTGCTTCCTGTGACTTGAACCTGCATGTTTAACCTTGAATCCTCAGTCTCTTTGTGCTTCAGATTTCTGAAGCCTTTCCCATTTATAAGTCTATGCTGCTTCCTATCAAAGTGCATATTCTCACTTTCCCACATTGTATTCCATCTGCTATTTCTTTGTTCATTTTCCTAGCCTGTCCTCGTAGAGCTTATCTGCATCCTCAATGTTACCTATCTCTTCACCATCTTTGCTACACTTATGACTGCCTCATTCCTATATTGGGACCACCTAATTGTACCAATATAGGCCCTTGCAGAATTCTACTCATTCACTGCTGTTCTGAAAAAGGTTCCTTTTATCGCTCTGCTGTATTAGTCAGCCAATCCTCTATCTATGCCATATTTTGCCTGCAACATCATGGGCTCTTACTTTGCCTATCTGCCACATGGGAAGCTGCTGAGGCCCTCGAGAAACCCTAGTCCACTGGCTTTTGCTTTGGTGAACTTGTTACCATCTCAAAGAAATCTAATGGATTTCAGGAATGACCTCTCCTTGACTCTGCCATGTTGACTCAGCCTTATTGTACCAGGCAATGTCAAGTACTCTGCAATCTCTCCCTTCGTAATGGACACTCAAACCTTTATCAGTAACTCAGGTTAGGTTAATGGGTTATAGCTTCCTGTCTTCTGCCTTTCCTCCCTCAAACGAGGTGTTACACTTAACTATTTTCCAGTTTTGAGACCCACCCTGATTTGTGATTCCTAAAAGAATGCCGCTACAGTCTCAGCTCTCAAGCATTCCAGGATGTAGTCCATCTGGTCTGGGTGACATATCCACCTTCTGACCCTTCAATTTCCCCAGTACCTTCTCCTTAATGATGGCCATTACACTCTCTCCTTTTTATCCCTGACTGTTCTGGTATGCTGTTGGTGTCTTCTGCTGTACATGTGCAAAGTACCTGTCATTTTTGTTCATCATTACTAATACTCCAGCCTCACTTTTCCAGTGGTCCAATGTCCACTTTTGCTCCTGTCTCCATTTTTTTTCACCTAGATTACACTCATTTCACCTTCTCCCTGTCATTACTTTTTAGTTATCCACTGGTGAGTTGAGGCTTCCCAATCATTTGGCTCCCCACTAATCTTCACCATATTGTCAGTCTACAGCATGGAAATAGGCCCTTCAGCCCAAATTGGTCCATGCTGACCAAAATGTCCATTCACACCAACCCAACTTCCCTGCAATTGGCCCACAGACTTCTAATCCTTCCCTATCCATGTATTTGTTCAAGTGCCTTTTAAATGTTAATGTAACTGCCTCAACCACTTTCACTGGCAGCTCATTCCATATGCATGCCACCTTGTTTTTTTTTTAAAAATGTTGCGTCTCAGGATCCCTTTTATTGTTTTTCCTCTAACCTTAAACTGACACCCTCTAGTCTTCTCTTCCTCATCCCTGGCAAAAAGACTGTGTTCACCCTAACCATGCCCCTCAGATCTTAACATCTAAGATTCCCCCCAACCTCAGTCTCCTATGCTCTAAAGTAAAAGTCCTTGCTTGTCCAACCTCTCCCAGTAACTCACTCCTTTCAGTCCTGGCAACATCCTTTTGTGCTCTTTCCAGTTTAATGACATCCTGCCTATAGCAAGGTGACCAAAACTGAACACAACACTCCAAGTGCAGCCTCACTAAGGTCCTGTGCAACTGCAACATAACGTCCCAACTTCTATACTTAAATGCCCTGACTGAAGGCCAGTGTCAAAAGCTGCCTTCACTGCCCTGCCTACCTGTGACTTCACTTTCAGAGAACTGTGCACCTGAACTCAAAGGTCCCACTGTTCCACTATATTACTTAAGGCCCGACTATTCACCATGAAACTTCTACCTTGATTTGACTTTGCAAAATGCAAGACCTCGCATTTATCTATATTCAACTCCATTTGCCATTTCTCAATGCAATTCCCCAGCTGAAGGTCCTGCTGTATGCTTTTTTTGGCTCTTATGCTATCCCTGACTTCGCTTATCAACCATGGTTATGTTCTCCTTTAGTATGCTGCTTTTCCCCTTGGGATGAATTGCTACTGTGCCTCCTGAATCCCATCCAAAACTCCTGCCATTGTGGCTTCAGTGTCTCCCCTACTGGTCTCCCTTCAATTAACTCTGGCCAGCTCCTCCCACAGTCTTTGTAGTTAACTTTACTAAGTTGTCATACTGTTACATCAGATTCCAACTTCTCTCCCTCAGAATTCACCCTGCAATTTATCATATTGTCACTGTTCCATATGAGTTCCTTCACCTTAAGCTCCCTAATTATGACTGTTTCATTACACAGCACCAAATCCAGATTTTTCTGTTCCCTTGTGGGCTTAACGACAAACTGCTATAAAAACCATCTCAGACTGAGAATTCTTCCTCTTGTGATCTCATACCAACTTGGTTCTTTTCTGCAATCCACCTGTATGTAAAACCTCCCCATGATCTGTCATGTGCTTTTGTTGCATGCCTTTTCTACTTCCTGATTTTATCTTCCTCCCCACTTCCTGACCACTCAAGAGGTCTGTACACAATTGTTATCAGGGTCCTTTTACCCTTTTTGGCTCCTCAACAGATTCCAAGCCGTCCAACTCTTGTCTCTTGCAACTTCATAAATGTCTTTCTTTAAGATGACATTCTGTGCTTTAAAAATTTAAGCAAATGCAAGTTGACATTTTTTCTGACATCTTTTAGATAAACCTGACAGCATTTGGCTTATTCCCTGCAAAATATGACTAGTGTCACTGCAGCATGATGCTTAGGCTTGTTTTCACACCGTAGCAATCGCCTTTCACGATGGTGGTTTATCACAGGATGTTTGACTGTTCCCCTCTTTTGACTGAATCTAGCCTGTTGACATTAAAAATTGTATGTAGCCTCTTGCATTTAATTTAAGGTGCAACATTGATTTGTTGACATACTTGGCAAGTCAGAAATTATTTTGTATCTTTAAAATCATGGTGGGCTATTTTTCTGATTTTTCCATGTTATGGAATTTAAGTTCACTTGCTTTAATTTCTGATTTGTAATTGTCTGACTTCACATATGGCTAACTGTATTCCCATTGAGCTAATTTCAGCTTATGCAGGCAGTCACCTTGGGAGGAAATGCTTGAAGAAAGGAAGCAATTCTGCTAGAATCCTTTCCTTCCTACCTAGTATCCATAAGTTAGCTGTTGCTGCAGGTTTACTATTGTATTCTTTTTAGGCTTACTTTTATATGGGGACAAAGATTTAAAATATCCTATGTAGGTGTATTGCTTGTTACACTTTGTGGCCGCCACATAGCAAAAGTGGAAAATGCTTTGCCTTCGTGTTTTGCAGTTTGGTAACCTACCTATAGTTTCTTTTTGAGGGAAGGAACTGTTTTGAAGTACAAATTTCACATGAATAAAGTTAACTGAAAGATTAATCAAACATTTTTGGTCAAGATGTGTGCACGTTTTTATCACTGGTAACTGTTAAAGTAGCAGTTTCAAATTCGCAACATGTAGTTAAAATATCCTAGCTTTGATATGATTGGCATACTATGTACAATCAAGCTGCAAGTTAGTTGCTTTGGTTATAAACCAGAAACTTGTTCTTATAATTACAGCCTTTCTTCTATCATGAGTTCAGAAATGGGTTATTTGATGACATCAGAGTCATCAGCGCTGCAGTGTAGTCTATATCCAGGAATACAGATATCCCAAGCTATGGCTGTGGCGAAAAACATTTTACCATATGCCATTTCCATCCAGATACTCTAATCACCTACCCTTGATGTGCAATGGTGTACATTAGCAGCAG
The DNA here is from genome assembly GCF_037043375.1 of Chiloscyllium plagiosum. Classification (NCBI taxonomy): domain Eukaryota; kingdom Metazoa; phylum Chordata; class Chondrichthyes; order Orectolobiformes; family Hemiscylliidae; genus Chiloscyllium; species Chiloscyllium plagiosum. The sequence goes on from NW_028270149.1 coordinate 40,318,398, forward strand.
TGTACATAAGATTCTTTGCAATAAATTACTTGGTCTTCTTGAACAGTGTCCTAATGGAGGGGGTTCAGATGTGCAAGACTACCAATTCAGTAAATTCCCCTCAAATTACCATTCATTCAATGCCACTGGGTCAAAAACCTAGAACTCTTGCTTTCTAACAGCACTGGGAATGGGGTATTCCAACATCCTGGTAGTGAAGCTATCTACATCTTGGATGAAGTGAGGTTGAAAACATGGAATCTTTTTGGTGACTTTCACTGGTAATAGAAATGGACTTCTGCTGTTGGCATCACTGTGCATTGCAAACAAGCTATCCAGACAGTTTAGCTAACCAATTCAATCTTTACCTTTAACACCTGCATTGCATGAGGCAGTTTCAAATCCACAATCATTGCAAATTGATCTCCCACCAAAGGTTAACTGAACTAGAGAACTAGGTTAATCGTATTTTGCGTCCATATTTACTGTGGAAAAGGATATGGAAGATATAGACTAAGGAAATAGATGATGACATCTTGCAAACTGTCCAGATTACAGGTTGGATGTCTTGAAATGGGTAAAGGTGGATAATTCCCCAGGACCTGATCAGGTTTATCCCAGAACTGTGGGAAGCTGGGCCTCTTGCTGAGATATTTGTATCATTGATCCTCACAGGTGAGGTGCCTGAAGACTGGAGGTTGGCAAATGTGGTGCCACTGTTTAAGAAGGGTGGTAAGGACAAGCAAGGGAACTATAGACCAGTGAGCCTGACTTTGGGCAAGTTGTTGGAGGGAATCCTGAGGGACAGGATGTACATGTATTTGGAAAGGCAAGGACTAATTAGGAATAGTCAACATGGCTGTGTGTGGGAAATCATGTCTCAAACTTGATTGAGGTTTTTGAAAAAGTAACGAAGATTGAGGGCAGAGCAGTAGATGTGATCTGTATGGACTTCAGTAAAGCATTTGACAAGGTTTCTCATGGGAGACTGATTAGCAAGGTTAGATCTCATGGAATATAGGGAGAACTAGCCATTTGGATACAGAACTGGCTCAAAGGTAGAGGGTGGTGGTGGAGGGTTGTTTTTCAGACTGGAGGCCTGTGACCAGTGGAGTGCTACAAGGATCGATGCTGGGTCTTCTAATTTTTTTGTCATTTGCATAAGTGATTTGGATGTGAGCATAAGAGGTACAGTTTGTAAGTTTGCAGATGACATTAAAATTGGACATGTAGTGGACAGTGAAGGTGGTTATCTCTTACAACAGGATCTTGACCAGATGGCCAATGGGCTGAGAAGTGGCAGGATGGAGTTTAATTCAGATAAATGAGGTGCTGAGTTTTGGGAAAGCAAATCTTAGCAGGACTTATACACGTGGCAGTGGGCGGCACGGTGGCAGTGGGCGGCACGGTGGCACAGTGGTTAGCACTGCTGCCTCACAGCGCCGGAGACCCGGGTTCAGTTCCCGCCTCAGGCGACTGACTGTGTGGAGTTTGCACGTTCTCCCCGTGTCTGCGTGGGTTTCCTCCGGGTGCTCCGGTTTCCTCCCACAGTCCAAAGATGTGCGGGTCAGGTGAATTGGTCATGCTAAAATTGTCTGTAGTGTTAGGTAAGGGGCAAATGTAGGGGTATGGGTGGGTTGCGCTTCGGCGGGTCGGTGTGGACTTGTTGGGCCGAAGGGCCTGTTTCCACACTGTAATGTAATCTAATCTGTAATGTAATCTAATCTTAATGGTAAGGTCCTAGGGAGTGTTGCTGAACAAAGGGACCTTGGAGTGCAGGTTCATAGCTCCTTGAAAGTGGTAGATAGGATAGTGAAGGTGGTGTTTGATATGCTTTCCTTAAATGGTCAGAGTATTGAGTACAGGAGTTGGGAGGTCATGTTGCAGCTGTACAGGGCATTGGTCAGGCCACTTGTTGGAATATCGCGTGCAATTTTGGTTTCCTTCCTATCGGAAAGATGTTGTGAAACTTGAAAGGGTTCAGAAAAGATCTACAAGGATGTTGCCAGGGTTGGAGGATTTGAACTATAGGGAGAGGCTGAACAGGCTGGAGCTGTTTTCCCTGGAGTGTCGCAGGCTAAGGGGTGACCTTAGTTTACAAAATTGAGGGGCATGGATAGGATAAATAGGCAAAGTCTTTTCCCGGGGGGGGGGGGAGTCAGAACTAGAGGGCATAGGTTTAGGGTGAGAGGGGAAAGATATAAGAGACCTAAGGGGCAACTTTTTCACGCAGAGGATGGTACATGTATAGAATGAGCTGCCAGAGGAAGTGGTGGAGGCTGGTACAATTGCAACATTTAAAAGGCATTTGGATGGATATATGAATAGGAAGGGTTCAGGGGGGATATGGGCCTGGTGCTGGCAGATAGGACTGGATTGGGTTGGGATATCTGGCCGGCATGGATGGGTTGGGTCAAAGGGTCCGTTTCCATGCTGTACATCTGACTCTATTGTTTCCCAACTCGATATTCATAAATTCCTGTTGACTGTTTTGTTAGTGCTTCTTAGTGCCATACTTGGTTAACTGCTGCCTTGATGTCAACATCTGTCTTTCTCACTTTAACTCCCAAAAAAAAAAGAAGCCAAAGCTTCTAGTTTTAAATTTTAGAATATTTGTTTCATGAAGTTTCCATTCTTGTAGCCTTTTGGCATAATTGTGTATTGTAGGAACTGACTTAAGCTTTTGGTCCACACAATTCTACTCTACAATTCAAATGTTCTCTATGAAGTGCTGTGGCGTCTGCAGTTGTGCCCAAGAATTTCTGAAGGAAATTTTTTGTGCTGTTATGTCAGGTCAGATGCTAACCTTAAGTATGGTACACTTAGTGAGTTCAAGACTGAAATGTGAAGCATTTTCATTGACTAAAATCATGGTACTGTGTCTGGTAGAAAGGGTGTGTTAGCATCTGGAGAGAATCAGTTGATCTGTTAAATGATTCTGGAATATTTTCAGAAGTATGCAACATCAAGTTTATTGGTACCAAAGAAAAGTTGAAGTTGATCATCTAAATGTTTTTTTTATGATTTGGCCTTTCTGCCCTGAGCCCTCTGAATTGAGTTACCAGTCATCCTGTGGCTTTAGTTATAACCATTGGGCTATGTGTTGGGATGTCAATCTACTTGAAACAACAACTCCAGTCATAAATTGAGCAGCCTTGACACAATTTAACCTAACTCCACCTGTTGCTGTGAGCATTTTATTGTATTTGAAACTGGTTCAGACCTGTCTCTTAAAGTGGCCCTCTTGTAGATGGTGTAACATAGCTGCTACAGAGAAGTACAGAAATTGCTTATGAAACTATCGTGTACAAGCTGAACCTTTTACTTTGGCTAAAGTGTAATTTGACCACTTTTTTTTCCAGCAATTTCAGTTGCTCAAGCAGTCAAGATTGAGGTCCATGGCAAGGATAACAAAACCTGTATATATGCTGTATTGTCTGTCAACTTTACTGTTCTTTATGAAGGAAATGGGACAATGGTAAGTAATTTGCAGTACAAAAGTAAAGCAATAAGTAGCTTATAGACAGGAAGCTCATAACTTTAAATTTTAATTTTAGATGATCAGTTTATGTTCATATGCTACAGTTTGGGCTCAGTGCTGTTGTTTGAAATTCGCTTAAGTTTTGGAGTCCAGATTGTTATTTGCAGATCTATGTGAATCATTTTCAGATGTAATGATCTAGTCACCTGTTTTCAAGTAGCCCTTTGTGATCTCAATGTTGAGTCCTAAAGCCATATTCTTTAAGATACTGTTAAGAACCCAGTTTACACTGTGTCCCTTCATAAAGCAATTACATGTTTGTGGGGGGGAATGAATGACCTGGTCAATATTCAAAAACAAAGTTGAGTGGGGACCAAGTGTGCCAATTCAACTGCCTGCAAGGTAAAATGAAGTTAAACTTTTGCCATCAGCTGTCTAAACTATCTTGAACTGGCTTATAGTTGAATGTTAGATTTGAGTTGTTTGGATTAATAGTCAAACTCCCTTCAAGTGTAGCTGTACTGTACTTAAGTACAGTAAATAGAAATTACAGAAAATAACTTTATGGTGCACATGATGGTCCTTCTATTAGGACATCAGCTTGTTTTTTTTTTTAAAAACATCAATTGAAGACACTTAATTTGTAGTTAACATATTCCACAACTATGGTGTTATATCAAATCAATTTTGCTTCACTGGGTCAATGCTACTTTGTGATTTAGGTAATTGTCCCAAAATACCAACAGGAGATTTAATAAACCTTCATGAAGTAGTCTTCTCCTAATCTTGCTCAGCATCTAACTTCAATATAGTGACCACAGAATATCATTTTTATAAGCAGGTCCTTATTGTTCATGGGTCATACGTATTAAAGATTTGCAAATCTTTAATCTCATCTGTGACATGGTTACAAGAACTGATTAAATTTTCAGTGAATTGGTGGAGGGACCTAAATGCTGAATTTGAATATTTGTCAAATTTTTGAGCAATTAAATAAAACACTTCTAGCCCATAATAAATTTCATGGTGGTTTACTTGCCTCAGCTTGGGCTTATCATACTTTAGCTCCCTATGAAAGATACTTTTATTTAATGCACATTTTCCTCAATTCTTCAATTGCCCCTTTTCAACTTGTAACATCTGAGTGGAGGTGGTCAACTTTGTGGTCCAATCCTGTTGGTCTTTAAAATGTTGGGTTGTACATTTTCTCAACAGATCTTTTGTGGCTGATTTTAGCCTAAAATGGCCGTTCTAATACAATGAGTCATAGCTCTAGTTATGACTGTTATTCATTTCAGTTTGGACTAAAATTGATCACAACTTGGTCAAGGTGGTTATTTGACAATTCTTAGGTTCAGTCATTTAAAAATAACTTTCCAAATCACGTTCCATGATTTGAGATTGTCTGTTTTTGTTTTTAATTCCATGGGATGAAGATCTAAGATACTTGATTGTCTACCAGTGCTTATGTGCCAAATTAGCTTAATTTAACCAATTTAATTTTGACCTTTTCTTTATTTTAGGAAAATGCAACTTTCCAGTTGCCAGATTCATTATCATCCAATGGAAGCACATGTGGTGGTAACAATTCAGCTCCCTTGTTGAACATGGGCTTTGGGACTGGTCACTCCTTGAGCTTAAACTTCTCTCATACTGATGGCAAATTTAGTGGTGATGTACTGACTTTCACTTATAACACCAGTGATGCAAAACTCTTTCCTGGAGCAAAAAACAAAAGTATGACTCTTATTAATAATTTCCTGTTTATAACATGGATTGAATGTTCATCATGGGAATAATATTTGATTCTTAACTAGTTGAGCCACACATCTCTAAATTATTAGTCATAGAGATGTACAGCATGGAAACAGACCCCTTGGTCCAACCCATCTATGCTGATGGCTTTAATTGAGTTGCTGACAGGCATCAGCAACAGATTAAGTGCCTGGTTTTAGTGGAAAACCCACTTGATGTTGTTCTGCACACACTAGAGCAGAATGTGGGATGAAGTGTTAATGAACCTGCATTGACATTGTGCAACTTAAATACTGTGGAAAATAATAGATTGCATTAAACTTCAAGTTTCATGAGGGTGGTTGGGTAATATGTTCAATTCCCAGAGTGGATCTTGAACCTCTTCAACTAGGTTGATAGTTGAAAGCAGAATGAATGTCAGATGACAGTAAAAAGTCATGTGCTGTTTGTGACTGCAATGATACCATGACTGGGAGAGCAGAGTTCTCCAGTCATCCAGTGGCATCAAAAATAACAATTCTGATGTGCAACATTATTTCAACTTGTTTACAATCTATTTCACTCAGATGAATGACTGGATTTTAAATATTTCAATGAGAAACAGTTCGTGGTTGGTGCCGTATTCTAATCAATGCACTGATTTAACTAATTATGATAAGTTGCATAATTATAGGCATTTACTTCCTTAATGCTAAACAATGTTTATGCATAATAAATTATGCACAGTGCAAATCAGGAAGTATACATGTGTTATACTTGAAGCTGTTTAATGTTGATGGGTGGCACAGTGGTTAGCACTGCTGCCTCACAGCACCAGAGACCCGGGTTCAATTCCGCCTCAGACGACTGACTCTGGATGTGGAGTTTGCACGTTCTCCCCGTGTCTGCATGGGTTTCCTCCGGGTGCTACGGTTTCCTCCCACAGTCCAAAGATGTGCAGGTCAGGTAAATTGGCCATGCTAAATTGCCCATAGTGTTAGGTAAGGGGTAAATGCAGGGGTATGGGTGGTTTACACTTTGGCGGGGCGGTGTGTTCTTGTTGGGCCGAAGGGCCTGTTTCCACACTGTAATGTAATCTAATCTAAGTTATGAAAGCCTTGCTCAGTGAATTGTTTTCAATTCTTTCTCAAGACCATAAGACAGGAGCAGAAATTAGGCCATTCAGCTCAATAAGTGTGCTCCACTATCCAATAATGGATGGTAAGTTTCTCCAAGGGGAGAAAGTGAGGACTGCAGATGCTGGAGATCAGAGTGGGGTGTTGGAAAAGCTCAGCAGGTGAGACTGCATCTGTGGAGCAGGAGAATTGACGTTTTGGGCAAGAGCCCTTCATCAGGAAGCCCTGCTCAGCGGATGCTGCCTGACCTGTGTTTTTCCAGCACCCTATTCTCCCACTTTTTTTTCCCCCATAACCCTTGATACTCAAGAACCTATCCACCTCTTAAATATTCATGACTTGGTTTCCATAGCCTTCTGTGGCAGTGAAATCTAAAGTTTCACCACTTTCTGGCTAAAGATGTTTCTCCTAATCTGTTCTAAAAGGCCTTGATTTTACTCTAAGGCTATGCTGTTGGGTCCTAGTCTCTCCTGCCAATGGTGACATTGTCCAAACACCGCCTCTGTTTTAATTAGATCTCTTACTGCCCCCCCCCTTAAATTCAGTATAAAGTCCTCAAATATTCCTCGTATGTTAAGCTTTTCATTTCTGGGACCATTCTTGTGGACCACCTCTGAACACGCTCCAGGACCAGTACATCCTTCCTGAGATATGGGGCCTGAAACAGTGCACACAACACCAAATGTTGTCTCTCCAAAACCATTGGGCCTTAGATATACATGCATGCTTTTTTATATTCAAGTCCTCAAAATACATACTATCATTGCATTTGCCTTCCTAACTACCGACTCAACCTGCAAGTTCTTCTTGAGAGAAGTCTCTTGATGAGAACACAAGTCTCTTTGCACTTCAGATTTCTGGATTTTATTTCCCATTTAGGAAATAGTCCATGCCCCTCTTCTTTGTACCAAAGTGCATGACCTCACACGTTCCCACATTGTACTCCATCTACCACTTTGCCCACTCCTAACCTATCTAAATCCTTCTGCAGCCTCTTGCCTCCTCAATGCTACCTGTCCCTCTCCCTATCTTTGTATTGTTGGTAAACTTGGCCAGAATGCCCTCCATTCCTTCATCTAGATTGTTAATGAGACAGCTGGGACTCTAACTGTTTGTGACTGACTAAATATTGTGCTTATTCCTCAGAGTTCACTATTTAGCACTTTGCTCATTCTTCTCTGGTTGGATTCCTGGCATGTCCTCCTAGAAATCTTGTAGCCTTAAGGACACGTATTGATAAAAGATGCACCCAAGTTTGTCAATGTGATTCCAAATAGTACTAGAAACAGTATTAACCAGCGTCAAGGGACCAGCAGTGTGCCAGTTGATCAAAAAGTCCATATAATCAAATTCTGATCAACCTGCTATAGGAAGGATGTTAAACTGATAAAGGTGAAAAAGGACTAACTGTTACTATGGCTAGAAGGTTTGAGTTATAAGGGTAGGCTGGTATTTTCTTTCCTGGAGTGGAGGAGGCTATGGCAGGACCTTTTTTAAAGGCTTATAAAATCATGAGTGGCATAGATGAGGTGAATAGCTGAAGTCTTCCCCAGAATAGTCTCCCAAAACTAGGGGGGAGACATAGCTTTGAGCTGTGAGATTTAAAAGGGTCCTAAGGGGCAACTTGTTCACACAGGGTGGTGTAAATATAGAAAAGCTGCCAGAGGAAATGGTAGTCAGGAGCAATTGCAATACTCCAAAAGCCATTTGAACCAGTACTTGAATAGACAAGCTTGAGGCCAAATGTGGGTAATGGAAGTAGTTCAGCTTTAGAAACCTGGTTCACATGGAAAGGCTTGTTTCCATGCTGTAAGACTGACTCTAATAGAAACATAAAGTGGGGGGTATATACCATATTTGTTTTATTTACAGCATAAGTCTGTTGAATAATATTGTGAACTTTGCTTTAAGTCTTAACAGCAGCGAGTCTTCTCAATCTCTCCTTTGACTGACTACTTGGAAATTGCAGTGATTATTGTACAGTAAATTTCCAGTATTTCAGGTGTATAACTTACACCAGTTTATAGTTAAAGCTTGCTGTACTATCCTGTTTCTTCCCTCTGAATTTTGACAGTTAATTGTCCTATGTTGATTTGTTTCTGTTCTCTTTACTGCAGGTGTAAAACATGTGGCTGTGAATTCCCTAATGGAATCTGTACCCCTGAACACAATCTACACATGCAGAAGTGTTAAAGCTATTGCAAGTGAAGCAGTTGTCATGGTTTTTTGGCATGTTGGCATTCAAGCCTTTGTGGAGAATGGAACAATTAGCAAAAATGGTAGGAAAATAATCCATTGATAGTGAAGCCATTTAAAATCAATTGGGTGGTGACCTAAATCTCTAGAGTATCAATATGATCTAGTTTTGAGTTCAGATCACTAATGGTTATGTTGCCTTAACTTTAGGCTTTACAGGGAAAACTTGGTTCTGGTTGGATGGAGTGTTGCGTGAACTTTTGTCAATACACATTGTGCTAAAGAAAGCTTGAGCCATGTTTTTAACTCATTTGAGTCAATGTTTTATAAACTGGTTTTCAATTAGTTTCCACATTGTGTTCTGGCTGTGGGGACAGGAATAGACAGGTCGTGTCCAGCCACACTACATTGGAAGAGTTGTCCAAAAACTTGTTCTACTCCTTGTTCCTGGTTATAAATCCATTTTTTGGTCAGAAAAATGGCTACTGTAGTCAATAGCTTTACTTGCATTGTCAGGCACTTGCTCTATTGCTTGCAGCTCCATTCTCCAATGGCATATCTGAAAAGATGTTCAATTTTCAAACCTCATTGAACGTAATTTAGAGTATTAAACCTTAGTGAAGTTACTTCTCTTCAAGCACAGGAAGAAAACTTCCCTGTGGAATGATCTTTTATTACTGGATGTTTGAAGCTGTTTGGGCCAAGTAGTAACGGGCTAAGGAACTAACCTGGGGGATCGAATTTCAGACAGTAAACTGACCTGTTAATCACTTTTCCTTCCAAGAATCCTTCTGTAAAGCAGATGTGTCAACCACTGTCTCACCAGTTACAACACAGACAACTTCCACTGTGACCCCAATCCCAACTAAGCCACCTCCAGATCTGCCAGCAGTGGGCAATTACACCGTTAAGAATGGAAGTGATCCTTGTCTCCTTGCTAATATGGGACTACAGCTAAATATTACCATCACAGAAAACCAGGTATTTTTTTCTGTACTTTGAATTTCCATTTGCATTACAAATGAAACTCTTTAACAACTCTTTCCTCCCTCAGGCACGTGTAATTAATATAAATTCCAATTCTACTGCCAGTGGACGTTGTGGGGATAAACATTCAGTCCTCCTCCTACAAGATACAGATGCAACTATTCAGTTTCATTTCTTTGTGGTAAGTGTTGATTTTTGTAGATCCATTATTCTACCAAGTGTATCTAAATCCATACTGGATTTAGATACACTTGAGCCACTTTAGAATCATTTTAGCTTCCCTGCAATGTGGAAGTAGGCCATTTTCCCATTGTTCACCACAACCCTCTGAAGAGTATCCCATACTTTACCCAGTGCCTGTAACCCACACTTCCCATGACTAATCACCGAGCCTAAACATTCCCAGACACTCGGCAATTCAGTATGGCCAATCCACCTAACCTTTATTCAGAACATGGACAAATTTGAAAATAGTATAAGCAATTCTTGATGGACTGGATTTAAGCTAATAACAAAGATTTGTGTTTTAGATCTTGATTTCAATTGTTTATTTATACATTGGTGAAGTATATTTAACTTGGTGCTAGTTTGTTCCTATTCAGGTGTGTATATAATTTTGTTTCAGCAAGCACATCAGCAATGGGAAGCTTGAGCAACCACCTTAACCCAGGGGTATGAGCTATTGCTACAACCAACTGTTGAAATCTGTATGAACACTCACTGACTATATTTTTAGTGTCTCCTGTCATTACATAAACTTCTCCCATAATGTGGGAATTTGGCAGTCTTTAAAATCAAATCTTTTTTTTGAGCCTTGTCTCCTTCTATTTAATCCAGGAACAATCCAAATTCTTCTTGAAGGAGGTGCAGGCTAACGTAAGCTTGCTTGTAAATGGTTCAAGTAAGTATTGGCTATTGAAACACAGATTTTTTTCCTTGCTGATTTTTCTATTTAAACCTTGTATATTTTCTGAGGACTTGAATGAATTGGAGCTGAATCTACTGGGGAAAAAATGCTTTGCATGACCAACTCCCAGCAGTGACACATCACAGAAATCCAACCTTTGGTCCAACTCCTCCATGTTTCCCAAATGAAACTGGTTCCATTTGGCCCATATCCCTTAACCTTTCTTATTTAGTAATTATCAAATAGCTTTAAAAAGTCTTAACTGTAGCTACATCTACCACTTCATCTGGCAGTTCATTCTGTCCATGAACCATTCCGTGACAATAGAACTACTTTGCTTTCAATTACCCAATTCAGTTGTTAGCATTTTCCAAGTTATAAACTACACTTGGATAAAGACTACTGTTCCAGCTGATTTGCTTTCGTAATCCTTAAGTTTGTTACTTGTTTTTGATTTTTTTTTAAAAATTTCTTCTTGGGGCTGAAGACTGTTGAACCTAGCAATTCTAAATAGTGGTAGCTTGTTCTGCCCAATTGTTCTCAAATTCTAGTTCTGTCCATGACTAACTATTATGACAAGTCCTGTTCAAATTGTGGAACATCTGGTTAAATAGACTTGCTGGCTTACTTCTGTTTAAAACAAGGCTTTTTCATGGTTAGCCACTTCTTAGATTCTAGTTGCTGTACATGATTACTGCTACATTGTAATGGAGGCAGTGTCAAAAACTGTGCAGATGAGCAGTTTTGTGTTTGTGCATATTGACACTTATGTCCTAATCATTATGGATGAGCATAAAATTCAAGTCTGGAATGAATTTCCAATCTGAATGTGTAGTTTTGTTACTCTGTGGAATGGTTAACTGATTTCTTTTCTCATCAGCAACTACACTTAACAGCAGCAATGGCAATCTGAAGTATTGGCAGGCATTTGTTGGAAGTTCATACATCTGTCGCAGTGAACAGAGGCTAGTTGTGACTGACAAGTTGGCTATTAATACATTTAATGTGTGGCTCCAACCATTTGAGGTTAAGAATGGAACCTTTTCCAGAGGTAGGTTTATATGAACAAAAGCTAACTAGGTGTCTTTTCAAGTTAACCTATACCTAGGAGTTATGACTTTTTTGTATCCTAAAATATAGGCATCTCCTAAATATTTACCTGATCCAGCTAGAATTGGTGCTCCATTTTATGACCCAGAGTATTTTGCCCACTTCCATCTATAGCTACTCTCTATCTCTTTTTAGTTTGCATGATATGACAACCAAAATCCATTGAATTAAATTGGGCCACAAAATTTTCATAAATTTTTGATCCCTGAATGGAATGCTAGGAATGTATGCTAATTTCAAATATGCTATGTTCCTTTTTAGGGATAGGAAAGTCCTATATTTCCATTTCCCACTCTGAAAATTGATTGGCAGGGCAGAAAGTAATCAATCCTACCTATATCAATAAGGATTACTTCACAAGGAATGCACTTGGAGAAATCCTGCATTGTCAAATCAAAATTGCTTGGAAAAATGAAATGTGCTGGAGAAGTTTGGGTCTTACAACATCTGTGGAGAAAAATGGAGTTGGCATAGTCTGTGATTCTTCAAAACTGAAATCACATCAGACTCATTAACTTTGTTTCTCTCAGCAGATACTGCTCTGCCAGACCTAGGTTTTACCATTGTTTTTAGGTCTCCAGCATCTGTAGCACTTGCTTTTTATACAAGTTATTTATGGCTAATGCATTTTGAGCAGTACCTCGCAATTCATCTGATTTTTATTTTTTGTCCACAGCTGAAGAGTGTTCTCTGGATGATGACAGCATCCTTATCCCTATTATAGTTGGTGCTGCTCTGGCTGGCTTAATTGTGATTGTTGTGATTGCTTATGTGATCGGTAGAAGAAGCAGCTATGCTGGATACCAAACACTCTAATGATTTTGATTCTCCAAATCCTAAGACCTGATTTTTTTTGCTGTTTACTATAGTAGGTGCAAGTCCTTGCCTCAATTCCCACTTCAATTGCACTAGATTTTTGCTAAGTCTTGGGGCTAGTGAACTTGCATCCACGCTTGACACACATGAAATGTTTATGTAATGCTGGCAGATAATCTTGTTTCATTGTGGCATTGCTGCCAGGCAGTTAGTGTTCTGCAGAAGGTGACTTTTAAATTGGTAAACTTGTCTGTGATGATCCTCAAAATTAACTCATGCTAATTTGCCAGCACTACTATCAGCATTTCCAACAATAACTTGATGAATTTCAAATCTGAAACTGAACATGTATTTACCAAGATCTCCTCCTGTAGCTTGTTTGGATGTACTGTGGAAATTGTACAAATGTGAATGGCTTGTGTATATGTTTGACCTGCTTCATAGGGAAAATGGGTGCCTTGGAATGTGGAAAGAAAGTTCTCCAATTTGCATAATGTACATTCTAATTGGCACATGCAAATACTATCTAATGTTGACCACTGACTTTCTAATTTGGAGATCTGGAGTCCTTCACACTGCACTCTAGACACTGGAAATTTTGAATGTTGACTTTTATCTTGGAAATTTATAGCTTTGACAAGTTTCTTTATTCCTGTGCCTCATTTGTATGTCAAGTTTAACTTTGCTTTATAATAAAAAAATCTTCACGTAAGCTGATGTCCCATTTATTTGAGGCTGAGGAATTTGAAAGCTTTGCATATTTTTCACTTGACGTTGCACTAACTAGCTGTTGTAATTAGCCAATGAATAGAAGTTTCACCATTTTTCGTAATCATCTAGTTGAGCGTTTATTCTTGCAGATATGGGTCATGTTTGTTGTTGCCCATTCCTAGCACCGTGAAATGTCTAGCTGCACTGCTTCTATCACACTTCAAAACTGGAACGAGCTTTATTTCCTGTTAAAATGGCTTTCACACTGGTTTCAAGATAACCAGAGCTGGTCGTCATGGAGTTGACATCTTAATTTGGCACTTGCAGCAGAACTCTGCTTGTGATATCAAATTCTTTTCTTTTTGTCAATTGAACACCAATTGAATTTTAAGCTTATAGTTTTGCACTTGTAGCGCTCATTGTAAAGGCTGTAAACTCTAACCAATGCCACAATCAAATTTAGATCTACCCCTCTGAATTCTTCATAGTTAAGTTGCTACATGCTTGATTTAAATATAGCACAACCTTACTAAAACTACATGTTATGAAGCTAATTCAACTTTGACAGCTAAAACCAACATGTTTCTCTTTAGATCTATAGCGATATTTCATAATGGGAGATTTCACTTGTCTGTGCTAAGTTTGAGAAACTGTTTTGGGGATGTAAACACTAGAATCTTGTATGTGTTGGCTAGCCAGTAATGAAACTAAAAATTACTTGAGCTTAAATTGAGGGATTAAATTTGGTTAAATAGCTATTTTTGAGCTAGTAAATCTAAAGTGACCCAAAATACTAGTTTGTTGCTCCATTTTAAGGAATGGAGCATAGCTGGCTCAGTCTAAGATTGAAATAGCATGTTGCAATTTTGGCTGTTTGAGTTGTGTGGCTCATTCTGAACTTTGAAATGTGCATCTGAAAATGTAATTTTGAACAAATTCAGTTGAATTTCTTTAATCAAAATTGATCTTGCTGCAATAGCAGGCTTTTCCATTTACTAAATGAATTGGTCAACTGAATTCAGATTTGTAATTTGCATTCTGGCTTCAAGTTCAGTCTTGATTTTGATTCCAAAGCACTTGCTGATGACATGTAAAAATCAACTATTGTGGTACTTTCACTTAAATGCAGTCAGATTTAGTGATGGATTGGTATTCTTTACAGATTTTTCAAATATTCAGATGAGTGGTTTTCACTGCAGTGATGCCAAATGTGGGTTCAATTCTCATACCAGTTGAGGTCAGCATGAAGCCCCCCCCCCCCCCCCCCACCCAGAACATACCTCATACCTGAGAGTGGTGATCTCTGATCTCTATTGCAAGCAGCCTATGGTTCTCTGGAACAGTGGTGACTTTAATTTCCAAGTGCCCAGTATAAACTTGCATTTTGATTCAATTTTTTGCATCCTTCATTATGATTTTTGCAAAGCATTGTTTAATAATCTTTATCTACAATGCACTGGTAATAAGTGTTGAATTTCTCCTATAATTGCTGCACTAAATGCACAATTTAACCTTGATCAGTTGCCTTTATTTAAAAATAATGTATTGGGTTTAATTCACCTAGTTTTTACTTTGCTACTGGCTTTTTTTAATGGGCAGCTTCTTCCTCTTTTTTTTAATTAGGTCTTTGGGATTTTACCTCTACTTCTTTAGGTTACTGACATCACCAACTTTTATCTAATTTCTTTAAATCCAGCTGAAGACTGCAAAGCAAGTGAGAACTACATCGTGCCCATTACAGTTGGAGCAGCGTTGGGAGCACTAATTTTGGTTGTGTTGGTGATCTACATCATTGGTCGTAGGCAGAATCACCATAATGGATATGAGCACTTCTAAGTTTTTCAGCTCTGGGATTGTCCAGCTACTTGACTTTTATTTACAAGTGTTAGTATATGTTGTAAACCCATTTAAGGTGAATTAGATACTGAAGGATAAATTATAATGTATTTGCAGATGTAAATTGAACTTTACTAATGTCTAGTTAAGAACACAATGCTCTGAATTACATAAATCTGGGACAATCATATAGGACGGTATATAGTCCTCAATCTTTAATGTTACTACCTACTATCAACATCTTAAGCCTATTTCAGCTACTTTAATATCCCATCACTTTTTTTGTGGTTTTTTAAAATTGAGAAACCTGTGATTTTAATTTACTGTCAAACCTATGAATTTTAGATTACACTTTAAATCTGTTTCATTTGAATGTGTGTAGTAGAAAATACCATCTTGATTGCAGATTTCTCCAAATTACTTTTTGAACTGATAAGTATACATCACTGGCAGCATTTCAAGCTCATCTGCACCTGTCTTCAGTTTCCCCTGTATTTCCAGTCAGTCTCTTACTTGTCAAAAGGACTTTGAACTCTGGCAGAACTCTGCAAGCTAATGATTGACAAATTTTGGTTTAGTTGATTGGTATTCATCGTCAGACCACAAGTAGACAAAGACTCTTGCTCACTTTCATCTAGTGAAACCTTTTTATTTTCTAAACATCTCAACCCAACTGATGTCAGCATCCACTTTATTTTAATTGTGTCTGTTTTTGAATGTTTGACTGTTGTAAATGGACATTGTTTGAAGTGGTTTGGTGTTCCGTTTAATCCCTAGTATTGATCCTTGATTGCACTTGGGCAAAGTTTCTAACTAGTGGAAAGCTGAAACTTCCAATAATGTTGACTTGGCACTCAGTACTGCAAAGCTTGCAATAGTTGAAGTGCCACAATTAAGGTTATGCCACAGTGCCTTAGTCTGTCAGCTGTACAGAACGTAGGCATGATCATTGAGAATCAATTAGTTCCTCCCTCTGAACAATGGGAATGCTTTAATGCATTTCAACTGGCACACTACAAAACAGGTTTGTAAAATTCTCGATAACAACTCAATTGATATTATGTAATTTCATGCAATACATTCAGTTTTGGGCATGTGTAAATACAAGAAACTTGGTTTCATGGGATAGTGTTGCAACAAGGAAAGTGTTTTGGTAAATGCAGCACTGCCTTTTGAGGGGGAGGAGTCACCTACCACTTTCAACATCAATATATTTCAGTCATTGGCTACAAATTGTATATAGGTCTTTATGAAATCCTTTGTCAAGGATAGTCTTGACAGTGTTCAACAAAGTAAAGGGATGACTGGGGTAAAAATCACTTCAGAAATCACTCTTATTTTGCTAAATTGTTTTTGTGCACTGAAATTGGGCTTTTGCATGTTTCTCACCTGTCCTTAAACTAACAATTTCTAACTTCTTTGTCACAGCTGAAGAATGTCTTGCTGACTCTGACCTGGGTTTTCTGGTACCAATCGCTGTTGGAGCTGCACTGGGCCTATTAATAATTCTTGTCATCATATCTTATGTAATTGGACGAAGGAAGAGCCAGAATGGCTACCAATCTGTGTAATTAGTTCCTTCTGAATGTTACTATCACACACCTTGCAGTCTATTGGCTTATTTTCTGTTGCAATCTGTCCCGATTTCTTTTGACAAAGTAATTCTGACTGAGGCTTTTTGCCTTGCTTCCTTAACCATGTGTAAGCCACTAATGTGGAGAATTGATCAATTATTTTTAGTAATAGTTCCCCTTGACTTGCAGGTTCAGGAATGGATTGAATGTTAAATTAAACCAATTATTACTGAATTAACACCTTTTTGATATTTTATCTGCAAGCTCAAGCAAAAAACACATTTCACCTACACTAAATTTATAAGAGTAATAAATGGAATGGGTTTGTGTCAAATGTTTGATTCCTGTATCTTTAGAACAATTTTCCATATTGATATGGCATTTTCATTATTGAAAAATGCAATGTGAATGTTACATGTGATAACATTCACTTTACTCACTGAAGCTTGGTATGACAGTAGTCATTAAATGTAACCAACCACAATGCAAAAATTCTCTTGATAGTGATCACACATGTCTCTCGCCCCTTGAATAGTTCTGTAGGATCTTTACCTATTATTGGATATGACTCCCTTCTGAGGGGAAATCCTAATCTTTCTAGTCGGAAGATCTAGAAAGATTTGATCTTTGATGAAAAACTAAGTTATTTGACACGAATGGCTAGTGTATTTTGATGTTGCAACTTCTGCAACCTTAAATTCTCAGTGGGAACAGACTGGTATTTAACTTGTTTAGTTTAATCCTGATTTGAGTTTGGTCCATACTGTTCTGTTAGATCACATTTTTGGTTCTGTGATCTATCAAGTTGGAAAAAGTCTGTTTTGGTTAATCTTTTGAAGCCAGTACTATTTTACTTCTATCTATCCATCCTACCCTTCATTTTTTTTAAAAATGGTTTCACATTTTTCTTGCTGACTTGCCCAACTTCAACTGCTCCAAAATCGAGCATCGACAGTTCATCCTGATTACTGGTAACACTGGCTCAGTGCCAGGGACCAGGGTTTGATTCCCACCTCAGCTGTCTGTCCTCCAGTGTCTGGATTGTGGGAGGAAACCCACTCAAAGGTGTGCAGGTCAGGGGAATTTGCTATGCTAAACTGCCTATAGTGTTAGGTGCATTAGTCAGGGGTAAACATAGTGTAGGGGTATAGGTCTGGGTGGTTTACTCTTTGGAGGGTTGGTGTGGACTTGTTGGGTCAAAGGGCCTGTTTCCAAAGTTTAGGGAATCAAATCTACCTCCAACTTTAAGCTTTTTTGTATTTGTTCTGGTCTACCTTCTCTTTGGCACCTCCAGTTTCTCATTGTACCCTGTTAAGACCAACTTCTAATTTTGTTAAAGCATTACTTTTAACATCCTTTGCTTGCTTCAGGATCCTTTCTGACTTTGTTTCTCTACTGTAGCCTAGCCATTTATTCATTAGCAGTCAATTAATAGGACTGCTTTCGGCAGCCTGTGGTTGAAGCAATTTGGATGTTTAATGTAACACAACAAAATTTGATATCAACTCGATCAGGGTAGCTGGCTGAGGACTCAACTCTGAAGCCTCTATTTTTAGAGGTATTGGTGCAGCTGCTGATGGAGGGTGCTTCCATGTAGATGTTGGCTTAGACTAGAACAGACCAAAATTTGCATGTAAAATTCCTGATGTAACTCTTTTTTTAAACCAGCTGTCTAAAGGAAATAAATAAGAATTTCCTGGTTTATTGTAATCCCTCAACTGTTTGTTACCTAATGTGAGCTTCCAAAGGCTGGAGGTCATTGTGACCACTTGCCAGATCACATGTACATATCTATCATGTTAGGAAGTTCATGATTGATTTGAAACTTAAGTGGTTTAACAACTAACCTAAAATGGCCATAAATTGCTTACTACATATTTTGGATGCATAACCAATTTTTTTCCTGTTTTAAAAAAATACTGAATCAATAGAATTTTATATTTGGAATCAGTTTATTTGCAGACATGCTTTTGTAGATTGTAATATGCACAAAGAATCCAAATCCTTTTGTTCTTTGCACTAACTATTATTTGGTCTAGTGTGGCTGTACAGACTAAATGAACATTGAAACATTTTAAATGGAGAAGATTGGAGAATGATACCGAATGCACTGGAAAATTAAAGTTTTTTTTTTGAATGCCTTGACTGAACCTTCCTCTTTCTTCATGTCTTTAAGTGGTGAGTGAAAGAGCTTTCTCATTTGCCAAAGCTGCAAATGTTTCTTGGTTCTTGATCCCTTTTCATGAGCTTTTCCTCTTATTTACTCAGTCCAGACCCTTCATAATTTTGAATATCTCTCTCTAAACAACTTGAGAAAGTGTAAGGTTCCTGGTCTGATTTTTAAATCCCATCTCCACCATCCCTACTTCCCCCCCCCCCCCCCCCCCCATGGTCATTTTAGCAATGTGGGGCAGCTGGGCTTCTGATCTTCACTAATGCCTTTGCTGAAGGCTGACAATCATGGTTGAATCAGTCACCCTGTTTTTCCTCCCCATTTTTTACTAACTATTTATTTTTCAATGCTACTGCTAGCCAGAGAACTCCATACTGAATTATGGAAGAGAATAAACACTTACAATTCCCTCATCTGTCTCAATGGAGAGTTCATTTTAAAAAAAAAACATCTTGAGCCACATTACAAAATCACAAGTTGGCTTTTTTGACATTGCTTCTATTCCAAGACACTTGGTAGTTAAGGAATTTCATACTAATTTGCATAATCACTCCATAACTCCAACTGAACACTGAAACAGAACAAACTGTGCTAAGGTAGCAAAACTACTTCAGGACAAGAATATATTCGCATGAGACCTCTTCTAACATCTTATTTCAGCAGAATGTTTTGAGTGTTCTCTGCCATTCAATAAAATATGGCAGATCTGTTTATTCCATATCTTCACCTGCCTTATCAAGAATCTATCCACCCCTGCCTTCACTGCCCCTTGAGAGAGTTCCAAAGACTCAACCCTCTATCAGAAAATGTTTTCAATGGGCAACCTGTTATTTTTAAGTCCTAAATCTAGATTCTTCCTCTGTTTTCAAAAAAAAACATTCCCCCCATGTGCAGGCCCCTCAAGGTCTTGTAGCTTTAAGAGGCAATTTGATTGAAATGTATAAATTTCAGAAACCCCAAGTCCAGTCTGTCCAATCATTCTTCTTAAGTAAGCCACCTCTGAGGTGCTTACACACTTATCTCCTTCCTTAGAGAAAGCCAATACTGTATATATTACTTCACATCTGGTCTTATCATAACTAAAGCATTATCTTATTTTGCTTTCAATTCTTGTAATAGACAACATTAATTACTTGGTGTACTGCCATACTATCCTTTTGTACCAGGACAGCCAATGCTTTCTGCATCTTGAGCCATACCTAACATCAAGATGGTTTTGGTCCAGCGTGTCAGAGGCTGAGGGGTGATCTTTTAGATGTTTATAAAATCATGATGGTATAGAAAAGGGTAGGAGAAAGTGAGGACTGGAAATCAGAGCTGAAAAATGTGTTGCTGGAAAAGCGCAGCAGCTCAGGCAGCTTCCAAGGAGTAGGAGAATCGACGTTTTGGGCATAAGCCCTTCAGGAATGAGGAAGGTGTGCCAAGCAGGGCAAGATAAAAGGTAGGGAGAAGGGACTTGGGTGAGGGGTGTTGGGAATGCGATAGGTGGTAGGAGGTTAAGGTGAGGGTGATAGGCCGGAGAGGGGTTGGGGGCGGAGGTGTCGGGAAGAAGATTGCAGGTCAAGTAGGTGGTGCAGAGTCCGAGGGTTGGGACTGACATGGGGGGGAAGAGAGAGAGGAGGGAAGGGGAAATGAGGAAGCTGGAGAAATATGCATTCATCCCTTGTGGTTGGAGGGTTCCTAGGCAGAAGATGAGGCGCTCTTCCTCCAGGTGTCGTGTTGCCATGATCTGGCGATGGAGGCGGCCAAGGACCTGCATGTCCTTGGCGGAGTGGGAGGGGGAGTTAGTGTTCAGCCACAGGGCCGTTGGGTTGGTTGGTTATCAGAGTCCAAAAGGAGATCAGTATGAAACTCCACTAGTCATAGGCTGAATTGCTTATCCTCACTTGCTGATTACAACAAATTAGCCAATTCTCTAGCCATGCCAATAACTACCTCTAACACTGTGGACTTTTGACCATTACTTAACCCTTTGTGAGGTATCTTGCCTTCAGGAAGTCCAAATAAAAAATATTTCTTGGTTTCCTTCTATCCATTCTGATTGAGACTTTGTATGTGAATAAGCTGCCAGAGGAAGTGGTAGATGCAAGTACATTTACATCTTAATGAAATTTGGACAACTATGTGAAAAGGAAAGGTTTAGAGGGAAATGGGACTAGTTTAGTTTTGAAAACTTGGTCAACATAGGTAAGTTAGACTGAAGGATCTGTTTCTGTGCTATATGACTCGAATATCTAAGTTTGGGCTGACAAGCAGCAAGTAACATTTCTACCACCTAAGTGCTAGGCAATGACCATATCCAAGAGAAAATCTAACCATTGCCCCTTCAGACAAAATGTCATTATGATTGCTGCATCCCCCACTGTGAATATTCTGGGGTTACTATTGAACAGAAACTGAACTGGACTAGCCATATAAATAGTGTGGTTTTATGAACAGATCAGAGGCTCGAAATCCTGCCAGATGTAACTTCCTAAGCCTATCCAGTGTGATGGAATGCTCCTCACTTTCCTGGATGTGTGCAGCTTGTACAATGCTTAAGCTTGAGATCATCCAAGATAAGAGCAGCATGCTTGGATTGGCAACATATCCACAAAAAACCAAGTTCAAGAAGATAGCTCATTTACTCCTTGAGGGCAATTAGGAATGGGAAATAAATACTGATGGAGTCTGCAATGCTGACACCGTATGAATTTCTTTTTAAAAATCTCAGCTCTGTGATTTCTCATCAATTATATATGTTTATCCATTCTTATCAAATGTTAAATTTCACATTTTCTCATTACATTCCATTTATCAGATATTTGCCCAATTACTTTATCTATACCGCTTTGTAACCTCCTGTCCTCTTCCCTATTTTTTTTTCATTTCTTTGTTTCACTGCTTATCTTTGTATCATCAGCAAATTTAGTAACCAGGCTTTTGGTCCCTTCATTTTAGACATTTAAATAAATTGCAATAAGTTAAAGTCCCAACAATATTCCCTGTCAAATTCAACTCCTACCTTGCCAACCAGAAAATTGCCTATTTGTGTCTAGTCTTTCTTTCCCGTTAGCTAGTTAATTTTTTATCCATGCCATATGTTCCTCCCTATACCACAGCTTTTAGTTTCCATTGTAATCTTTGATATAACGTCTTATTAAATGACTTCTGAAAATCTAAGTATAGTACATCCTGTGGTTCCCCTTTATTTACCACCTGTTACTTCCTCAAAGAACTCAAACAGATTAGTTAACTATGAGTTCCCTTGTACAAAATCAAATCTACACCTTGTTCCTTAAGTTCTTTTGCTCTAGGATTACAGAATTGCCTGTAATTCTAGATTATTCTAAGTTTTTTTTTGTATTCAGACAAGGGTATCTTAGAATGTGTTCACTGTACAGTCCATTGGATTTGTAATGTGTTCAATAGTGCATATGAATTTTGCGTAATACAATATCACACTCATTATCACTTGGCTGTTTGCAGGAATTGCTATGCCAAAAACTGCGGTGCATTTCTTGCATTAAAAGTTGTTTTAAAAGTACTTCATCAGCTGTGAAACACTTTGAAAAGTTCAATGATTGTGAATAGCACCATTTAAGGGACGGGTAATAAATGCTGGCCAGCCAACAATGTTCACGTCCTACAAATGAATAACAATAAAAATGCAAGTCTGTGTTATATCTGGAAAGTTCTATCCCTAAGTTTATTTAGGTCTGTTCTAGCGAAGCATTGCTTTTGCACAATGCTACCACAGCTTGATATATTAGTTTGAAACCCAGCATGCATGATGTTGAGAGTTTGGGCTTCCCTGAATTTCTCATGTCTTCTCTCATGCAAGGGAATACTTTTATATCAGGTTTCCAGCCATAAGAAAAATAAGTTTAATGGTGATACTTAGGAATAGATTATTACAGTTCAGTTTCTTTTCTACTCACAAATAGTTATAAAAGGCATGAACTTCCATGGCTCCAGTTCAAAATGTTATGACCTGTTTAGAAAAGTGCACTGATTCTCAAGCTCCAATCTCCCCAGGATCACCATAAGCATTTGATGAATAGCTACAGAATTTTGTTTAAATTTAATCTTTTTCCATTCAATCTGATCAGAGATGTTCTAATTTGAAGCTGGGTTCTTTCGGCCATGGGTAGGGACACTACACCTGCAGCACAAGAAACTCCCTCCCAGGGTCAACACAAAACTGATGATTTAATCAAAGTACACAAATACTTGACTTACCTGTCCATTGGAATCAAGTTAACACAAATACTGAACAAGAACTTAACAAGAACTGTATTACAAATAAGTAAATCCTAATTGACATTTTATGAACTATCAACATGTGGCTCTATTAGTTAAAGCTTTAACCATTTTAAAACCACACCCGTTTGCAGACAAAAAGAAGTTTTATTCTGGGGATAGTGAAAAGCATAGGGAAGCCCACTTCACTAGCACCATCCACAGAGTTGTTGAGATGTTCTTTTTACTTGCCAGGACTTATGCTCAATTTCCTTTCTCTGGGGTTTTTCACTTCTTTGTAAGAGGCACAATGCCTTTAAGCATACTAACAACAAAACTTCTTTGTAACTGGTTAAAGGCAACTGCTTACAGCACCTGGTGAGAAAAAAAGATTAGCTTTCTTCAGGTGCCAGGTATTTTTTACTGCAAAGAGAGTGAGACACGCACAACCTGCCCTTCCAGATTGAAGGCTGCATCCTTGGTGGCTCAGTGTAAGTAATATTGCCT
Organism: Chiloscyllium plagiosum; assembly: GCF_037043375.1. Lineage (NCBI taxonomy): Eukaryota > Metazoa > Chordata > Chondrichthyes > Orectolobiformes > Hemiscylliidae > Chiloscyllium > Chiloscyllium plagiosum. The sequence continues at coordinate 40,341,766 of NW_028270149.1, forward strand.
CAAATTCCAGAGGTAGGCAAGCAAGAGGCTGAAAGAACACAGCAAGCCAGGCAGCATCAGGAAGTGGAGAAGTCAACATTTCAGGTGTAACCCTTCAGGACTGTGAATGGGTGTAAGGGGAGCTGCAGATAAAGGTGGTAGGAGGCAGGGTAGTGAGGTGGAGATAGATGAACACAGAGGGTAAGGCCTGGTTGGTCGATGGAGGAATGAATCCTGTTGGTGGCTAGAAGGGAGGGTCGATGAGAGAAATGGAAGGGAGGGGGAGGGGCTGGGTAGGAATTTGGGTGATGGAAAGGGAGATTATTTGATATTGGAAAACTCAATGTTGAGTCCTCTGGGGTAATGTTCCCTTAGTTTATGTTTGGTCTCCCTGATGTACAGAAGACCACATTGGGAGCACCGGATACAGCTTACTAAAGGAATGTTTCACTGAGCATCTCAGCGGGTCCGCAGGGGCTGGCCTGACCTCTTAGTCACCGCCCACTTTAATTCCCCTTCTCACTCCTTTTCTGCCATGACCATCCTTGGTCTCCTTCATTACCCCAACAAATCAGACCACAAATTGGAGGAACAACACCTCATCTTCCACTTAAGCAGCCTACAGCCTAGAGGACTCAACATTGAGTTCTCCAATTTCAAATAACCTCCCTTCCCAGCCCCCACCCCTTCCATTCCTCTCATCGACCCTCCCTTCTAGCCACCAACAGGATTCATTCCTCCCATTGACCAACTAGGTCATACCCTCTACCTATGTTCATGTCTTCCCACTTCACCATCCTGCCCCCACCCACTTTATCTGCAGGTCCCCTTACAACTAACCTGAGTCCTGACGAAGGGTTAGACCCAAAACACGGACTTCTCCACCCCCTGATGCTGCCTGGTTTGCCATGTTCTTCCAGCCTCCTGTTTGTCTACCTTGGATTTCAGCATCTGCAGTTTTTTTTTGTCTTTCACAGGTCCGGACAGTGTTCATTTCCAGCCTTGGGTCACTGTCTGTGTGGAGTTTGCACATTCTCCCTGTGTATGCATGGTTTTCTGCTGGGTGTTTTGGTTTCCTCCTACATTCCAAAGATAGATGGATTGGTTATGCTAAATTGTCCCATAGTGTCCATGGATAATGGTAACTGGGCTTACGGGCAGAAATTGGGATGCTGTTCGGAGGGTCAAATGGCTTCAATCTGCATTTAGAGATTCTATGATTCTGTATCATTCACATCACTAGCTGTCCAGAAACCGAAACTGTTTTAAAATTTAGTTCACCATCAAAAATAAAGAAAACCATTAGGGCTTAATTAAGACATCCCTGCCCTACTGTCCAACAGCAGGCATGTTGCGCGTGTGCAGACCATCCTGGAGCTCTGCTCCCACCCCTTTTTCTATTGGATAAATTAATTGATCGTCAAAGCGCATCTGTTTTCTATTGGATAGTTCCTGCATGGTCCCCGCCCCTCCACTCACGCAGCGCGCGGGTTTAGCAGATGATTGACAGGCTCCGCCAGTGGTCCCACCCACAGCTTGTGTGGAGCATGGACTTCAGAAACAAACGGTATTAAACGCGAATTCACCTACTGTATTGGGAAGTAAACAACTGCAGTCATCACAGCAGGTTTGTCTCTGTGGGGAAAGAAGTGCACTATTTAGAGAGGTTGGTGGGAGAAGTACCCTGTGAACTTTGCAAATTTTTTTGAAAAATGAAGCAAAATTGCAATGTACCCGCGTTTTTAAGCAAGTTATGGACCTTGGTGGAAGATCCAGGGACAGATGATCTAATCTCCTGGAGTCGAGTAAGTAATTTTGAAACGTTAATGCTGTGTGCTAATAGTGTGCCTTATATACGGATCGTGTTGGCAGGTTTTATCAGCTCTTAATAAGATCTGAATTGTTTTGTTTTGGTTTCGTGTATAGAGAATTCTTTGGGGGGAATCAAAATATTTATTTAAATTTTTAACAAGTTGCTGTCCTGGAATGTATTGAAATGTCAACTGAATTATGCATTGAGGAATGGACTCTGAATTGAGACCATATAATAATTATACTTCTTTCACGTTGTTTTGTAATATTTACCTCTGCAGATTACTATTTAAATTTATTCTTAATCACCACCATAAATACGACTGGTAAAATAAAAGTAGAAACTAGGTTTTAAATGGATATTGGACATTAGGTTTCTTCTTGATCACAGCAAAATGCGATAATAATAATGATTTAATTTTCCAATTGCAGCACCTTTTAAAATTATACTCTGTATAATTAATGTTGTAATTAACAAACATTGAAAACGAAGAGCTTTGAAATTCAGTATTCGTTGAGCATACTGGATTTTTAAAAAAATATATTAGTCTGTTTGAACCAATGTGTTTGGAAGGACAGTCATTCCTCAGTTCAGGCCTTTAGTAACTCCCAAACCTGTGTCGCACTTTTAAAACCTCGTTGCACTGTAATTCCTGCCAAGTCGTATCGAGGCAGTGGGAAATTAATGAGTCGCGGCAGAATTTTGGAATAGTTGGATAATCCTGACTAAATATCCTACTATTATTTTTTCATTAATGTTTGGCTTCCTCTGGTCTACATTGAGGGTCGTGCTACCTTAATAGCGAGAGCATGGACGGGACAGGGTGAAGGTCGCCGCCTCCCCCACGTGGGGCCTGTCCAATGCCGTGCCCCCTTCTCTGATTTGCTAGTGTGTTGCTGTTACTCCATCTGATTGGATACCTGGTATATTTTAGAACGGCACGTGCTACCCGAGTGCCACTATGATTGGCTGTTGTCTGTGTTTTGTTACAGTCGGCAGTAGCACACGTGTATGGCTGGGATCACAGGAAAACAGACAGGAGGCGGGGCAAGTGTCATTGACAGAGGTTGCGCGTTCAAGTGAAAAAGGCGAGGTTTCTAACCATAGTATTACCAAGCTGCAAATCCTCTGCAGGCCAGGCAGTACCGGCGAAGAAGCAGAGAAGTAGACGTTTCACGATTTAGACCCTACCTCAGGACGGGACAACATTTACAAAGATACAACATTCAAAGCAGGGACAAAGTAAGAAAGGGGAGAAAACAGACAGGAAAATGAATAGAATGCCCTGTGCAGCATTTGGTTAAATGGCAGTTTTTTTTTGTGGTTATTGTTGCCCATCTGTAATTAGAGTCATAGCGATGTACAACACGGAAACAGACCCTTCGGTCCAACCTGTCCATGCTGACCAGATATCCCAACCCAATCTAGACACACCTGCCAGCACCCAGCCTATATCCCTCCAAACCCTTCCTATTCATATACCCATCCAGATGCATTTTAAATATTGCAATTGTACCAGCCTCTACGATTTCCTCTGGCAGCTCATTCCATTCACGGACCACCCTTTGCATGAAAAAGTTGCCCCTTAGGTCTCTTTTATATCTTTCCCCTCTCACCCTAAACCAATGCCCTCTAGTTCTGGACTCCCCCACCCCAGGGAAGAGACTTTGTCTATTTATCCTATCCATGCCCCTCATAATTTTGTAAACCTCTATAAGGTCACCCCTCAGCCACCGATGCTGCATGGAAAACACCCCAGCCTGTTCAGTCTCCCCCTGTAGCTCAAATCCTCCAATTATGGCAACGTCCTTATAAATCTTTTCTGAACCCTTTCACAACATCTTTCCGATAGGAAGGAGACCAGAATTGCATGCAATATACCAATAGTGGCCAAACCAATGTCCTGTACAGCTGCAACATAACCTCCCATTCTCAAACCAGTTGACTCCATAAGCCATTTAAGAGGTGACTACATTTCTGTCGGTTTGGAGTTACATTTTTGCCAGACCATGTAAGAGTGTGGTGCTGGAAAAGCACAGCAGGTCAGGCAGCATCTGAGGAGCAGGAGGATCGACGTTTCAGACATAAGTCCTTCACTTCACTTTGTCCATCCCAGTCCAACACCAACACCTCTGCATCAGATCATGTGAGGACCGTAGATTTACTTCCCGTCATTATTGAACTTTTTACAACAATGGTTAACATGATTATCAGTATACATAGCTTTGAATTCATACTTCATCAACTGACATAGTGAAATTTGAGCCCATGTCCTCAAAACATTTTTAAAAAACTGCAGATGCTGGAAATCTGAAATAAAACAGAAATTGCTGGAGAAACTTAACATGTCTGGTATCATCTGTAAAAAAAAAATAATTAATGTTTTGGGTTCCATGATCTTTCTTCATAACAGAACTGTCATATTATCCTGACTTGGAACTATATTACCATTCCTTCTGAACTGAAGAAAGGTCACGGGACTCTAATGTTAACTCTGTTTTCTTTCTACAAATACTGCCAGACCTGCTGAGTTTCTCCAGCAAATTATTCAGAACAATAGCCTAAGTTTCTTGATCACCAACTCAGTGATATTGCCAGAATATGACTGCCTTCTTTTCTAATATTATTAGGAAGAAAAAAGCAGATCTGAGAGAAATTAAATTGCCGAGTCTTACACATGTTTAATGAATAGTCCAAGAGGGTGACTTGTAAGAAAGCATGAAAAACTAAAATCCCAAAGAAACTACTTACAATTCTCAGTAGGTCTGTCAGCATTTGCAGGAGCTTGGAAAATGCATGCTTGGAAAATCATGATCTTGGTTAGTGTTATTAGGTCCCAACAACTTTAGAACATGAAACAATTTCAGGGGGTGAAGCAGCAACTATCATCTCTCCAATTATCAGTTTGCTGCCTTGCTAACAATCATCGAAGCAACATTTTGAGATTTTCAATCCAGAATCATAGCCAAAACATTAGGGATATATTGGGGTGCAGAACCACGAGCTGTGAGTCTTAATGCTTCACAACTTTGAGTGGCAGGCTATAAACTCAGCTGCCCAAGCAGTAACATAGAATTGAGATGGCACTAGTAACATAGAATTAAGATGGCACTATGGTTAGTATTAGGAAGCCTGTATTTGCAAACATTGAGCAGTGGGACTCTTGAGAGGGATCAACAGATGCTGACATCACTTGGCCATTAGAGGTTTGTAGAACCTATTTGTAAGATGTTCACATATGTAGGCATCTGTCATGAATGTAGGTAGGCTGTTGGAGAGAAACACAAATATTAATTGTGTTTCTCTATCTACAATACTGCCAGACCTACTGAGTTTCTCTAGCACTTTCTCCTTTTATTTCACTTTTCCAGCATTCACAGTATTTTGCCTTTTTCCACCTTGTCAAGGATCTCACCATTCAGGATCTCACTCACTCAATCAAATCACACCTCACTCTTCTTAACTCCAGTGGAAACAAGCCCAGCCTCTACTCATAAGACAAAAAACTTATTCCAGGTGTCAATCCAGTAAACCCTCTCTGAACCTCTCTAATGCATTTACATCTTCTCTTAAATAAGGAGATTCCAAGTGGACACATTTTTCGATACCTAGTCTAACCAATATGATATATAAATGAAGTATTACATTCTTACTCTTTTGGTCAATTCTGCTTTAATAAAGGATAGCATCCATCAGCCTTTTTGATTATGTGTTGTACCTGCATACTAATATTGTGTGACCTTTGCGTGAGAAAACCTAAATCATACAAACAAGGAACAAGACTAGGCGACTGAACTATTCAAGCCTACTCTGCCATTCATAAGATCACGACTGGTCTGATTTTAACTTCAACTCTACATTCTTCACCCCCCTGATAATCTTTCAGCCATTGGTTAGCAAGAATCTATCTACTTATCTCTTAAAAATATTTAGAGATATGCATTTACTGCCTTTTGAGGAAGGGAATTCCAAAAACTATCAACTTTCTGAGACCGTTTTTTCCTTATCTTTGTCTTAAATGGACAAGCAGTTATTTTTAATTTTGACCTCCGGTTCTAAATTTTCCCAGAAGAGAAACATCCTTTACACATCCACCTGGTCAAATCCCCTCAGGATCTTCAAATTACCTCTGATTCTTTTAAACTCCAGAGGACATTCTTTTGTATCCTGGAATTCTGCAATATATTTTGGGTAATGCTCTGTTTTTTTTATTCTTTCTGTCAAAGTAAACAACTTCATATTTTCCCACATTATACTCTTATCTGCCAGATTTTTGCCCACTCACTCAACTTATCTATAACCATCTGCAACTTCCTTATGTTGTCTTCACACCATACTTTCCCACCTCTATTAGAGTCATCTACAAATTTAGCTACTGTGCTGTGCTCACCTCTTCAAAGTCACTGATGTAAATTGTAAACAGTTGAGGTCCCAGCACAGTCCTCTGTGGGACTGTGCAACTCAGGAAGCTGTCAAATAAGATAAGAGCCCATGATGTTAGGGGCAAGGTACTGGCATGGAGAGAGCTTTGGTTGACTGGCAGAAAGAAGAGAGTGAAGATAAAAGGCTGGCAGCCAGTGACTAGTAGAATTCTGCAGATGTCAGTGATAGGACCACAATTATTCATGTTAGACATTAATGATCTGAATAAAGGAACTGAAGACATTGTTGCAAAGTTTACAGATAACACTAAAATAGGTGGAGAAGCAGGTATTGTTAGGAAGCAGGAAGAAGGACTTAAACATGCTAAACAAGTGGGCAAAGAAGTTGCAGATAGAATACAGTGTGGTAAAGTAAGGCTAGACATTTTGGTAGAAAGAATCGAGGCATAGATATTTTCTAAGCGGAGAAAGTCTTTGGAAATCAAAAGCACAAAGAGACTTGGGAGTCCTGGTTCAGGTTTCTCTTAAGGTTAACACGCAAGTTTAGATGGCAGTTAGGAAGGCAATGCCATTCATTTAAATAGGGCTAGAAAACAAGAGCAATGATGTACTACTGAGGCTGTATAAGGCTCAGATCAGACCACGTGAATATTGTGAGCAGTTTTGGGTCCTTTTATTTAAGAAAAGATGTGTTGATGTTGATGGGGATCCAGAGGAGATTGACAGAAATGATCCCTGGGATGAAGGGCTTGTCGTATGTGGAGTGGTTGAGGACTCTGGATCTGAAGAACCAGAGGGGAGATCTGATTACAACTTACAGAATACTGAACGGCCTGGATAGAGTGAACATAGAGAATGTTTCCGTAACCTGGAGAGATTAGGAGTCAGGGGCTCAGCCTCAGCATGAAGGGATGACCCTTTAGAACTTAGATAAGGAATTTCTTCAGGCAGTACGTGGTGACTCGATGGAACTCATTGCTGCGGAGAGTTGTGGCGGCCAAGTTATTTAAAGTATTTAAGACAGAGATAGATATGTTTTTCATTAATAAGACGATCAAGGTGTAAGGGGAGAAAGCAGAAGAATGGGGTTGAGAAACATATTGGGCAATGAAAGGCAGGGCTCCTATGTCTTTAGGCCTTACCTACTTTGTACCCACGTTTAAAAATGGTTCAGGTTTTGGAGGTTTTTCTTTATAATATATATGCTGCTGTCATCGGAGTTCTAAAATGTTTTAATTTATTATAAGTATCATTTGAAGAATCAGAATTAATTGTAGAGAACATGGAAGAACCTGAACTGACATTAAATGATTCAGATTTTGTAGATGATTAATGAGGACAAGGCTTTCAATTTGAAAACCTGGCAACTAAAAATGAATTGAATTCTAAGCATTTTCTCAGGTAAAATATTTTAAAAACCTGACAACCATGCACACACACATTATAATTAACTCTGTTGCACCACCAGACACACATACACGCTCCTTTTCCTCATCTTCCTTTCCACTCAGCAAGCACCCACCCCATCTGCTGGGTGAGACTCGTGTCCAATCAGGATCGAAGCCCACTCTGGCCAGTACTTGTGCCCAGCCAGCAGCTCTTGCATTCCACAGCTGAGACTTAAGTTGCTCCTGCTGTTTTGTTCAGTGCCTAAACCTAGCTGTAGAGAGTGTTACACAAAGTCATTTGCTAACATGAACTTGCATTGATTGGCCCTTTGGGGTCTGAAGATGTAGTTTGTGATGGTGTCTGCTTTCCAGCCAGAGTATCTCAGTGTGGCCATTTTCTGTATACTGCCCAATGTGATTATACAGAAAGGTCTGGAGCTGGAGAAAGGATGAATTGGACCGCCATTCTTCCTCAGTGGAACGTAAAGATAATCCTGCAGAGGAATCCTTAGCTCAGCTGTTGGAGGAAATTCACTGAGGCTGTCCCTGCGCTCACATTGATGACTCAGGTGGCATAGCCAAACTAATTCAATGTTTCATTCAATGAACTCTAACCCTAGATGACTGACAGAGTCATTTGTCATTTCAGTGAGGACAGTTATTCAGCTTGCACACACATCTGAACAATTCCTTCATCACCCACTTTCACACTGATGGCCCTAGTCTGAATAAAAAAGATTCCCTTCAACATTGACTTGGCTGTCAAGAATAATGTACAATATATGAAAGGAGAATTCAATGGGCATAAAACTGAGAAAATATCACCCAACTGACCCATAGCAACATGAGCCCTGGTGATTTTTATTCAGTTGTTCATCCCCTTGGTGGAATTTTCCTGGCTGTTTTGGGGATTTTTGGGGGCAAGTTTTTCCCCTGCTTCTACATACTTTGAATATTCCTGTTGTGACACCTCCACAGGAAGCTGCCCCTTCATTATTGCAGGGGCTATCTATGCAGTGGGGAATGTTCCAGAGCAGGAGCGGCCAAGGAGGTGAGGAAAGATGCCAGTGTCCAATGCGGATGGCTCCCTCATCAGCTTCTTTGGCTGTTTCTCTCATTTCATTATGTCATTGAATGTTGGTGCACCATTTCCAGATATTTCTCAGGAATTACATGCTGTCTTTTGCAGGGTGAAGAGAGAAAGCTATATGAGAAGGCTACTCTCCCTTATCCATTCTCCTATGACATACAATTGAGATATTGCATTTTGCACTAATGCCTTCTGCTCAATTACACTCCATATGTGAGGGTTGCTAACACTTCATTAATGCAACAGGCTGCCTGATCTGAGATTATTAAGGAGAACTATGGGCACTTTGGCTGCTTAGTTGTATGTACACTTGTTTATGCAGAGTTAGAGATCTGTCTCAGGGGTGTCACTGCTGTTCATTTTTACAGAGACCATTGGAGCACTGACTGTAGACATACTGACTTCCATGGTCATTTTCATTCACCCTGGTCTCTCTTAAAAGATTTCTTCTGCAGGATGAATGGAAGAGCATCTTTCTCCATTCAGTGTCAGTGTCTATTAAAGCCTCAAGGGAGGCATTTGAAAAACATCAGGCCTTCTATGGCCCCTGCTACTGCATATTTTCAGGCCATAGCAAGACCAGTTATGAGTATTGTTACCCTTAGAAATCATCTTCTGGTTATGAAGTTCTGCCTTGGGTTGCTCTCTGTGCCACAATTTGGCTGTCAAACCCATCTTCAGGCTTGTTACAAGTGAAACTCATAATTGCTGAACTGGTGAGGGGTCAGGATTGGATTGACTCCAGAGTGACAGTGTTTCGGCTTGGCGGCTGTGCCCTTACGATCTGACCAGCCTCCCATGTTCTACATTCGCTAACTTGAGGCCATCCAAAATTCTGCTACCTCTATCAGCCTGCACCAAATCCTGCTGCATCTATCATCTCTGTGCTAACTAATGTACACTGGTACTGTATTGGCCAGTGCCTCCAGCTTAGTGTTTAGGTCCCTGTATTAAGTTTCTCCCATGACTTTACCCTTTCTTATCGCTGTAATCTCCCACGACCCTCTGAGATATTGGTGCTTTGCTAATTCTGGCGTCTTATGTAACTTTGAGTTTAGTTCACCATTCTGGTTGGCTGCACCTTCAGTTGTCAAGGCCATAAAGAATGCAATTCCTTGCATAATCCTCTCTTACCTCCATATTCCCTCAAAACTTGTCTATAAAGCCTACTTCTTTGATCAAACGTTTGATCATCTGCCCTGATTCCACAAACAAATTGTGCTTGTGAAATACCTTGAGCGTTTTATTACTCTGAAAGGTAAGTTATTGAAGTTTAATACTGGCAAGGGCTCATGCTTACTTTATTGTAACGGTGTTCAATTGAAGTTACCAAAAATATTGACATCCTTTCTTAATGCTTACCATCAGCTCCCAAATTCATAACATTGCCTCCTGAAGGTATGGTAAACTGAGGAGATGGGTATAGATAAAGAGGAACAATGGAGTAATGTGATGATTGCTATGATAAAGAAATGTAGCTTGTTCCTCTGGGCTTGGGTGTTTGAAAAGATTGTATACATCATAACTAATTTTATTACTTTGCATTGTAATAAATGCTTCATCTATCATCTCTGTGCTCACTAATTTACACTGGTACCCTCCTGGTCAGTGCCTCCATCTTAGAGTTCTATTATTAAATATTATTAAATTTCTCCCATTTATTCATTCACGGGATGAGGACATCACTGGCTAGCCAGCATTTATTGACTATCCCCAAATGCCCAGAGGGTAGTTAAGAGTCAACCACATTGTTGTGGGTCTGGAATCACATGTAGGCCAGACCAGGTAAGGATGGCAGTTTACTTCCTTAAAGGACATTAGTGAACCAGATGGGTTTTTCCAATCATGGTCATCATTAGACTCTTAATTCCAGATTTGTCTGTTTATTTGAATTTAAAGCTCCACCATCAGCTGTGGCAGGATTTGAACCCTGGTCCCCAGAGTATTATCTGGGTCTCTGAATTAATAATCCAGCAATAATACCATTAGGCCATTGCCTCCCCTTAATTATAAGTTAAAAACAAATGCCACAGTCACTGGAAGGCTTGAATACAAACAAAAAGAGCTGGAAACATTCTTCTCTACATAAATACCTGACCTGCTGAAAGTTGAAATAATATTTCAGTTCAAACTTCTTCCCCACAGAAGCTGACTAACCTGCTGATAGTTTCCAGAATTCGAACAATCATTTATTTTAATGTGGGAATAATTGCTTGTTTATGTTTTCATTTATTTAGTGTCCTGCACAAACACACAGAACATAAAGAACACTGGGATTTTCTGCTTTGCAGTCTGATGTAAATTGTACAGCTTTTCATAGATCTATGTCTTAGAAGTGATGTCAGAAAATTCTTATTTGTAATTTTAACTTCCAATTTTGTTGGTACATATCACAAGGCAATTATATCGTAAAGAGCAGCAGAGGAGAATTGCAGTGATCAGTACAGAAGAATTGTGCCTAATAAGCTCCAAATGATCAATTCAGAAAATTTTTATTGTATAATTGATCTCAAGTTGCACTGTAGATGAGCAGGCCAACTAAAAACAGTAATCACTTCAAGTGAGGTTAGAGGGCAGGCAGATAATTAGCACCTAGTCAATAGGGAGAGGAAGGGGATGGTGAAGGGGAAAAGAGCCACTTTGGGAGTATCATTAAAGGAAGTGGAATATTGTGTCTAAGAGGGAAAGTGAAGACAGTGAAGAAATGAAAAACATGTTTGGCACAGGATACAGACCCAGATAATTCAAACAGGTCTGTCAGAGAGACAGGCTATTTGGACCTGAAAGATTTTTCAGTGCTTCAAATATGAGGAAGGAACAGCCAAAATGTGAGCAGGCCTGGGAATCTGAAAAGCGGAAAACAGGAGGAATACAGGATGGTGCTGGGTTGAGGGGAGGTTTGAGTTGATTGGGGGTTGGATTGTACAGGTTTCCAGTAACCACCTAAAGAAATGATAATGAGTTAGCATGAAAGGAATTGTGAGAAGAAACAGTCAGCTTCAGTTATGGCATCAGAGCATTTGATGATGGGATAGTTTACAGTCTGTTAGTTGGTTCTTCTACGGTTTAGCATTTGAAAGCCTGCAGATGTTTCTTTGCATGCCACCCAGTGGTATTGTAATGGAGTTGCATCAAACTGAGATGCTGACTTGAGTGAGAAGTACTGTTTGAGTCATACAGAACAGAAACAGATCCTTCAGTCCAACTTGTCCATGCCGACCAGGTTTCCCAAACTAAACTAGTCCCAATTTACCTGCGTTAGGCCCATATTCCCATAAACATTTGCTATTCCTGTACCTGATCATTGTTGTAAACTGTAACTGTATCTACCACTTCATCTGTAGTATTATGGTTTTAAAATCTGAATTGCCAATCACCGCCTTCTAGAAATGTATATTCAGTATATCTTGACACTTTTAAAACTAACCTTTCCTAAACTCTGAAATAGTACTTTTTAAGAGTTTGAAACTGTGTGTGGTAAAAATAGTCAAGTTAGCATAGTCCTGCCTTCTCACTGGAGAGAGCTAACTGGTGCCAGTTTAATCTGCAGGTTACCACACCTCAAGCAAAGGGAGAGATTGATAGGAGGGTACTTCAGCATAGCCTTAGCTAGTGCAGGAACTGAACCCACACCTTTTGGCATTATTCTACATCACAACCCAGCCACTTGCAGAGCTGAGCTAACTAACCAATCCTTTGCATGCATAATCAGTATATCTGTTCAATTTATATAGTCCATTTGTTTGGCCATGTTCGCATCACTTCTGATCTTATTATGAAAAGGATCTAGCAGCATTACAGCAGGTTCAAAATAGGTTTGTTATGATAGCAGAACTAAGATGTTATACCTAATACGAAATCTTGAAGAATTTTTTAAGATTATGAATGAGTTTGGTACGACTTACCTTCCAATTAAGGTAAGACCAGAACTCGGGGTCATACATATGAGATAATCCCAATCATCAACATGGCTTTGTGTGTGGGAAATCGTGTCTCACTAACTTAATTGAGTTTTTGAAGAAGTAATGAAGAGGATTGATGAGGGCAGAATGGTGGACATGACCTATCTGGACTTCAGTAAGGTGTTTGACAGGGTCGACTGGTTCGCAAAGTTAGATCACATAGAATACAAGGAGAACTAGCCATATGGATACAGAATTGGCTTGAAGGTAGAAGACGCAGTGTGATGGTGGAGGGTTTCTTTTCAGACTGAAGGCCTGTGAATAGTGGTGTGCCATAAGGATCGCTGCTAGGTCTATTGGTTTTGGTCATTTATAGAAATGATTTGGATGTGAACCTAGGAGGTATAATTAGTAAGCTTGCAAATGACACCAAAATCGGAGGTATAGTGGACAGTGAAGAAGTTACCTCAGAGTACAACGGGATCTTGATCAGATGGGCCGATGGGCTGAGGAGTGGCAGATGGAGTTTAATTTAGATAAATGTCACGTGTTGTATTTTGGAAAGGCAAATCAGGGCAGGACTCATATACTTAATGGCAGGGTCTTGGGGAATATTGCTGATCAAAGAGACCTTGGAGTACTGGTTCATAGTTCTTTGAAAGTGGAGTCATAGGTAGATAGGAAAGTGAAGAAGGTGTTTGGTGTGTTTGCTTTCATTGTTCAGTGCACTGAGTATAAGAGTTGGGAGGTCATGTTGTGGCTGTACAGGACATTGGTTAGGCTACTTTTTGAACACTACATGCAATTATACTGCATCCAAAAATGTGCAGGTTAGATAAATTGGCCATGCTAAATTGCCCATCGTGTAGTTTATTAGTTAAGGGTAAATATAGGGTAAGGGAATAGGTCTGGATGGGTTACTCTTCGGAGGTTTGGTGTGAATTTGTTGGGCTGAAGGGCCTGATTCCACAATGGAGAGTTTCTAATTCTAATTCTGGTTTCCCCAGTATAGGAATGATGTTGTGAAACTTGAAAGGGTTTAGAAAAGGTTTACAAGGATATTTACAGGAGTTGAAGGTTCGAGCTGTAGGGAAAGGTTGAATTGACTGGGGCTAATTTCCCTGGAGCGTCGAAGACTGAGGGATGACCTTATAGGGCTTTATAAAGCCATGAGGGGCATGGATAGGGTAAATAGATAAGGTCTTTTCCACAGGATGGGGGAGTCCAATACTAGAGGGTATAGGTTTAAGGGGAAAGATTTAAAAGGGACCTGGGGGTAACTTTTTCACACAGAGAGTGGTGCGTGCATGGAACGAGCTGCCAGAGGAAATCATAGACTCATGGAGATGTACAGCATGGAAACAGACCCTCGGTCCAATTCGTCTATGCTGACCAGATATCCTAAATGGTGGAGACTGGTACAATTACAACATTTAAAAGGCATCTGGATGGGTACATTAACAGGAAGGGTTTAGAGGGATATGGGCCAAATGCTGGCAAATGGGACTCGATTAACTTAGGATATCTGGTTGGCATGGACAAATTAGACCGAAGGGCCTGTTTCCATGCTGTACATCTCTATGACTTCCTCTGGCAGCTCATTCAATACACGCACCACCTTTGCATGAAAAGGTTGCTCCTTCGGTCCCTTTTAAATCTTTTCCCTCTCACCCTAAACCTGTGCCATCTAGTGGTGGAGGCTGATACAATTGCAATATTTAAAAGGTATCTGGGTGAGTATATGAATAGGAAGGGTTTGGAAGAATATGGGCCAAATGGGACTAGACTTACTTACAATATCTGGTTGACATGGATGAATTGGACTGAAGAGTCTGTTTCTATGAAATCTTGTATGGAATTCAGAAAAAAGCTTCTTTCCCTGAGAGTGCTGAGAATGCAGAACATGTTCCTGTTAGGAATAGTTCAGGTGAATAGCATTGATTCATTTTATAGGAAGTTAGTAAACACACACAGGAGAAATGGCTAGGAGGACTATTGACTGGGTTAGATGATGAGGCTTGTATGGGTATAAGCATCAAGATGACTTTTTGGGGCTAATTACCCATTTCTGTGTTGTATATTTTTCGTAACTTTGAACTTCTAATATTTTCAGAACTTGTAATGTTTGTATGAGTCTTAACCTTGAAAAATTCTAACTTTTTTAGAACAGTGGGCTAAGTTTCAGCTGTAATGTTGAACAGCTGCTCAACTTTGCTTGAGCCTTTGATACTTTTATTTTGGACCAGCTACACACAGGTTTAAAATATGAATCACAAATTCTTTTTCTGTGTGCAATACTTTGTATCTGTTCTTGAGTGGAAATACAAAGAAAGGAGATGTGTATTTCATCAATTGTAATGCCACAGGTTGTCATTTGATATTATGATGTGCCACCCCCTTTTAACTTTTTCACTGAATATTCATATTTGCTGAAAGGGTCTACATTTATGAAGTTAAGGATAAAGTCTCAAGCCACAGTGAGGTAAAATGGGAAAGTAAACTTAAGCATAGAATGATAACATATTCCTTACAGATAGAATCCTGGAATCCCAGCAGAATATTGACGGTACCTTGAAGTTAAGCCAAGAAAATGTTTTGACATTTGGCCTCCCTTCTATAAGGGTTGGCCCCAGTGTCCCCACAAGTTTTTCTTTCTCTACTGCCTGTTTATAGCATTATGTGGTACATTCTATATTGCTGTACATTACTCCAGGAGGACTAAAGTTAAACATGAGAATCCAGAGGATAATACATTTGTAATAAACCAAGCTGTATGTGCTTCATAGACTTGTCCTGCATTCACAGATTGTAGATAGGTCAACGTTAATGTACCCTCTGATTAATTTTCCATATAATATAATGAATATCAATGTGTTACGTGTCACAACTAAAAGAAAAATTGTATTTTGTAAGCCATAGTTCAAAACTGATTTAAAATCATTGACCTAGAAAATTATGAGTTGCATTCCCACAGAGTGTTAATTAATCAGACAGTATCTGACATGTCAAGTCATGTAGACAGTAGCATGGGAAAGTTGAACCTGCATTCCATGATTCTGTTTGATGAGTTGCTGCAATTCCTCTGCCATATCTGATTTCACATTTAAAAATGACAAGGTTACTCATTTGAACTGTATAAGTATGACTGACAATTAGTGTATTTATCTCTTACAGAATGGCACCTGCTTTCAGGTGTCTAATGAGAGACGTTTTGCCAAGGAAATCCTCCCCATGTACTTCAAACACAACAATATGGCAAGCTTTGTCAGGCAGCTGAACATGTGTAAGTACATTTGAAATTTGGAAATTAATTTGTCTTACAGCTCCTTCCAAAACTGGACTAAATGATTTGTAGTTATAAGTTTTCAAATGAAATGGAATTGCAGAATACAATCTCTCAAATCCTCTAAAATCTAGTAATCTGTGTAAGTTTAAAAAAAAACTGAATTTGACTTCATTCTGTTATGTTGATGATTCTTACTAAATTCATAGACTATGGACATGTATATTATGCTGGCCTACAACTGATTATATGTTTTTGGTTTGTCAATAGGGTAATCCACGTAGTACGGCTATACAAACATACAGGCACAGCTACAAGTTAGGATGGGCACAAAGCCTATCGAGACTACGCCACCATTCTAAAATGACCGTACCTGATCTGATTACACTACCTTCCTGCTCATCCCTGCAACCTTTCACCCCATTGCTTATCAAGGATATGTCTACTGTAAAGATTTTCAAACATTCTATTTCTACCACCTCTTCAGGAGGACAGTTCTGAAGAATCACAACTCTCTGTCAGATATTGCTCATCTTTGTATTAAATGGGCTACTGCTTATTTTTAAACAGTGATCCCAAGTTCTAGACTCAGTAGCAAGAGGAAATGTCCTTTCGATATCACCCTGTCAAGTCCTGAAGATCTTGCATGTTTCAATCAAAGCACCACTTATTCTTCTAAACTCCAGTGGGTACAAGTCTAGCCTGTCCAGCCTTTCCTCATAAGACAATGCGCCCATTCCAGGTATTAGTTGAGTAAACCTTCCCTGAAGTGTTTCCAATACATTTACATCCTTATGGAAGGAGACCAATAAATATATAAAACTATAAATTCTGATGTGGTCTTATTGATGGCCTGCATAATCAAAACTTATATTTTGTATTCCATTCCCTCACAACAAATAATAATATTCTATGAGCTTTCCTAATTACTTGATGTATCTATCTACAAATGTTTTCTGAACCATGTAGCAGGACACCTTGATCTCGCTGCATCTCAAGGCTCTGCAATCTCTCCATTTAGATAATATACTTCTTTTTTTATTCTTCCAAGTAAAATGGACAATCTCACATTTCCTACAATATATTTCATTTTCTGTTTTGAAACTTGGAGTAGGTTAGTTTGGAAATTGAGGAGATGTGTTGTAGCAGTCACATTTAAAAGCATGATGAGTCTCATTTGGGAAAGGAAAATAAACAAGATGTTGAGCTGCTGTCAAGTTTTCTATTTTCTATTGAGAAAAGGAATCTTTGGTTAAAGGAAGTTATTGGTTGGAAATAAAGTCATATGGAGATATTTCAGTAACTGGGTGGGACATAGGATAAAAATGAAGCAAGTGGATTGTGTAAAGATGGGAGATGGTTTGAGGCCATGATGAAGAACAGTAATAAATGTGGGGAAGTTTTGGTAGGAAGAGAAATTGATAAGGGAGCAGCAGAGTAACCATGCCAGCAACAAAATCAAGTGTGGGCAAGAATGTAGGGAGCCAAACTGAAAGCAGCAGAATAAGAACCAGGTAGAGAGATGGAATTAAGCTTGAATAGTGAGGCCTTTTCTGGCTTAAGAAACCTAGTTGGAATTTTGATGGATGGCACAGAGGTTAATGTTTAATCTGTCACCTTTTGCTAGTTTCACTCAAATGGGATGTAATTAGAGAGTGTGACGATCACTTGAGCCAAAATGTAGAGGAACCCATGCTATGTGAGGGCAACTAAGCAGAAAGAGAGCCTGGCTGAAATCTAGAGGGGAAAGCTGCATGGAAAATACCTGGAGAGAGCCAGCAGTAAGATGGACAAGATGTGTAGGCAGCAAAACCAGGGAAATTGATCTGAATAACTTTGCCAAACTTATTTACTTCTTGGAAAGTTGAACAAAATACTTTGCTATGAGTCAGTAAATGTCTGGAGCTAAAAAAACAACTAGTGCTTGCAGACCTGTTTTCAATGTAAATTTTAGTAGCTAGAAACCTGGCTTTAAAATGTACCTTGGAGTAAGATGACCCAAACCTATTTATGGGCTGTATCTTGTTATTTAAGATATACACTCTACTACTGAAACTTGCATAAACATGATACATGCAATGGAGTGCCTGCACTTCTTGAGTAGGCAGATTGGTAGTATTAGTGATAGGAGTGCTCCTTTTTCATTCCTTCTCTCTCTCTCTCCTGTTTACTACCCCCCAAAAATCTGGCTGAGTAGACAGAGAGTTATAATTACAGAAAGTAAGATTTAATTGCACTTCTACTGAAGAAAGACCTTATTTCTTTAACTCTTTTTTTTCAACAACAGATGGTTTTCATAAGGTGGTTCACATAGGGGTAGGTCTACCTCGAGATTTGGATGATATAATTGAGTTTCAGCACCCACGCTTCAGACAAGGAGAACCTCAGTTACTGGACCACATCAAGAGGAAGGCAAGTGTTTCTCACTGATAATTGTATGTGATTTTAAATCTTTTTCATAAAACTGTGTGAAAGCAAATCACAGTGCCCTGTGGTCAAAAGTGGTGGTGAGATGACTGAATAATTCAGCTGAAATCAGATATTGTAGTAGTATGTGAGACAGATTTTAGTTATCACTTGAGATTGGCATTGTAGCTTTGATTACAATTAAGTGGTTTTATGTATTTAAGGTTCACCATGCCTGGTCTAGGAGGTTTTGTGATACAATTGATAGTGTCTCTGCCATTGAGTCAGAAACTCCAAATTGGAGTCCCAACCCAAGACATAATGGCCAATCAAACATCTGATCCTTATGTTCTGAAGTGCTAGAGAGTTGTTGGTCTCTAGCACCTCCTGTTCTTGGGGCAGAACTGCTGCTTCCAATCTACTAAATGGTTATGGGGCAGATATTATTGCCCTTGCTGAGCTTCCTTATCCTGGCTTTTTGGAATCTGGGAAGATAGGCTAAATGATGAAGCCTTTTACTGATTAAATACATTTCAGGAGTTTACAGATTAGTACTGCAATTGACAAGTACACATGTAGATTTATATCTTGAGTGGTAAACTGAAAATCAGGACTTTTTTTAAAGCAAACTCAAAATATTTTACCAGATTTCAAAACAATAAAATGTTTACAATAGTCGCAAATCTCAGCAAACACAGAGTATTTAATCTCCTCGACCAATTGTAATTATCAGGTTGGGCGGGTTTGAGGGCAGAGTTTAATTGAACCAGGACATGCATTGCAACTCAGTCCTCATTTTTAAGTTTTGCACTGAGGTCAAAATACAATCTTTTCAACTCTCCACTTAAGGTTTTCTTGAGGGATCCTTTTTGATTTTCAGACGTTTCCTTTTTTATTCTCACTAACTCCTTTATTAGATCATGCAGTCACTTGCAATATTATTGTCTGTATTTATGTTGAGAGATGGGGTATTTGAACTTACACAGAAGCAGGATTTAAAGAATTTATCAAAATCCTCAATAGCCATTACAGCTCTATTTAACGTAAAGCCATAACACAAAAGGATAATATTATTTCCATTGGCACAAGACATGGTCATAATTCAACAACAGATACTTTTTTAAACAAGCACATACACTTCTGCACACTGAAAGCTGTACTTTGGATATGTTTTTGGTGGAACGGAGGTCACATAAATGGTACATCAGACAAAAATTAAGAATAAGATTGGGCCACTTTTGTTTTGGGTGTGTTCATGAGATGTGGTGAAGCTGGCCAGGGATTGTCTGGAAGGTAGTTAAGAGTCAGCCACATTGCTGTGGGTCTGAGTCACCAGACCAGGTAAGGATAGCAGATTTTCATCCCTAACAGACATTAGGTAGTGAACCAGATGGATTCTTATGATATCAACTGTTGTTACATGGTCACGTTTTTGATTCCAGATCTTTATTGAATACAAATTTCACCATCATGCCATTGTGGGATTCAAACGCCTGTCCCCATTAGCCTGACTTAAATAACATTACCACTATGCAACCCCCTCCCAGCCTTACTCCCTCAAGCCTACTCCCCCATTTAGGACAGCTCAGTGGTTAGCATTACTGCCTCACAGTGCTCGGGACCCAGATTCGATTTCAGCCTCAGGCAACTTGTATGGAGTTGGCATGTTCTCCATGTCTGTGTGGGTGTCTGTTGGGTGCTCCTGTTTCCTCTCACAGTCCAAAAATGTGTAGGTTAAGTGGGTTAACTATGGTAAATGTGGGATTATGGGGATGGCATTGGATGCTCTGCGGAGGATCAGTGCAGACTTGTGGGCTGAATGGCCTCTATCTGCACTGTAGGGATCCAGTAATTCATTCACAAAGATCACGGCTGCTGTGATTTCTTTGCGTTACTGCTTGCCCTCGATATCCTTTCGCTCCTTGCTTATCAAGAAGCTGTCTAGCTCTGCCTTGAAAACATTCAAAGCCGGTCCACCACCTTTTCAGAAAGAAAGTTCCAAAGACTCCCAACCCTCTGCAAGGAAAAAGAAATCTCCTAATCTCTGCCTTAAGTTGGCGATCCCATATTTTTGAACTGTAACTCCTAGTTCTAGATTCTCCCCACAGTGTAAGCATCCTTGCCTTATGTACCATATCAGGACCTCTCAGGCTCTTCTATGTTTCAGTCAAGTTGCTCATGATCCTTCTAAATACCATTGGATGCAGCTATCCAATAAATTCTCACTAGATCATTTGCTCATTCCAGGTATTAATCTAGTAAATCTCTGAACTACTCCCAAAGAACTTTTTTAATTTAAAAAAATTTACTTTATTCATAAAATTATCTGTGAGTACATACAAATCAGTTCTGTACAAACTTTGCAGAGAAAAACAAACAAGACATCGGAATTCTGACATTTCTCAGATTTTCCGTACTGTTGCAAAAACTAAAGGCATTTGCACTTGTGCAGCAGACTACTTATTTGGAGGAAACAACAAGGATTGCAGATGCTGGAAACCAGAGTCTAGATTAGAGTGGTGCTGGAAAAGCACAGCAGGTCAGGCAGCATCTGAGGAGCAGGAAAATCGACGTTTCGGGCAAAAGCTATTCCTTATGAAGGGCTTTTGCCCGAAACGTCAATTTTCCTGCTCCTCGGATGCTGCCTGACTTGCTGTGCTTTTCCAGCACCACACTAATCTAGACTCTACTTATTTGGAGAAACCAAGAGGGTCTGACAACTGAACAGATCCTCATAATACTTCGGCAGAAAGACCTAGACGGTAATCTTTCCCCAGTACATCTTGGCAACATCTGCTGCAAAATTGAGCGCATCCCTCAGCACGTCGTCCAGCAGCTTGGAATGTGCCGGTCTGCAATACTCAGTCTAGGTCAAATCTTTAGACTGAAAGACCAACAAGATTGAAAGCATTCTTCCTTAAATATAAATATACAATGCATAAGATGCCTTACCAATGTCCTGTGTTAACTTCTCAACTTTTATATTCAATCACCCTCACAATAAACTGCTGCCCTTTTGAAACTCATGTACCAGGACACCAGATTCATCTCATCTCAGAGCTTGGCAATCTCTCATCATTTAGATAATATGTTTCTCATTATTCTTTTGACAAAAGTGGCACTTTCATATTTGCCAGATCTTTGCTCACTGACTGAACCTATCAATATCCCTTTGTAGTCTCCTAATATCCTCTTTATAATCTACTCTTCTACTTGTTTCTGTACCATCAACAAATTTAGCTATCATACTTTCTGTCCCATCATCCAAGTCATTCAAAAAACTGTAAAATGTTGACGTTCCAGCACTGATCTCTGTGGCACACTCTTCATTACATCTCATTAGCCCAAGCATGACCCATTTATGCCTGTGCTCTATTTCCTGTTAGCTAGCTAATCTTCTATCCATGTTACCACCTACACAATGAGTGTTTAGTTTCTGCCATAACCTTTGAAATGGCATTTATCAAATGTCTTCTGGAAATATCATACAGCATATGCACCAGTTCCTGTTTCTCCACAGCACGTGTTATTTCCTCAAAAGAAATCCAATAAATTAGTTAAAAATAATTTCCCTTTCATAACACCATGTTGGCGCTTTCTGATCACCTTGAGCTTTTCTAACACCTGTTATAATAGATTTAATAATAAATTCTAACATCTTCAGGTGACAGATGCTAAGCACAGCTGGAGTTTCCTGCTTTCTGTATTCCTTTTTGAATAAAGAATCTATATTTGAGATTTGACAATCTAATGAAATCTTCTCCAAATCTAGGGAATTTTGGAAAATTGTATTAACTTTTGTGCTAGGCATTTCTTTTAAGACCTTAAACAGTTGCATCTCAAGTATTTGACAGTCGATGAGCAACTGAGTTATAATATAAATGCAGTTCGTTATGAAATGGAGCTGTTCAATAGTAAATTAGCCAGCTGACACAGTGTTCATTACAATAGCAGTCACTACATTTTCCCTCCAATAGTAGTTGGGCAACTTCAGCACCCTTAAGCTAGAGACTCTGCATGCATTTGCAAGGGATTCATCACTTCAGTGACTTCAAGTTTTTCTAGTTCTTAGTTATCTCAGTATTGTTCAGTGTTTTAAAACCACTTTGTAGACCTCTCCCCTTTATAGACCATTTGCAATATTTCTCTTTCCCTCTTTGCAGCACCTCTTACTGACCCCATCAACCTTTTGCAAAGTCTCACTCTGTTTTGCAGCACCTCTTCCCTCTCTTGCAGATCTGCCACCCCCACCACTTTGCAGTCATTCTCTCCCCTATTTTGGCCTATTACTTCCCTTTTGCAACTCCTTCCTCCCATTATACAACCCCTGACAACCCATTTTGCAGGCCTCTCCCCTCCCTTGTGGCCTCTCTTCCCTCAGTTGCACGCCCTCTATTCTTTTGCAGTCCTTCTCCCCTATTTTCCATCCTGTTTGTAATCCATTTGCAATGCAGCCTGTCTTCTTGCACCTTTGCTGCCTTTTATTTCCCACCTCCTGCAGTCTGGTTCCATCTCTTTTTACAAGTTGTCTCTCCCCCACCCCCCCACCTGTAACCTGTTTTCCCCACCCGACACAACCTAGTGCCCCTCCCACTCCCACCTTTTCCCCACCTGACACAGCCCAGTGCCCCTCCCACTCCCACCCCAGCCATTGCTACCTGAATCTCCAATTTCCAGCCCTTCCCGTTTTTGAGCAGTACCCCATTCTGCATCCTCTGTACACCGAAGAGTGTGGTGCTGGAAAAGCACAGACGGTCAGGCAGCATCTGAGGAGCAGGAAAATCGACATTTCCGGCATAAGCCCTTCAGGACTGAAGAGGTGGCCCAAGGCAGTTGAGAGATAAATGAAAGGGGGGTGGAGCTAGGGGCAAGGTAGCTGGGAATGCCTTAGGTAAATGAAGGGGGGGGGTGAAGGTGATAGGTCGGAGAGGAAAGTGGATCGAATAGATGGGAAGTAAGATAGACAGGTAGGACAGTTCAAGAGGGCAGTACCGAGTTGGAAGGTTGGGTTTGGGATAAGGTGGGGGGAGAGGGAAATGAAACTGTTGAAATCCACATTGATCCTGTGTGGTTGGAGGGTCCCAAGGTGGAAGATGAGGCGTTCTTCCTCCAGGCATCAGGTGGCTAGAATTTGGCAGTGGGAGGAGGCCCAGGCCTTGCAAGTCCTTGGCGGAGTTGGAGGGCAAGTTAAAGTGTTTGGCTACAGGCTGATGGGGTTGCTTAGTGCATGTGTCCCAGAGATGTTCTCTGACACATTCTGCAAGTTGGCATTCTGTCTCCCCAGTGTAGTGGAGACTACATCGAGAGCACCGGACGCAGTTGATGACATGTGTGGAAGCACAGGTAAATCTCTGTTGGATGTGGAAGGATCCTTTGGGGCTTTGGACAGAGGTAAGGGGGGGAGGTGTGGCTGCAGGTTTTGCACTTGCTATGGTGACAGGGGAAAGTGCCGGGAGTTGGGTGTGGGCTGCTGGGGGCATGGATCCATTCGAGGAGGGAATGGTCTATCCGACACGCTGATGGGGTGGGGAGGGAAATATATTTCTGGTGGTGGGGTCTGTTTGTGGATGGCAAAAATGCCAAACAGCAACCATGATCACTTATTCTGTTGCTCAAGTCACATGCTGCTTCTCTTCCACATCTACACAAAAGGAAGAGTGAACCAACCAAGTTCTCTTGGCATGGTGGCTCAGTGGTTAGCACTGCTGCCTCACATCACCAGGGTCCCAGGTTCAATTCCAGCCTCAGACGACTGTCTGTGTGGAGTTTGCACGTTCTCCCCGTGTCTGCGTGGGTTTCCTCCGGGTGCTCCGGTTTCCTCCCACAGTCCAAAGATGTGCAGGCCAGGTGAATTGGCCATGCTAAATTGCCCATAGTGTTAGGTGCATTAGTCAGAGTGGGGGGGGGTCAGTTGCTCTTCGGAGAGTCAGTGTGGACTTCTTGGGTCGAAGGGCCTGTTCCCACACAGTAGGGAATCTAATTGAAAATCTAATCTAATTGAAAACCTGTGATTGGAGGAGCAGATCTGCAGAGATTCTGATGTTTCTTCAAATGCATTATTCTGCCAGGTGTTTTCAGGACTTTTAGAGATGAATTCATCCGCCATCATCTTACATGTTATGAGCATTGTATTTGGAAAGAAAGGGTGTTGAATATGTTGGAGGATACAATTCCTCAGCTGAGGAGCGGTCAAATTCAAAACTAAAATGCCTCTGGTACAGGAGCATGCAATTGCAACTGTGTAATACAGTTTTACAGGGCCAATTTCAGTCTAACTGTGGATGTAAGGATTTATCACTGGAAAAGCAAGGATCTGTGTAAGATTTTGTAGACAAAGTGCATGCAGGCAGAAGATTTTCATTGTAGCACAGGCTTTTATGATCTTCAAACAAGCCATCTGCTACTTAATGATGGGCACTGTGTGATCTCTTTGATAATGTAAAACACTTAAATTTAGGAATTATATTGCTGTTCCTTGCTGTGCAAGTATATCAATTTGTTTTCATCTGTAACCACAAGAGAATTAGGGTTAAAAAGTGAAATTCGTATATGCAGCAATTAGTGTTTTATTTAATATTCTTTCCAACACACTCATGTGTTTTGAAAAAGTTATGTCTGAAAACAGTTTATATTCTCTTAGCTTATTAAATCATTATACATTGTCGAAGAGTATTAATGTAATTTATTATAGTATTAAAACGCTGTAAGGACAGTTTTCTAATGTTAAGCAAGTTCATTCTGAAAAACAGCTGATAAGGTATTTGTTGCACATACAGTCTTCAATAGAAGGAAAGACAAAATCTTAAGGATTCTTGCTCCTGATTTCTATTCAATGACTGCTTAAAATGTGTACTTGTGTAGGTGTTATGTAAGGACAAAATCAGACTTATTTGTGATATTTACAAATAACCCCTTGCCATTTGAATGGCAGCCTTGCAGATTAGTGCCCATTTGGACAAGATACCAGCAAACTGCTGGTATTTGTAGAACCATACTGTAGCATTAATTTCATCTTTACTGGTTACTTGGGTGAAAATTGGACTAAAATCTCTTCCAACCTTAAAAAACAGAAAGGCAGGATAATGTAATCACCCAGAAAAGAAGTAAGGTTTGACTGAACAGGATGAAAATGAATTTGCAATATCTAATAATGTGACAATAATCTTGATCCAAAATTGTTTTGTTTGGAATTTTGAGTTGAGTGTGCAGCTAGCACCTTTAAATAATTTCCTAAGATGTCATTCTTCTTTCTGTTTGAAGGTTTCTGTGAGCCGAGTGGACGACTTTAAACTGAGACAGCAAGAAGTATTAAAACTCTTGTCAGATATTCACCAGATGAAGGGAAAAAATGACTTGGCTGACAGCAAAATTCTAACTATTAAAAGGTTGTGTTTTTGAAAAAAAAGTTGGATATTGTCAGATGTAAAGTAATAATGTTTGTAAGAAACTGAAGTGAAAGACTTACTCCCAGCATGATTGGATTAACTCCTCTAGCTTTTGCACAATATATTTAAATTTCAATGCAGTATGTATTTTAGTTCAGAGCTGTGCTGATAGAGTGCTAATCAGGTTTACAATGTGGGAAAAACAAATGGTGGAGTGGGCAACCCATTGTAACCCTCCGTGTGTTTGATCTAACAAACAGTGTATTGTTTAAGAATACATAGAACAGCAACATCCCCTCTGTCCTTCTATCTTTGTGACCAATAGCCCTTTCACTATCTCCCTGGATAATTCCAATCTTCCCTCTAATTGCACTTACCTCCAGATTTCCATTCCCAGCCTTCACCTTGCACCACTCCTTATTCAATTCACATTCTCCATTTCCAGCATATCTAATTATTCCATTGTATTTTCCACCCTAAATTTGCAGTTTCCACCAATTCCTTGTTCCTTTGCTCCACACTGTGATTTGCTTCTCTGCATCCCAATTTCCTCCTTCAATTCCCCAAGATCCTTCCACTGCTCATGACAACTGTACTTTTTGAATTCCATTCCATATCATTTCTTACTTCTTAATCCATCTCTAGTTGAACTTCTGGAGTTCTGCCGCATTTGGGTCCGTGTGGCTGCCTGTTTTAGGAAAGCATGCTGACCCAACCTGACTTTACCCCTCACACTGTAAGCGTTTATGCAAAGAAACAGCTTGGTTATGAAGGAGCCAAGTTCCTGAAGAAGTTGCACTCGCTGAGCCTGCCAGATACACACTCCATATTATTAGACATAGTATAAAGTTGGGTTTGTGAACACACAGTTTTTGGCTAACAAGGTTTATCTGTGAAAGTAATCCCAGTGTGCTGGGGTGTATTTGTGGCATTGGAAATGAATGCATAAAAGGTTTCCGACCATCAAAGTCAGGAAAGCTGATTGCCTGAAAGATTCAGAGAGATACATATCAAAGTTTAATCTGCTGATGGAAAACTGACTTTTTGCTTCCCATCAAGTTAGATTCCATACCCTCCTTTCCATACCCTCCTTTCTGGGTGGGTTCAAAAATTCCAGCCACACTCTATGCCTTCTCAAATAAAACTGTCAATTAATATATCCAAAAATATCAGACATAAACCATCTAAATCATTTATGCTCTCACCAATGCCTCTATGCTTTGTAAGGTATGACTGACCAGAGTTGTACACATTATTTCAAGTGTTGTCTAACTGTATACATTTAGCATAATTTTTCTAACTTTTCAATTCTATTCCTCTACAATAAACCCAGTGTTTGTTTTATTTATTTCTTTTTTTGCATTACTGAGTGACAACTTTCAGTGATTTACGTATTTTTACTTTCATCAATGCCCATTTAGACTCTCATTTTCCAAATAATATGTAATCTCCTTATTTTTCTTACCAAACAGGCCGCAGTGTTGATGTTTGTTTTTATAGTTATATATCAATTCTGCCAGCTCATTAATGCCTTCTAAGACTTGGCATTTGTAATTAGTATTTTTTTCATTTAATGGCTATCCCTTAACTTGTCATTTGCAAAGTAAAGAATTACATTTTTTGAATCTGAAGTCCCAGTATCAATCCTTGTGGACCTCACTTACTCCACTCTGAACTCCAGTCTCCCAGGTCGCTCCATCCTGGTTCTGTCTTGCAACCAGCTAGCAATTCATTCTCCTACTTATTCCTTCAGCATGATCTAACTTAATCATTAGCTCTTTTGTGACACCTTATCAAAGACTCTTTCGAAATATAGGGAAATTGAATCTACTACATTACCCTTATTTAGTGAAAGCAATAGCTAGCCTCTAGAAATCCATGCCCTGTATTTGCTCCTACTTCCATTCCTGCTGGACGTCGAGCTTCTGCATTTGTGAAACAGCTTGGGACATTTGGTTATTTAAAAGATTTGTGTAACTTGCTCATTCTGGCATAATAAGACAAATTCCTCAAGTTACTACAAACCGATTAATTTGTTGTTTTGGGTTTTTTAGGGCTGAAATTGGTGAGCACTTCAGTGCACTGTAGCTCAACAGTAATCCATTGATTGTGAAGCACTGTCGAGTATCCTGAGCATATGGTCAGGTGTTGCATAAGTCACATTCCTTCCCTACATGTTTTTGCATTCAGACTCCCTGACTTTACATTGTAGGACTTCGTTTACACTGGTTCTGTGAGTACAGTATCAATAAGTACTGGCCCTAGGTCAGTGATTCGTGGGGCCTCAGTGCCTGAGATGAGGTGGAAGCGGGAATCTGTACAGAGTGAAATGAAAAGAATAATGATATTACCTTTCACCATGATGAGGGGAAAGGATCTGAAGAGAAAGAAAATCTCAAATTGGTTGAGGGTAATGGAAACATAAAATAATATCATCCAGGCAAAAATGGAAAGACTTCTGCATGAGTGTTTCACACTGAAACATTTGCCAATCTAGACATTGGCAGTGTTTGCTATTTCAGATTTCATGATGAAATTGTGGGCGGCACGGTGGCACAGCGGTTAGCACTGCTGCCTCACAGCGCCAGAGACCCAGGTTCAATTCCTGCCTCAGGCGACTGACTGTGTGGAGTTTGCACATTCTCCCCGTGTCTGCGTGGGTTTCCTCCAGGTGCTCCGGTTTCCTCCCACAGTCCAAAGATGTGCAGGTCAGGTGAATTGGCCATGCTAAATTGCCCGTAGTGTTAGGTAAGGGGTAAATGTAGGGGTATGGGTGGGTTGCGCTTCGGTGGGTCGTTGGGCCGAAGGGCCTGTTTCCACACTGTAAGTAATCTAATCAAATCTAATCTAATCTAATATAAATTAGCAACTTTCAACACAGCACTCCTTTTGTAGGTGATGAGAGTTACTTTTGTCACTTGCTGAGAGTTGTGAGGCTTTCAATGCAGATATTGTCTGTTTTACAGAGAAAATGAGGCACTCTGGAAGGAGATATCATCCCTGAAACAGAAGCAGCTTCAGCAACACAAAGTTATCCGGAAGGTGTGTCATCATCACATGTTTTAAGTAAATGGAGTTGCTCAGTTTCTCTTCAGTTGGAAACTTACAAGAGCGATTATTCTTCTTAGAGCAGTGAAGGTTAAGGGATCATTTATTGAAGATGTTCAAAATTATAAGGGATTTTAAGAGAATAGATTGGCAGGAACTCTTTCCACTAGCAAGAAGGTCGGTAACCAGAGGTCACAGATTGAAGCTAAATTGCAAAAAGAAAATCTAGAGAGGGGGAGAATGAGAATAAGTATTTTGCACTGATAATTGTGATGATCTGAAATACATTACAATGAGAGTGGAAATAGATCAATTGTAACTTCCAAGTTTTCAGATCTCTGGAAACAAACAAGTGGTAGGTGTAATAGACTATTCTTTCAAAGGACTAGCATGGATACCATGGGCAAATGGTTATTCCTGATTTGATGACTTGCAATATATTCAGATTCTTTATTTAACCTTATCTGCAGATCCTTCACTTCATTGCCACGATGGTTCAGTCAAACAGTGTAGCTGGAATCAAGAGAAAAATGTGAGTTTTCTTCTTTTATTCTGGATGCTTGCTTTATGGGCGGGAGCTTTGAATTTACCAAAACAAAAATCATTCCATTAGGGAAAGGGCAAGAAGCAGTGGAATGAGTGACAGTAAACCTAGGGCTGCGACTTGCACCTGTTGCTTGTGAGCAAATAAGGGCAGCCTCTGTAAATCTGTGTTAGTACAAGAGCTCTGTGGCCAGCAGCCTAAAGGGAAAAAGGCCTCTTTTCTCTTTTTATCCTTTTCTTTGACTGACACCTTATTTGTTTTCTTTGCTTTTTGGGAAAGAGGGACTATTATTGAAATGCAAGTTCACTGAAATAGCTCCATAGAGGCCAGTATCCCATCACCAAATCACACTTCATTTACACATGAAGAGTCCTTAACTCTAAAGTTGCCTTTCCAGAGTCTGCTTTCAGTACCAGAATCTCTGGTACTCCTCTTTTTATCTGTCATCTAGGCCCCCCTGATTGGGCCTATTGTTCTCCTTCAATCTGGGAACTCATATTTGAGGCTGACCTAGTTACAATCACTACATTCACAGTCTCAGCAGCTCAGACACTTTCCACAAAATTGACACCTCTGATGCACATTTCTGGTGCAGGTCATGTCAGACACTGTTTAGGTAGTTTCTTAGGTTGGATGTTGGTAGAATTTGCTGAAAGAATTTCGAGTAGATGTATCATGACGTTGCTGTTACTTATCTCTCTAGCAGTGTCAATGATCTGTGTGCTGCACCCCACCCAGTACTGTTTAAGGGAATTATTTGCCACTTCCAGGTTAATTGTTGATTGACTTTTTTTTTCCTGGCTGTTTGTGAGTTACTCAAAGTATTTGGAGTTTTGTACTGCTAATGTCAAGTTGGAGGACTCCACAGGGAGAGCTGTGGCATGTGATCAAGACCTCATTTCCCTCTTCAGTGGTTCTGCTCCCAATCATGGATCCCGTAGTTTTTATTCCCCTCGGCTTGCAGCCTGACCAGCAGAATGAGTGTACATGGCACAGAAGGATACAGGCTTCTCAAAAAGGGAGGAGCAGAGGGGGACAAGAGCCCTCATGAGGATGCATATCTAGCTACTGCCTTTCGGAAGCATTTCTCTTACCTCCACCTGAGCCAGGAATGTGGTATGTGATGTTTATTTCACAGAAATAATAGCAAACCAGCTTGCTATTCCATACTGGGTGGTCACTAGGTCAGCACTAAAACTTGTTATTTACTTCTACAATGGTGAAGTTTTCATTCCAAAGCCATGCACTCTGTAAAAGCTCAAGCAAGTATGAACAAGCCCATGAGCACAGTCTGAACACTTAACAGTGTCATGCCACTCACCTCATTAGGGACGTTGTCCCAACGTAACCAACTATAATGCATAATACTGTACTTGCAACTTCAGAGCAGGATGAGGATGGCATCGCTGGTGGCTACAAGGTGATTGTGGTCATTAACTTCTTTTTGTCTGCCTCCTCTCAGGTTAGAGGAGGTGACATTGAGAATATCCTGTTGTTTCCTTTCCATTGTTGTATATGGAAGAGGACTGAGTCTATATGTGCAAGGAGAGTGTATTCTGCCTTTCTCGAGAGAAGCATATAGAGAGAGTATGTGGATTTGCCAGAGTATCAGACTTCACTGCAGTGCAATATGCCATTGATCACCTCGATGCTACTTTGTGGATGCCACATGTAAATTCAGAGATACGCATGTCCTCAATTTCCAACCTGGTGGATGATCATTCTCTGCCATAGCACAAGTCAATACTCAGTATCCTTCACAACCCTTCATTCTATGGCAGCCACTATTTCATCCACATTTACACTGCAACGAGAAACAACAGGGTGGTTACAGATTGTTCACTGACCATCTGGTCTATGACTCTGGTTTGTAATCCACCCACATGTGGTTAGCATGTATATCATGAGAGCCACGCTGCCACACAAAGTTTCATCAAGCAGACCATATATAAGGGTGCTTAAGCAACACATCTACAGCCTGCATTGTTCTGGAGGAGCCCTACAATTCTCTCCATGACACATGGCATGAGTTGTTTACTGCATCCTCTACAATATTGTTATCATGAGGGCATCAGGATCTGGTGATGATTTGGAGATGCTGGTGTTGGACTGGGGTGTACAAAGTTAAAAATCACACAACACCAGGTTATAGTCCAACAGGTTTAATTGGAAGCACTAGCTTTCGGAGCGCAGCTCCCTCATCAGGTGGTTGTGGAGGACACAATGCATCCCTTTCTGTCTGGGCAGTGCATGAAGAGCTGATGTGATTACAGTTCCAGTAGGCCCCAATTTCACATTAACTACATTCGGTCATCTCTTCCTTATCCTTTATAATGCACCGTCACCCTGACCTCTAGGTTACAAGGCTGAAATAAAAGCTGCCACCAAATAATTATTTAAAACCAACTTCAAGCAAACCTCAAATGTTCTATACAAAAGTGAATGTATTCCCTTAGTGCTTGCCTTGGGAGTACCTTTGTCTGGCCTAGACCTTCTAATACAGTGCTTCCAAATGCCTGCAGCAGAGATCCTGGAAAGCTGCTGCCTTTCAGTGGGAGATGCTGTAGATGTATTTGAGGATGATCTCTTGCAGCTCTGATATTGAGATTTTACACAATATCACTTCAGTGTGGGGATCAGCTTGTGTTGATTTGCCTGACGAACAGCAGCAAGGTTACTAGTAGAGGGGTGGCAGGGAAGGGTGAATGAACTATATCATCCTTGAACGCTCGCCATTTCCTTGGGGAGTGCCATTAATCTGTTAGATAGATTACTGTGAGATCCAGTAAACCTTTTCAGTACAGGCATCTGTGACCACTTTTACAGCTGCCTGAATGTACACAGTACTATCAACCTTTATATGACGGCAGCACCCCTTGCTGGCTGCTTTCTTTTAGTGTTGCAGTGGATTGTGCTGCAATATGATTGTGTCTAATAGTGTTCACATGGAGTTGGCTACCATTCTATCCTGGAAAGCGTGGCTTCCAAGCTTTCTGCAAAATTTGTGCTGACCTCCTCTATGTTCCTTGACAGTGAACTGCAGTGCTTTCTGGTAGATCTGTCAGTGTACCAGGCATTTCATTGGGCATGTCTATTTGCTTTTGTTTCTATATGTGACCCCAACAAGATCCTCATCTGAGTCTTCTGCAGAACCTCTTGTGTGATCTCACCTTCTGGCAAACTGGCATCTAGATTAGATTACTTACAGTATGGAAACAGACCCTTCGGCCCAACAAGTCCACACCAACCCTCTGATGAGCAACCCATCCAGACCCAATCCCCTACATTTACCTCTGCACCTAATACTACGGACAATTTAGCATGGCCAATTCACCTAACCTGCACATTTTTTTTAGACTGTGGGAGGAAACCCACACAGACACTGGGAGAATCATGAAGTGCAAAATCCACACAGACAGTTGCCTAAGGCGGGAATTGAACCCAGGTCTCTGGCTCTGTGAGGCAGCAGTACTAACCACTGTGCCACTATGCTGCCCTTTCCCTGTGCTCTAGCTGTAGCACTCATGTCTGACATTTCACCTGATCATTACTGTAAACTACGCTCAAAAGCATATCAACTAGCAATATACATGTTATTAGCTGCAAGTTGAGAGCAAGTAAGTGCTTATGCTATTTTATCAGTCTCGTCCTCTGTACAGCTTAGTCAGGTCACTGTTCTTGTTATCAGAAAGAGATAAACAGAGGGGAGGGTTATTGCAGGTAGAGGAGGAGGGAAGCAAGGGTTATGTCCATAAACCAGTTACAACTTGTGTGTCAGAAGCTGTACAACAAGGCAAGTAGGTTTTGAGGAGAATTAGACATGAACATGCTGCCATCTTCCTAGCCACTGTCTGCAAATCCAAGTCATAGTTGCTGCAATGACACTGATCATTACCTCCTTCATCAGGGCAAGGACATGCAGCCACTGTGTCGTGCAAGAGAGCAAAATAAGGTGAAATGTGTTTGAGTGATGGATGACTAGCCGGCAGAGTCTGCAAGCTGAGAGATGTGGATGGAAGGTATACAGTAGTACAAAAATGTTTGGAGGTAATGTGAGGCATATGAATGTTAGTTTTGAGTTATGATTTATGAAAGTTATTGGTAGTTGAGTGTTTAATGATGTGATTCGTTGAGCACTGTGTGGGGCTAGTTGTAGCTGGTGGGATATGGCATTTTTATAATGGATGGACTGATCTTGACTACTTTTGAGAAGTCATTGAACGTTTTCTGGCACTGCATCCAAGACCTGGCATTCACTGCGGTAGGTACCCAATCCCAATGTCTTCTGAGAACATGGCTGAAGAGTCTTCTCTGGAGAACAATGTAATCTCTCTTCCTGTGTGTATCCAAGCCTCTGTGCAAAACCTTGGACCTGCTGTCTGCCATGTTGTACTATCATCCATCTTGCTTGCACTCTCTCTGCAACTGGCTTCAGTACATACTCCCGCCACCTCCTTTAAGAGTTGTGACTAGGTTTAAGTAACGCTGGACTCTCGCGATTTTGTGACTCTTGCTAATGCGTGATGCCACTTAACATCAAGCGTAGTCCTAGCTTATAAGTAGACAGCACAATGTTTACGTGCAGCCTGTCTCAGAATCAGCAGCCATAGTTGATGGAGTATTGTGATCTTTGTGCTTATTTTTGGGCCTTCTTGAATTTTGTGCTTGCGTATTGATGATGTAGCCTAGTAACAAATTTTGGTGATTATTCGATACAGTCAGAAGTACTCAATAGTGTGCCTTTTACAAATTGTTTTCATGCACCTTTAATAAATGGTTCCAAATGATTCTTCTAGGCCTCTGATGATTGGTACTTCTGGTATGGCTCCTTCCTACCCAAAATATAGTCGGCCCATCACTATGGACAGCAGTCAGGATGGTGCGGCTGTTCATGGTGTTCCGGTAAGTTTGAAAACTATTTGTTTACTGAGAATTCAGATAAAGACCAGGAGCAACAGTGAAAGGCAGAATCAATTCATGATGAGATGTTAAGTTTGGTTTGGAAATCCTGAAAATTGTGTTAGAAGCTGTGGGACTTGAAGAATTCTGCCAATTTTGAGCTGGTAAGAAACTAATTGGATCAGATATAGAAGACATTGCAATTTCAAAATCATGGAGCAAAGAAGGAAAGTTTGTAAGTTGTGCTATTTGTAGGTGCATGGAAATGGCAACGTTAATAAAGTTGAAACTTAAAGACAAATTGCTTATAGATGGAAATGGGTCTGGCTTTGAAGCTCAGAAATAAAAATCTTGAGAGAAACTGTTATCTTTAATATATAGAGTGCACCCAGCATGAGTGGAGTGGTTGGTAAGTATAGAAGTTTTAGAGTTAATCTCTTGCCTTAGAACTTAGTACTAATTGCTGCTAGTTCTTTAGTAACACTGTTTAGTGCGGTTTAATTCTAAAGGATAGACAGTTAAATCTCTTTTTATGTTGAAGGGAGCAGAGATCATCTCTCCTGGTGGCTGGGGTTGCTGAAGATTGATTAGTTAATTGGGGTTCACAGTTAATCTGTCTTAACTAGTTCCTGAAACAGTTGAGGTGGAAAATATTAAATAAAGGGCCTTTGTGTAATCAGTATTAAGTGGATTGTGGCAGTTTGGTAAATAATGGAAGTTGGGTGAAGTGGGGTAGGAAGGGGTCTTTCTTTTCTGTGCTGTTTAGATTTTCTATTTTTACAGATAAGTGGGGGCAGAAGATGACCAAGGTTGGGAGATTATTAAAGAATTAACTGACAATCATCAGGGATAAGTAAAAATCAGTGAATAAGAGAAAGAAACTGAAGTTCAGCTAAACAAAGTATCTTTAAGATTAAGTCACTAGAAAAGTTCGCAAGTAAGACTAAGTAAGTTTAAGTCATGGCAGGTGAGGTTAGCCGAGTACAATGCATGTCTTGTCATATGTGGGAGGTCAGGGCCCAGCAGCGTTCTGGGTGACCATGTGTGCAAGACTTGCTCACAATTGCAGAAGCATGAGCTCTATGTTTCATAGCTCGGGTGGCACCTGGAGGCTGTGTGGCACATCCCGAGCCTGAGAGTTACAAAGGTGGCACGTATAGAGAGGGCACTGGAGGAAAGAAGGGAATGGGTATCCACCAGGCTGTTAAGGAGAATCAGGCAGGTTATGCCAGAGTACAATGCTGTACGTTAAAAGTTTGTTATGAAAAAGGAAAAAGACAGTCTGACAAAAGGGTTTTGCATTGAGGTAAAGCAGATTTTATTAAAATGAGACTGCATCTGGCCAGTGTAGACTGGGAACAGCTACATCTGGATAAATTTACAGCAGAACAGCCTGGGAGCGGGGACAGCATTCAAAATGGAATTGTTGAGGATGCATGTGCAACATATTCCTATTGGGGTGAAATGTAGGGGCAACAAACCTAAATGTCTAGTAATATTCAGGACTGGAGAATAAAGAAATGAGAGGTGCAAAGGGAGCAAATCAACAGAGGTCCTATTGGAATATAGAAAGTGCAGGGGTGAACTTAAAAAAGCAATTAGGAGAGCAAAGCGGTAAGGTTAAAGAGAATTTAAATTTTTTAAAAAACCAACAATAATTCTCCACTCACTATGTCAAACCACTCAAAAATCTCACAGTCCCTCTTTCTGAATTCTGTGCCTACATCTTCTTTCTCCTAGGTGAAGACAGACGTGCAGTGGTCATTTAACATTCTAGCAATGTCCTCTGGCTCCATGCACAGATTTCCCCCTTTTGAAATTTTCATGGGATGTGGACATAGCTGGCTAGGCCATTGCATGCCCCTACAAATGTATCAAGGGGAAAAGATAACCAAGGAAAAAGTAGGTGCATAAGGGAACAAGGGTGAAATCTGTGCATGGAGCCAGAGGACATTGGTGGGATGTTAAATGAGCACTGCACGTCTGTCTTCACCTTGGAGAAAGAAGGTGTAGGCACAGAATTCAGAAAGAGGGACTGTGAGATTCTTGAATTGTTTGACATAGTGAGTGCAGAGGTATTGCTGGTTTTGTCAGGTTTAAAAGTTGACAGATCTCCAGGCCTTGATGAGTTGTATCCCAGGCTGCTGTGAGAGACAAAGAAGGAAATTACAGGGCTCTGACCCAAATTTCATTCCTCTCTGGCCAGAGGTTGGAGGACAGTTAATGTAGTTACAGTTTTCAAGAAGGGTGGGAGAGATTAACCAGGGAATTACAGGCCAGTTTCACATCACTGGGAGGAAAACTTGGAGAAAATTCTAAGGAAATAATTAATTTTCAGTTGGAGAGGCAAGATTTGATCAGCAGTAATCAGCATAGCTTTGTCAGACAAGGTAATGCCTAACAAATTTGATTGAAAATTCAAACTGGTGATCAGGCGTCCAGATGCTGTTATTCCATTTGGTGTAGTTTATATAGATCTCAGTAGTACCTTTGAACAGATTCCACAAGGTGATTGATAAGGAAGATAAACTCATATAGGATCCAGCGTAACTTGGCAAGTTAGCTTAGTGAAAGGAGACAGAGGGTGTTGGTAGAAGGCTGTGTGACTGGAGACCAGTGCCTAGTAATGCATCGCAGAGATTAATGCTGGGTCCTTTATTGATTGTGATATATATATAAATGATAGAGAAGAAATTGTCAGACGAATGATAAGTAGATTTGCGAATGACACGAAGATTGGTGAGGTG
Organism: Chiloscyllium plagiosum; assembly: GCF_037043375.1. Taxonomy (NCBI): domain Eukaryota; kingdom Metazoa; phylum Chordata; class Chondrichthyes; order Orectolobiformes; family Hemiscylliidae; genus Chiloscyllium; species Chiloscyllium plagiosum. The sequence continues at coordinate 40,378,632 of NW_028270149.1, forward strand.
ATTGAAAGTGAGGAAGAAAGTCCAAGGTTACAGCAGGATATAAATAGATTGGTCAGATGGGTAGATCAGTGATGGACGAATTTAACCCTAAAAAGTGTGAGGCGATTCACTTTGATGAAAACTCAAGACAAAGGCTTACTTGATGAATGGCAGGATGCTGTGAAGCTCAGACGATCAGAGCAATCTGGGAGTGATTTACCTCCGATCCATGAAGATGCCAGGGTAGGTTATAAGGTGGTTAAGATGGCAGACAGGACTCTTGCCCTTAACGATTGTGGCATAGACTGTAGGAGTAGAGAGATTTATGGAGCTGTACAAGACTTTGGTTAGGCCACAGCTGGAGTTCTCTGCATAGTTCTGGTCACTGGATTATACGAAGGATATGATCATTCTGGAGAGGGTACAGAGGGGATTCACCAGGATGTTGCCTCATCGGAACATTTTAGCAATGAAGAGAGGCTAGATAGAGATGTACAGCATGGAAACAGACCCTTCGGTCCAACCCGTCCATGCCGACCAGATATCCCAACCCAATCTAGTCCCAAACGCCAGCACCTGGCCCATATCCCTCCAAACCTTCCTATTCATATACCCATTCAAATGCCACTTAAATGTTGCAATTGTACCAGCCTCCACTACTTCCTCTGACAGCTCATTCCATACATGTACCACCCTCTGTGTGAAAAAGTTGCCCCTTAGGTCTCTTTTATATTTTTCCCCTCTCACCCTAAACCTATGCCCTCTAGTTCTGGACTCCCCGACCCGAGGGAAAAGACTTTGCCTATTTATCCTATCCATGCCCCTCATAATTTTGTAAACCTCCATAAGGTTACCCCTCAGCCTCCGACGTTCCAGGGAAAACAGCCCCAGCCTGTTCAGCCTCTCCCTGTAGCTCAGATCCTCCAACCCTGGCAACATCCTTGTAAGTCTTTTCTGAACCCTTTCAAGTTTCACAACATCTTTCTGATAGGAAGGAGACCAGAATTGCACGCAATATTCCAACAGTGGCCTAACCAATGTCCTGTACAGCCGCAACATGACCTCCCAACTCCTGTACTCAAAATTCTGATGAATAAAAGAAAGCATACCAAACGCCTTCTTTACTATCCTATCTACCTGCAACTCCACTTTCAAGGAGTTCTGAACCTGCACTCCAAGGTCTCTTTGTTCAGCAACACTCCCTAGGACCTTACCATTAAGTATATAAGTCCTGCTAAGATTTGCTTTCCCAAAATGCAGCATCCCGCATTTATCTGAATTAAACTCCATCTGCCACTTCTTAGCCCATCTGGTCCAGATCCTGTTGTAATCTGAGGTAATCCTCTTCACTGTCCACTACACCTCCAATTTTGGTGTCATCTGCAAACTTACTAACTGTACCTCTTATGCTCGCATCCAAATCATTTATGTAAATGACAAAAAGTAGAGGGCCCAGCACCAATCCTTGTGGCGCTCCACTGGTCACAGACCTCCAGTCTGAAAAACAACCCTCCACCACCACCCTCTGTCTTCTACCTTTGAGCCAGTTCTGTATCCAAATGGCTAGTTCTCCTTTTATTCCGTGAGATCTAACCTTGCTAATCAGTCTCTCATGGGAACTTTGTCAAACGCCTTACTGAAGTCCATATAGATCACATCTACTGCTCTGCCCTCATCAATCCTCTTTGTTACTTCTTCAAAAAACTCAATCAAGTTTGTGAGACCTGATTTCCCATGCACAAAGCCATGTTGACTATCGCAAATCAGTCCTTGCCTTTCTAAATACATGTACATCCTGTCCCTCAGGATTCCCTCCAACAACTTGCCCACCACCGAGGTCAGGCTCATCAGTCTATAGTTCCCTGGCTTGTCTTTACCGCCCTTCTTAAACAGTGGCACCATGTTTGCCAACCTCCAATCTTCCAGCACATCACCTGAGACTATCGATGATACAAATATCTCAGCAAGAGTCCTAGCAATCACTTCTCTTGCTTCCCACAGAATTCTCGGGTATACCTGATCAGGTCCTGGGGATTTATCCACTTTTAACCGTTTAAAGACTTCCAGCACTTCCTCCTCTGTAATCTGGACATTTTGCAAGATGTCACCCATCTTTTTCCCTACAGTCTATATCTTCCATAAGCTTATGTTGTTCCCTTTTGAGGAGAGAATGCTCAAGGGGATTGAATTGAGTGCATCGCATTATGAGGGGCATGGACAGGATGGATAGAAAGGAACTGTTCCCCCTAGTTGAAGGGTTAATAACAAAGGAATGTAATATTAAATTGAAGGGCAGAAGACAATAGATGGCATTTGACACAACTCTTTCACCCTTGAGGGTGGTGGAAATCCAGAATCACTGCCTGGGAGGTTAATTGAGGTAAACAAGCAGGAGGCTGGAGGAACACAGCAAACCAGGCAGCATCAGGAGGTGAAGTCAACGTTTCAGGTGTAACCTAACAGCTAACTTTACAATTTAAAAAAAATACTTGAATAAGCACCTGAAATTCAAGGCTATGGACCATAGGCTGGAGAGTGGGATTATTATAGATTTAGAGTAGTTTTGTCTTGGTGCGGACACGATGGGCTGAAGGACCTCTTCTATGCTGTATGTTTCTATGATTCTATAAAAGATGCCTTAATAGATACTAAAATGTTTTTCAAACTCCTCCACCTAGTGGCTGTGGCAGGTACTTCCAGGTGAGGTGCAACTTTTTTCATTCATGTACAGAATAAAGCTCATGCTGTATTTCCCCACTGACCCATCTTCATATTGTATAAAATATAATTTGATGTGATATTTTGTTCCCCTGCTCGTCACCCTTATGGCTAGTGCCATTGGCCATCAATGTCATATTTTATTTTACCGTTAAATCTGCTGATACTATGTATACCTGCAGAGGTTATTTGGCTTATCTTTTACTTGTACCACACACTGCTCTCTTCTTTCTTCTAATATGGTGACTCTAGGAGGTTGCATGCTGTAATTTGAAATTTCCTATTCTCAGAGCAGCTTCACAAAATCAAAAAAATCCTGCCTGTGGAGTGCAACAAATTTTGATTTTGTTTTACTTTCCTCTCATTAAGAGAGGGGCAGGACTTGTTGTGTGGACCTCGAAGGAGCACTGTTAACAAGTTGAAGAGGCAGGAAATTGCCAACGTAAGTTTGGGAGTGGGGGGGTGTACAGGAGAGAGGAACAGAGCAATGTGATTTCAGGATTTAGAAGGAAAGATGGATTAATAATCGGGCACGACAATGAAGAAAGTTGATACATACTTAAAATAGGCCACACTTTCTTTGCAAAAACTGGGGATATTTTTGAATCTTTGCAATTTCTCGGTGCTTTTGCTGGCTTGAATTTTAGTGCTATAGATTTATGGAATCTGAATTGTGACTGCTCTGGCCATGTAAAGTTGAGCTAATGGTGAAACCTCTTGTGAAATGCACAGAATTAAATCTTTGTCTTTTTATTTTATTTCACCAAGAAATGTGAAACCTGTGAGAAAGGCAGTGTTTATCCAGGAGGTGTTATCATCTCTGAGATCACACACCTGATTGGGAGACCCAGTCTGCCTGGCGAAGAGCAAAGGTAAGCCTTTGTGTCTGACTGAATGTTTGCTTTTTTCCCCAAATTTAATTTTAAAACTATCAACCTTCTAGGACTGACTCATGACCTGCTGTTGTCTCACAATGGCAAGTTAGCAACTTAATCTCTTGCCTTCTGTCAACTCTGCCTGGGTAAGGATTGGCCAGTAAACTACCAATTAAACTGACATTTCTGGATGTCCTTACTCCATTAACACTTCTCTTGTGCTTGCGCTTAATCAGACTATCCACTCTCCTGAAGAAGTAAGCTTAGGTGATTTACAGAGAAGAAGTTAAGCATGAACACCTAATCCATGTCTCAAATGATGTCTAAAGCTGAAGTTATTTGTAAGCAGCAGCACTCCACAAATCTGCTCTTCCTGCTAGATCTACATGAACCTTTCACTCTCCCTTACCCCAAGCTTCTTGTTGCTGCTGTGGGAATTTTAGTCCCTTGAACTAACTTTAATTAGTGATAACATTTTTAATATGATTCCTCAATAACCTTGAAAGATAACACTTGTTTTGTTGACTTTTAAATTTTTGTGTTGCAGTTACTGTCTCCCTCTGATCAATGCAATAATTGGAGAGTATTGTTTTTAATGCAAAAAAAGTTTTGAATTTTGAAACAATAATATTGAACCTCTTAATCTTATTCTAATGCAGAGTTCAAATATTGCTTCATAATTTAAGACTATCATCCCTGGTTACAAATTAATTACATTCATAGCATTGACCTGAGAATTGTTATATTTGATTGTTTATATTTGTTTCTTTCACCCTGCACAGTTTTGTGACTGGAAAGCTGAATTCTGATGAAACATTGTTCAACACAGACACAGACAATGTAGTTGCCACTTCAAGCACAGCATCCTCACCGTTTGCATCACACAATCTGTATGACGATCTCCTGGATGAAAACTGCCAAACGGCTGCTGAAGAAAGTTCTGACCAGTGAGATTCTACTTAATAGTTAATCCACAAAAGTTACAGATTATTTTTACCTTTCTGTGATGATGCAGGCCTTGGAAGGAGTGGGTTGCTCGGCTGCTTTGACCTATGACTGTGTACCTGATCAGGTACTCTAGAGGGGAGTCAGTAATTGTAGGGAGCAACTATTTGTGGAAGATATCATAAACAAGTTAAATGGTGGGTGTAAGGACAGATAAATATTCTCAAGATGCGTGTTCTAAGGGCTTCATGGTAGTTGTTGATCTAATCTATCCACTTGTCAGATCTGGTTATAGCAGTGGTACATACTGTTTGCCCAGGATTAATTATTTGTTTATGTTGCTGATTTTCTCACACATGGTCTACACTGAGGAATTTAGTAACAACAACGTGCATTTATATAGGGCATTTAACATAGCAAAATGTCCCAAGGGCAATATCAGGAAAAAAGTTTTTTGACACTTTTCCAAAACATCATAGGAGGAAGAAAGGTGCCCAAAAACTTGATCAGGGACCTTGCATTTTGTTTATGGAACATCTTAAGAGCAGGGAGGGTTAGGGAGGGAATTCTAGAGCTTAGGGCCAAGGTAGCTGAGAGCTTGGCCACCCGTGGTAGAACAGTCAAACCCAGGGATGCTTAAGAGGTCACATTGGAGGAATGTAGAGATAAGAAGACCCAATGGGTTGGGTGCAAGCTAAACAAATCGGGATAGGGGAAGCTGAAAGAGGAATGAACAACAATGTTCAGTATAAAAACTGATGTGTTGTCTGACTGGGAGCCATTAAAAGTCAGCAAGCAAAGGGGTGATGGTTGAATGAAATTTGAAGTGTGTTAAAGTACTGACAGCAGAATTATGAAATCCACAATGATTTGGCACAAGTAAGGCACAAAATATTTTTCTTTGCTCCAAGGGCTACTTTTTGATTTTCAGGGATTGCTTTTAATTTTCTGCTGCTCCTCATTCATTTCTCACTTACTCCTTTATGAGGGGGTGCATAAATGTAGTTACCTACCTTCAGTATTTATATTGACATTTTGAAGCACACAGTCACAGAGTTAGAAGAATTAATCAATAACCTCAATAATTATTGTCACTCCATTAAACTTAAAGCCACAATGTACAGAGAAAGCATTAATTTTCTGCATACTATAGTATTTAAATATAATGGGCATAAATTAGCCAGAAGTGTTTTTTTTATTAAATATAGATACACATTAGTATTCACAAAAAAAACCATCACCTGAAATTTCCTTCCAGACTAATGAAATCATGAGGAAAGTATTGCATATCTGTCTAACAAAGTCACTGCACCTCAAGTGAAGCACGGAATGTAAGATGTGATAACACATAAATGCAAATCTTTACAAAGTAAAACTGTTCAGTATTAAATTATCCAACCAATGCAATGTTCATTACAGTAGCATCTACAGATTGTTTATCTTCAAAGTGAAATAACTCCACAAACCAGTATTGCATTACCAAGTCACCCTTTAGTTACACGTGGAGAGTCCTTGCCTCTGATCCAACTTCCTCAGAGCCAGCTCTCAAAGAAAACAGAATCCCTGACACTCTTGTTTATATCTGTCAGCTAGAACTCTCAGATTGTTACTTTGGTCCAATCAGGGAACACATATTCTATGAGGTCCACCCGGCTGAGTTCGTTACAATAACTACATCAGTAGGTCCTGCACTTCTGCAGTCTTAAGCTAGAGATTCCACATTTGCTGAGAACTTAAATACCTCAGTGACTTCAAGCTTCCTGGTTCCCAGATGATGGAATATTCCATTGCTGAAAGTTTTAAAACTGTTCTCTCTCCTTTGCTCTGTCTCTCTCTTCACTTGTATTTCCTCTCTCACCTTTGCAGATCCTCCCACAGCAGCAGTTGAACTAGTGAAGATTGGAGCTAAACAATACTAGGAGATGGAAGTAGCTTTAGTTCTGGTATTCATCTATCATTGAAAGTTCAACTTTGGGTCAAATTCAACATTTAAGTTGCAAATGATAGTTCTCAGTTTAAGATGGTTATGCAGAATGGAAACTGCTGACAGTGAGCGGGGTTTGGAGTGGGGAATCAAAAACAAAAACTTAGTTCTCCCATGAGAGAAATAGAATAAATCTTTGGGGAACTCCCGAGATAACAGAGCAAGATTGGAAGCAGAAGCCATTACATTCAATCCATTCTAAGTGAAGTGTAAAACATCTTGATCACTGCTGTGACATTTCATAGACCACTGCCTACTCTCATTATCATGTTTTCTTTTTCTGTACCAGCTGTTTTTGTGGTTCTACTGAATGAGATTGCCAACTTGGGCAGACTTATTGCTGTGTATCTTAGCCCAGAGTGGTTTACGACAAAAAAAACCTGCCACAAATTTAACAATATAGGTAATGTTACTGTGATGCTGCAACCAAGAATAATGGACATTTTTTAAAATAAAAAGTTCTTGCCCCGAAGCAGAGAATCACTAATGTTTTTCTGGGCTCTGAGGATGAAGGTGATTAATGGCTGCAATTTAATAGATTGATAGCTTATACTTTATTCTTCCTTTGCTCTGTAGGAATGAAATAATTGATCATTTGGATATGATTGACAACAGTTTGGCTCAAATACATTCCTCGCTCAGCAACACACGTTTAAACACAAATTTGGATTTACTGAAAGACGTGAGTCAAAAAGTTATTTTGAAATTAATGTGATATCTAGATCTGTATTCATCCTGTTAATTGTCCGAGGATGCAATTTTTTCTGTTTCCAAAAACAAAAACCTGATATTAGCATCCAGTGGTCATTGTGAATGGAGACTTCAGCTGAGTGAGACAAAAGCTGAATGAGTATATCTGAGAACTTGGTTCAAAGTGGGAACTTGGTTCAGACAGGGAAAGAGGAGTTCTATGTACTGCAGAAAGTAAAGTGCCTGAGCAAGTAATGAGTGGAAAGGATAAAAGGCATCTTGTGATTACTCCCTGAGCCACCGGCAAAATGTCATAGAGTAAATATAGTTAAGGTGTTAAGTGAATGGCAAATTCGTGTGGGTGGAATGGGTTTCAGTTTATGGGGTACTGGCATCAGGACTGGGTTACAAGAGAGCTGTTATGGTCAGGTGGACATCACTCAAACTATGCAGGGACCAGTATTCTGGTGAATTGAATAACTAAGGCCATAGAGATGGCTTTAAACTAACTAGAGGCGGAGCATGAGGGAGTGGTGTACTGGAGAGGGGTTTACAAAGCAAGAGGATGTGGCAGCATTGGAGGGCAGCTTTTAGGATAATGAGACTGGGTCAGGAAAGGACATAGATGACCGCAAATAGTGTCAAAGTAGATAAAAATTGTAAGCAGTCAAAATTAATGTGTTTTTATTTTAGTTACATATGTACAAAATTTGGAACAAAATAATTGAGTTATCAGCACAAGTAATAGTCAATGGGTTATGATTGTTAGTCATTATGGAGACATGGTGACAAGGAGATCAAAGCTGGGGATAAACATTCAGGGATACATGACTTCTCAAAGGGACAGTCAGGAAGGAAAGGAGGTTAGGTAGCTTTATTGGTATGAGATAGAAAATATACAATGATCTTGCAACAGAAGATGTAGAATCCATATGGATGGAGATAAGAAATAACAAGGGAAGGAGACATGGTGGGAGTAATTATAAGCCCTGTAACAGTAGCTGTTCTGTAGGACTGAAAATAGTTATTGAATTGAATTAGCTTTATTGTCACATGTACTGAAATGAGTACAGTGAAAAGTTTAGTCGTCACTTACAGCACCATCTTGGGTACAGAGTACTTAGGTACAAGGCTCAGTACAGAATAGAGAAATGAAGAAAAAAAGGTACATTACAGCTATGCACAGTGACATTACATAATTACATAGTTACATTACAGCTATAGACAGTTACATTACAGCTATACACAGTGACATTACAGCTATAGACAGTATAACCGTAGATCAGCAAAACAAGAAGCAAAGTTAAAAAGACAAACATCATAATCTCTCTCCAAGGGCTGTCTACAGCAAACCAGAGCAGGGGGGCCTCCACGTGGAAATAATGAGGGCATGTAAAAAAGGCAGTATACCAGCCATGGGTGACTTTAATCTTGTAGATTGGGAAAATCAAATTGGCAGAGATAACCACAGGGAACAATTCATAGAATGTGTAAAGGACAGTTTCCTAGAATAATATGATTTGATTCAATCGGGGATTAGGTTAATGTGTGTTAATGTCAATTTGATAAAGTAATGTCAGAGTAAAAGATTCGCCAAGAAACATCAGGCATAATATGGCAGAATTTAGCATTCAGTTTGAGAGAGAAATTTTGGAAAGAAACAACTATGCTAATCTTATGCAAGGGTCACTACAGAGGAGTGAGGGCAGAATTGGCTGGAGTGGACAGGGAAAGGAGTGTAGCAGAAAAGACTGTTGAGGAATAATTGCAATAAAGAGGTTTCCCAGTAAGGAAGAAGGATTTCAGGAGAGATAAACACAGGAACAAAGAAATAGGAGTAAGCTTTTCACTCCATCAAGCCTGCCCCATCATTCATTACAATCATGGCTGATCCAACACTTCAATGCCTTTTATCCACCTCGTCCCCAAAACCCTTTATACCATTGGTTTCTGATAGACTTTTGATAACCAACCGTGGTTGCCAAGGAATTGAAGGATAAAATCAAATTGAAAGGAAAAGCATAACAGTGGCAAAGAATACTGATAACTCAGGGGATTGGGAACTTTTTCTTTAAAACCAATAAAAGGATTTTTTTTTAAACTGCTGAGGGTCGTAGAGGCTGGCTTGTTAAGTATGTTCAAGGTTGAGATAGATATCATAAGTTAGAAGGAAAAATCAAGAAATTGGTGTTGAGGATTATCAGATCAACCATGATCTCATTGAATGGCAGAGCAGACTCAATGGGCTGAATGGCCAGTTTATGCTCCTCTATCTTATGGTCCAGAAACTCTGTCCGACAACAATACAATGTAATATGAGCAGCATTCACCCTTCAGTACCATTACCTTCCAGAACAGGAACATCTGAATAAAGCTCTTCTGATGGATGATGGACAGGCCAGAACATTCCAATTCTGATTACTATCTGCTCAGTTAGATGATCTCAATGGCATCTGCACGTGGGCAGTATGATTGACAGCTGTATCTCTGATTCGATAGTGGAAACATGCATCCAGGAGTTCTGTCGCTGACCACCATCCATTTCAGTGTAGTTGGAATGTGATTATGGAAGCTTTTTTTTTATGATCAGAATCTGCTTGATCATGTGCGAAGTCAAAAACATGCCCTGAAATGGTATCAAGTGCTTGATGGCACCTGTGAAAAAAGCCTGTGATCAGTCACTTGTTTCAAGATGATTATCTTTCATTACACATTTTATTAGAATGACAGAGGAGTGAGATGTGATTTAACTTGAGAATTATGAGGTAATTTGCAAATACTTAGTAAAAATCAAGAATTATAAATTAAAATGCGGAAAACATCTAAAAGCTGGTAGCATGTGGAAAGAGATACAGAGTTACCAGTTCAGATTGATGACCTTTCATCAGAACACAGGCGTAGACATTCTGAACAAAATGGCTTTCATTGATTTAAATATATTCTACTTAAATTTTGGACTCTATTTGAAAGGCATCTGGATGGGTATATGAATAGGAAGGGTTTGGAGGGATATGGGCCGGATGCTGGCAGGTGGGACTGGATTAGGTTAGGATATCTGGTTGGCATGGACGAATTGGACCGAAGGGTCTATTTCCGTGCTGTATATCTCTATGACTCTGCTTCGTAAAGAATGTTAGAACCAACCTGTGAGAGACAAAATGCTTTGATAATTTAACAATTCTGCAACGATTCACCAAATCCTAAGAAAATTTGATTGAGGTTGGGATTGGTTTCGAAACATAAAAGAGTTATTTCTCCATTACTTAAATGTTGCCAGTCAAGCCACATGAGAGTTTTGAAACTTAAGCAAATTTTCTAATTTGTTGCGGAAAGCAGCTTTCATAACTGAGGATTTGCAAAATCTATGGACAGAATTATCATTTTGCTTTTTATTTTGTTAAATGAAGTGAAGCAAAAATCGTAACCTTCAGATACCTCAGCAAAAATGTCTTATAATGTTGTGTTCATATTTGACTGCATCTCAAAAACCCAGATCCAGGAATAAGTAGAAACATTTTAGTTTTGGATATTCTGCATCATGCATCAGATTGCCACAAACTGATGTGCACAGTACTCCGATTATGAGATCCTTCATATTGAGACAAGCGCACAAGTTAGGTAGCATTAGTGAGAGCTGATTACGTCTTTAATACACCAGGAATATCTCTGATTACTTAATATTTTTTCCTAGCTGTTCAACCCATCAACTGGAGGATTAATAACATCATATCCTGAAGTAGGACCGGATACCACCAAGGTACGTAGGCCGTAGCAATTATATATTAAGCAGCTAGTATTCCTGCCAACTAGTTCAGAGAGCTAAGAAGAATGGTTCATTATTCTGTATCAGGGATTAATGAACGTGAGCAGAGAGTTTGAAAAATTCACATCATAATCTTCAGAAAGATAAACAGCAAATGCTGGAAATGAGAGCAAATCTAACACATCTGTATAGAGAGAGAAAAACAATTAACTTAAAACTCCTTGCCCTTACTGAGAAATTTTCAGCTCCACCCTCTTGTTTCATTTCACTTACTGATGATATTCCAGCAGAGACTATTTGAGTGGAGTCCAATAGAGAGCGTTGAGCTTTTTAAAGCATATTTGAAAGTGGTAATTCTAGACGGGAAATTAGATAAATACCTCAAGACTCAGGAACTTTTGGTAAGCACTTGTTTTTTTCTGAACTAGAATGGCTTAGATTCCTAGGTGGAAATATTGGCCTTAGCCCAGGTTGTTTATCCGGCTGGGAGTGAACAGGTTGGTTAGAAACAGATTAGCTGTCTGTTATATCAAAAACGCATCAGCACTCATGCCTAGTCTCACATTGACATTATTAATAAAATTGCTGCAAATATTTGTCCTTCTTTCATTCTTGTCTCATTGGTGTGGAAGATTATAGGTTATAACTACATTTCTGGATCTGTTTTTGTAGAAGGTGAATGGGCAAAAATGCACAAGTGTACAAGAGGAACAAGATTACACAGACTTACAGACTGAACGAGGTCAGCTGCTCATGTTTATTTTGAAGTGAATCACTAACTAAATATTCTATTTAAAAAAAAAAAAATGACTTTATTTGAATTTCAGAATTTTGATAGTTGGAGTATAGTAAATGGGGAAATGCCAGTTTGATTGGGTTGGAACTTCGGGAAGTCCTTGGCTCAGTTGGTGTCAGTTGACTATATAAATATGTTCTGTGTGTCTGGTTAATAAGAGATTGCCCACCCATCTGTCTGTTTCTGTGAATTATTCTTTTCCCTTTTGCTTTCTCTTTTCAGGTGAAATTGAAAGGAGAGATTGCAACATTCTGCCTCTGTCAAAGGAGGATGTGAAGGGGGCAGATGAGACAGATATGTTGCCAACTTTGTTGGAACTGGCAGAAGAGGCCAGTGATACCTTTTTTCCCAGTGACATCTCCATTTTTGACACTGATGCTTTAAACCAAAGATCCAAGCTGATCTGCAGCTAAATGACACCTAATCGTTCACTAAGATGGGTGCAATCCATTGAAATGGACAGCAGCTATCTAGACAGTGTGTTCTTTTAGCTTGGGCTTATTAAGCATAGCATTGTAAAGCTTTCCAGCCCTTAAACAAGCAGAAGAATTTACAGCCAATAGCCTAAAAGTGACCTTGCATTTTCTTTTTTCTTTTTTGTTGCAACTTAACCTAATTAGAAAATAGACCAGAATGTACAAAGGGCAACATTGCATTAACCTAGCAGACTATCAAATTTCTGCAACACTTACTTCTCCTCCTACATACTTTAACCAACCTGTTACTAAATTCTGGCAAGGACATTGGTAACCTACAGGGTTAGTTGATGACGTATTATTTGCAGTCTAGTACAATGCTGATTCAGTGGAGCAGTGTTCAGAAATTGGAAGAGGGCAGGCACTATGTTAGATAGAAAGTTAACTTACTTAAATTGAGTGTCCTTTCCATTGATACTGCTGATTTTGAATGAATGCCAAATTGGCTGTTGTTGCTGTGCATACTTGAATGAATCATAAAATAATATCTAGTGAGTGTGAAATAGACTGCATACATTTTCCATTAAACAGCCCATCAGCATAGAAATCATTACCTATTTGATTATCCAAGTCTGAACTTCTGTTCCTGATCTAATATTTATTCAGCTTTTACTTTCTGAAAGGTTTTCATTCCTGCTTCATTTTGTCTTTATTTTCTCATATTGCATTATATTAAGGTGTCTGTGAATTCTTGTTTTTTATTAGAGGAATATGAAATGCCTTAAATATGATTTGGAACAAAAAGAGAAGCTTAAAATTCTAAAGTAAAAAGAAAATTGTTGGAACTACCCAGCAACTTCATCAACAGCAGTGTAAATAATTTTGAATGCTATTGCATCTTTACATTAGATTCCTAGCATTCATTTTTTTTACTTGATTGCAACTTCATGTGGTTAAAATAGATATAGAATTTATTACATTTGTTATCACAAATCTTACCCTTTATATTTCACTGCACATAAGTCATTTTATAACCCAGCCTGGAATTTCATCTCACTGTATTACATTCTAATTTGCACAAGTGCGTAAGGCCAAACTAAGCCCAGACAAAAAACACTGAGCTGCTAATCTTGCTGTCGTCTGGTTCTGTATTATTAAATACTTAGGCTCACCATCATTTAATGGGGAGTCCACAAAAATAAATGCAGCAATTTCTTTCTGAAAGTCTAGAAATTGTCAAGGTACAATAGGGGTATCGAGGTAGATACACCATTAAAATATTACAAATAGTTACAAAAGGTAATTAGAAATTCTAATGGGTTGCTAACTTTTGTATCTAGAGGATGACAATGCAATGGAGTAAAAGTTATGCTTCAACTAAACAAGCCCTGTTAGACCACAATACTACAAGAACTCTGGGCACCATAACTTAGGAAAGAGATACTGGCCTCAGACAGAGATTAGCTTAAATTTGACAGAATGATACCTAGCTGCCAAGGGTAAAATTACAAGGAGATGTTATAACGAGAGTCCAGATACAGTATCTTCCTGTGAGAGTGAAAGGAAAGGCTGATAGGTGTGGGGAAAGCTGGATGACTAGAGAAATTGTGGTTTTGGTTAAGAAAAAGAAGGAAGCATATGTCAAGTATAGACAGGAGAGATCAAATGAATCCTTAGAGTATAAAGGCAGGAGGAGTATACTTAAGAGGGAAATCGGGAGGGCAAAAAGGGGACATGAGATAGCTTTGGCAAATAGGGTTAAGGAGAATCCAAGAGGATTTTATAAATACATTAAGGACAAAAGGTAACTAGGGGAGAGAATAATGCCCCTCAAAGATCAGTAAGGCAGCCTATGTGTGGAGCCGCAGTAGATGGGGGAGATACTAAATGAGCATTTTGCATCACGGTACCATGGAGAAGGATATGGAAGATATAGAATATGGAAAACTAGATGGTGACAACTTGAAAAGTATCCATATTACAGAGGAGGAAGTGCTGGATGTCTTGAAATGCATAAAATTGAATAAATCCCCAGGACCTGATCAGGTGTGTCCTCGAACTCTACAGGAAGCTAGGGAGGTGATTGCTGGGCCCCTTGCTGAGATGTTTGGATCATCAATAGTCACAGGTGAGGTGCCGGAAGACTTGAGGTTGGCTAGCGTGGTGTCACTATTTAAGAAAGGTGGTAGGGAAAAGCCAGGGAACTATAGGTGAGCCTGATATCAGTGGTGAGCAAGTTGTTGGAGGGAATCCTGAAGGACAGGACTTTACATGTATTTGGAAAGGCAAGGACTGATGAGGAATAGTTAACATGGCTTTGTGCTTGGGAAATCATGTCACATGAACTTGATTGACCAGTGAGCCTATCATCAGTAGTGGTCAAGTTGTTGGAGGGATTCTGAAGGACAAAATTTGCATATATTTAGAAAGACAAGGACTGATTAGGGATAGTCAACATGGCTTTGTGCGTGCAAAGTTATGTCACACTAATTTGACTGAGTTTTTTGAAGAAGTAACAAAAAGGATTGATGACGACAGAGCGGTAGATGTGATCTGTATGGACTTCTGTAAGGCATTTGACAAGGTTCCTCATGGTCGACTCATAGCAAAGTTAAATCTCAAGGAATACAGGGAGATGGATGTAGAACTGGCTCAAAGGTAGAAGACAGAGGTTAGTGGTGGAAGGTTGTTTTTCAGACTAGATGCCTGTGACCAGTGGAGTGCCACAAGGGTCGGTGCTGGGTCTGCTACGTTTCATCATTTATATAAATGATTACAGCCAGACTTTTCAGGAGGGAAATTAGGTAATGCTCCTACACACAATGGGTGTTCTTATTTTGGAATATTACTGTATTCCTTTAATGGCACTTGATAATGAAATTTTAATAGGTAGATAGTTTGATATATTTTTGTTAACCAGAGGTACTAAGGGCCATAGCACTGTGGTGTATGTAGAGATGAGTAGGAGATCTGTGTCAATCTCATTGAATAGTAGGACAATCCCAAGGGGCGTGAATTCCTACTCCTCTGTGCTTATTACAAAATTTTCAGTTCCAGTTTATGATCTTGTATAACTTATTTGACTTTTTTTTAATACCTCTTACTTGTCAGTCTTCTCCCTCCTTCACCTGAAGATTTAAAACCTGCTTGAATAAGCTTTCATATTTGGCAGTCCACTGTTTGCAACAGAGGTCTTCGCATAGTGATCAGGAACAGAAAGCCTGGAGTATCTCTGGAATTTTATCACTACTCCCAGCTTAATTTACAATCCAAGCATTGACTGCCGGTTCTGCATGCTTGGTGTAGCTTTAGCAGCTTCTTCCTAACCAGATGGCAAATCTATTACTCAGTCGATAAGAACATGTCCAAAGAAGAACTTTTGGATGTACAGCTTGCTTTTTGGAAAGAGCAGAATGTACTGTCATGTCTAAAACAAATGATGAGGTTAAAGCATTGAAAGTTATCATGGATGGCCATGATTTTCAATAAGAGTGAGTTACAAAGATGCTGCTTCTAGTATATTAAACTCAACAACGATTTTATGCAGTTCAATAAGTGCGTAGTCATTTAAAGAGTTTTGCTGTCCAGGCAAAATTGGGTCTTCATGTGTTTTGTTACTGCTTTGCACTGTGCATTGCCAAAAAAAACCTCCTCCCAGAGAATCATTAGAGTTTGCATGTTTTCCCTGTGTCTGTGTAAGTTTCTGTTGAGTGCTCCAGTTTCCTCCCACAGTCCAAAGATGTGCAGGTTAAGTGGATTTCCCATGCTAAATTGTCCTTAGTGTCTAGGCTAGGTGAATTAGCCATGGCAAAATACAGGGTGACAGGGATGGGGTAGGGGGGTCGCATCTGGATGGGATGCTGTTTAGAGGATTTGTGCAGACTCGATGGGCCATATTTTGCACTCTAGGGATTACACAATTAGGGTTCAGATAGGGATGAGGTGTGAATGTTATGACCTTATGATGTAAATCTCTATTTATGTCTTTGAATGCATTTGTCATGTGAACAACGCCATCAGTACAGTTGGTCTTTGGAAAATTCTCCCTAAATGTTGGCATCCAAAAAGATTCATTGAAATTAGCAAACAAATTAAGTGAGGGAGGATGGGGCAAGTTCCATCTCCTTCGTTGTTCTAAACGTGGTTGAGCTAGAATGTGCCCTTGCAGCCTCACTGTTCAGCATTTTGTCTCCAGCTGTGTTTCTTGTGGCATTCACTAAAGTCTGACGGGAGATTAAAGTCAGATTCAGGACTAATGGACAGTTCTTCAACTATAGAAGACTACACACTAAGCTGCTAGAAGAACGTCTTTATTTGTTCCTAATTTGTTAAACATTGCTCTCGTGGTGCATTTTTCCAGGATGATGTACAGTCATGAACCACCTTGCACCAGCTAGCCTGCAATTTGGTATGACTAAGAGTATTAAAAAGATGGTGGGAGTCTTCCAGCTATTTCCAGACAAAGATTACATTTATTGGTTTTCTCAATTGATGATCACAGGATTCTAGCTTTGGACAGATTTGCCCATTTGTCTGGGGAAGTCCATATTAATACAGAAACATTCAGTTTAAAGTTTTAACTTCTGCCAAAGTTTAGCTCTTGAACTCCGTGAATACCTCTGGGACAAGAGGGAGAATCAGCCTGTAGATCAAACTCTATATCTTTAGGGCAGCTGTTCACTCGACCCTGTGTTATGGCTATGGAACATAGATACTGTATTTATACTACATTGAGAAATGGATTCACTTGCATTTCAGATACCTGAGACAATAAAGATCAGATGACAAGACAGGATTCCTGACACCAAAGTTTTTTTTAAAAAAACAAAAGTGCTGGTGTGCCAATCATGGATGCTTTGATTATGAAGGCACAGTGGTGATGGTCAGGTCATTTGATGTGAATGTCTGATGAACATTTCCCGAAGAAGATCTTTTTTATAGTGCAATGGCAACAGAGAAACTACCTTGTGATGAACAAAGGAGAGATTGTTTAAAATAATTCTGAAACAGCGTCAAGTGCTGTACACAAATGGGAACAAGTTGATCAAGAAAGCAAAACATGGTGAAAAAGCACCCAGGAACATATCTCCATGACTGAGGCCTGTGACATTGCTGATGCTTAAATCCCAAATGAGGAAAGTTTGCTTGAACAATTGATGTTCCCAACTTGGTGTGTCTGAGATTCATGCTGAAAATGTGTTGCTGGAAAAGCGCAGCAGGTCAGGCAGCATCCAAGGAGCAGGAGAATCGATGTTTCGGGCATGAGCCCTTCTTGCTTTATTTATAAATGCTCATTCTACAGTAGGTTTTGTGAGTCAACAAAGCATTTATCTTTTTCACTTGCAGGAACATGGGAAACTTTCCCTTCTTTAGACCAAAAAAAAAAGTCCTTCTGTTCCCTAGAAATCAAACATGAAAGTGAGACCCTCCGCTCTTTAAATGCCTGCAGGACCAATTGGCATAACAAGGTGTCCTTCTAACTTCACAGATACATCAAGGATCCTACGTTTTTCCTGTCCAGGCCCAGGATTTTAAAGAGCTATAGTTGAGCTGTTCCTATATTAATGGCACACAGTAGATTTATTATCCATAATGTAAATTGACTGCACAATGTGTAATAGATGCTCCTTATGTAGCTCAGCAATGGAATAATTTACCAACACTGCATTTAAAGATAGAAAAAGAAGATTTTGTATTTTTTTTTCAATTCCCTCTTGTTAAAATTTTAGTCCTGTCTGATTTTGTGGCTGTTGGTCAGGAGGAGCAAGAATACTTAAGGAAATAACTAGCTTAAACTGGCACCTGTCCATTGTGTTCACCTGATACAAATCCAAAGAAATATTGGCTTGAACCTGCCATTCTGAAATTCTCTTATTTGTATAAGTTCTGCTTTGTGGTGATGCCCCTAAAATGAAATTGTGACTTTACAAGTTTGCTGCTGTCCACTTTCTGCTTAGTATTTTCTAAATCTCTGATTTTAATGCATGTTCCATTGATTCCATCTCAATGTTTAGAAGTAATGGCTTCAAAGATGTTGCGTGTTTGTAAGCGCATCTGTATTGATGTCCAGTTATACTGTGACGAGTGTAGGTTATCTTGCTGATTTTGTTGTGTTCATAGAATGTCACATTTCAAAAGGTTTCAGGATTTTATTTTAATGCAGTGTTCTGACACTGACTGTTGCCCCTCTCTACTTCCCCTCCAACTGCTCCACCCATCACTGCAACCTTTCCTCTATAGTACCCAAATGCTTATTGGGAAATCTTGGCTGTGTTTCCTAAGACAGTTTGAATATATTACGTTAGGAAAAATAAAAAAATTGGAAGCTTGCTTAAAAATGTTGTCCTTCATCAAGTCCTGAACGTAGCTATAGGTGTAGCAAAAAAATTACATTAATTTGCTAGTTCAGATAATTCTTTTGCAGGAGTTCTGTTACAATTGCCTCTGGCATACAAAAGTAAAGTTAAAATATCATTTATAAAAATAAAGTATTAATAGCAATAGGATACCTTTGGCATAAAATTGTACTTCATCAAAAACCTTGACAACCATACCAAAACCTTGATAAATGGTGAATCTACTAAATTAATATTTTCTTGCAAATTGAATACCTGTCACCTGGATATCTCTGTGATCTTAAAATACTGGTAGTTGAAGACTGAGTATTATGCAGTAAACGTGCTGGTGTTTGCCTGCTGCAGTACATGGGATTGGCACTGAGAAGCTTCTGGATATTGAGACCAAAAAGTTCTATTTTCCAACTTTTGATTGGTGAAATGAGAATCTTGCGAATGTGTGACAAGAGGCAAATTTAAATGCATCAGCATGTATTAACATCTTTGTATGTCATCTTGCATCATTAAAATGCTTTTGCCATTCTCCCAATCTCCGTCTTGGTCACAAGACATTGATATCTCAGCACGTACTCCAAGCGGGCAGCAGTCAAACAGTTCTGCCCCACGTTAGCTGATTCCTGATAAGGTTCAATCCTAGGATTGTGTACAATAGCAAAACATCTTCTCTTGTGTGCTAGTTTAGTAACCAAATTCTTAACTGATAAATCTTCATACAGTATCAAAAAAGCTTCCTTTTGCTCAAGCAGTATTATGCAACATTTTGAAAGTTTATTTTGTGGTCATTTCACTAGTGCTTAAGAACTAGTTTATCTTCTGCTTACCTTTTTAGATGTAAATAGGATATTTTTTCCAGAGAGCACTTTTTTAAAAAAGAGGATGTGGTTTTGTACAGGCAAGTCTGAAAAGTAATGTTTATTGTATCAATTTTGCACACTTAATGCTGTTTATGTGCACAACACTAATAAACTAATGTGTGTACTGGACAGAATTAAATCTACGTTATCAAATGTTTGATATCATATATTTCCTACAGTGGCTGTGTATTAATAAATGTATTGTAAAACGCTAGTGGCTTTTTATGTGTGTAATTGTTTATTGTAACTCAATCAAAAATGTGGGTGTGAGGATTTTGTAACCTCTGAGCACTCCAGCAAGATGGTGCTGCAGGGTAAAAGCTCCTTATTTTCTCAGGTCAAACAAAGCATCTTGTGAAATTTCTCATTATTGCATAAAAATTTTGAAATAGCCGAAATCAAAATAGAAACCATCCTCTCCTTGCAAGATTCAAATTGAGAGCTCCCAGTCTGCCTAAAATCCTGAAGTTGCATCCATGCTAATCCATATCAGAATCATCTTTTCATTTCACAACCCAGAATTCAATGGAATGATAGAGTTACATGTGAAATTAAATAAGAAATGCTGGAACTATATCGACTTGTCAGTGTCTGTGTAAGACAAGTGTACCCAAGTCTTTTCCTATGGGATCCCACTTCAAGGTTGGAAAATTGCTGTGATGCTTCAGTAACCATTGTGAGGGGAGAAGGTTGGAGAGAGGATATATAAGGAAGGGAATGGGAAAGCTGCATTTAAGAGGGGTAAATATGGGATAGAGTGGGTTTTGAGAAGACTGCATTGGTTTCCAAAAACATGACCTTACTATTTCTACTGCTGCAGGAGCCAGGCCTTGAACTTATTATTAGGTGAAACCCACACATTGCATTCACGACGAAGTAATTCATTAATAGTGCACATTGAAGTCAGTAAATACTTGACATCTATTTGGAGACATGGTTGCAGGATGACAGTTCTTGAATATTGAGAGTTATATGATATTCAGGAAGAATAGGAAACTCTGTAAAACAGAGGGATAACACTCCTAATCAAAGATGGTATTGGTACAATAGGTAGAAATGACCTTAGTTTGGGAGATCAGGATGTAGAATAACTTTGAGTAGAGATGAGCAATAATAAGGAAAGAAGTCACTTGCAGGGGTGATCTATAGGCTTCTGAACAGTAACTACAATGTGAGATAAAGTATACATTCAAGCACGTTTTGAGAAGATTTGTAGTTCAGGTTGAGGTTCTGATTGTAGGTTTGCTCGCTGAGCTGGAAGGTTTGTTTTCAGATGTTTCGTCACCATACTAGGTAACATATTCAGTGGGCATAGGTGGTGTAGCTCGCTTTCTGTTTATATGTTTGAGTTTCCTTGGGTTGGTAATATCATTTCCTATGGTGATGTAATTTCCTGTTCTTTTTATCTGGGGGTGGTAAATGGACAACAAACAAAACTAATGTCATTTACAAAATACCTTGCAAGAACTGTAACAAACATTACATTCGACAAACAGGCAGAAAACTAGCCATCAGGATACATGAACATCAACTAGCCACCAAAACGACATGACCCACTCTCACTAGTATCCTCACATATGGATAAGGAAGGAAACTACCTCGAATGGGACAACACATCCATCCTAGGGCAAGCCAAACAGAGAAACGTACGAGAATTCCTAGAAGCATGGCATTCCAGCAGAACTCTAACAACAAACGCATTGACTTGGATCCCACTTACCACCTGAGAAAAAAACAGGAAATGACATCACCATGGGAAATGATGTCAGCACAGGAAATGACATCACCAACCCAAGGAAACTCAGATACGGGAACCTTGATTATCCGAACTTGATGGACGGGCACTATTTCATTCAGGTAATCGATTATTCGGTTAATTGATCAAATGATTTCCTCTGGGGCTCAGAGCTTTTAAAGTCTGCTCCTCGTTCAGGAGACTAGCAGCAGCACACAGCATGTAAGGCCCTGCCCCCCCCCCCCCAGCTCCCAACCCTGCCCCTTCCCGTGCAACACCTTCCCCCGCTCCCAACTCCCGTTCAACACCGCCCCACCCCCAACCCCGTTCAACACCACCCTGCCCCAACCCTATTCAACACCACCCTCCGCCCCAACACCTCCCTACCACCTCCAACCCCATTCAACATCACCCCCCAACACCGTTCAACACCACCCCCGCCCTCAACACCTCCACATGCCCGTTCAACACTGCCCCCAACACCCCCCTCCAATACCGTGAAACAGCCCCCCTGTTCCTGACCCCCTGTTCCACCCCCCATCCCCAATCCCATCCAACACTGCCCCCTGACCTTGTAGACACTCGCCCCCTCTCTGGGGCAGCTAGACTGGACACTAACAACAAGACTGCAGCAGTTGCCTTGGTGGGCTAAGTCTCCAAATAGCACTCGCACACAGCCACAGCCCCACACACAACGTTTTATTGCAACATTTGACAGGTTCCACCTCTTCCCTGTACAGGACAATGTTAGAGAGATTATCTGGGGAAGGCGGGTAAGGTTAGGGTATACCCCTGTATAGAACTCCAGGGAAAGTGTAGGGAGAGAGAGAGAGAGAGGGCGCGAGGTCAGTAATTTGGCGATGGTGCCTGTTTAACAAAAGACACGATCACTGTTGAAAACACGTCTTTGATGTAATGTTTCCATCGGGACCTTGAGATCTATTTTGGATAATCCGATTTTCTGATAATTTTGGTATTCAGATAATCGAGTTTCCTCTGTAAGTAGAAAGCGGGTTACACCATTGGTACTTCATACGGAGGCTCATTGAAGATGTTGCCTAGTATGGTGATGAAACGTCTGTTAATGAACCTTCCAGCTCAGTGAGCAAACCTACATCTAGTATAAATTCAAGTCCAGCCTGTACCATATGTGTATCATAAGATCTCTGAGCATCTACAAAAAGAAATATAGGGCTCTTGTGGTGCGGTGGGGAAACCGCTACCTCTCATGCAGACAGCTTGGTTCATTTCCAAGAATGCTCTGGAAATGTACAATGACATGTCTGAGCAGGTTGATTAGAAAACATGTGGAAGAAGAAATATTGGGTGTTTATGACAAGGGAACATCTAAGTCTATGAGTAAATTTAACCTTCATAAAAACTAAAACAATCTGATTGGCAATAGTAACCTTGATAATGAGTTTATAGAATACTTTTGTGATAGTTCTGCCTCCAAAACCTTCTCTGGGAGAGTACCAAAATCACACAATGCTTACAGCAAGCAATTTTCCTCATCTCTGCCCTAAAAAGTAAATCCTAATTTTCAAACGATGTCTCTCAGTTCTGGACTCACTTACCAAAGGAAACATCCTTTCCACATCCATCTTTTTGAGATCATTTAGGATCTTACACACTTGGATCAAGTCACCCCTTTGCCTTCTAAACTCTACTGAAAAACAAGCTCTGCCAATCCAATCTTTCCTCATAAGATCATTCACTCATTGCAGGTATAAATCTAGTAAACACCCTCTGCACCAACTCCAATGCATTTATGTCTTTCCTTAAATGAGACCAAAAGGCATACAATATCTAAGATATGGTCTCACCAGTGCCCTTAATAACTGAACCACAACATGAAATTTACCTTTATGCTACCAGATCTGCTGAGTTTCTTCAGTACTTTCTGTTTTTATTATCCATACCTTTACACTCAATTCCTCTTGTAATAGGGTTAGCATTCCATTATTCTTCTTAAACACATAGTGTACCTGCATATTCACTTTTTTTTATGATGAATGCTCTGCAGCCCTTAGATCTTTCTGCACCTTGGAATTCTACAGTAATTCACCATTTAAATAATACTCTGATATTCTGATCTTCCGGTCAAAGTGAAGAACTTCACAATTAACCACTTAATACTCCAACTCTGGAATTCAGCTCTTTTTTTCCCATGTTTGAACAAAGGCTGTAATGAGATCAGGAGCTGAGTGGTCCTGGTAGACCTCAAACTAGGTGTTACTGAGCAGGTGCCGCTTGATAGCACTGTTGATGACACCTTCCATCACTTTACTGATAATCGAGAGTAGACTGATAGGGTAGTAATTGGATTTTTCCTGCTTTTTTTTTACAGGGCATAGTTGAGTAATTTTCCACATTGTCGGGTAGTTGCCAGTGCTGTAACTGCACTAGAGGAACTTGACTAGGGAACGGCAAGTTCTGGAGCACAAGTTTTCAGTATTATTGTTGGAATACTGTCAGGATCCATAATCTTTGCTCCAAGTGCCTCCAACCATTTCTTGATATCATGTGGAGTGAATCAAATTGGCTGAAGCATGGTTTATGTGATGCTGGGGACCACTGGAGGTGGCAGCGATGGATCATCCACTTGGCATTTTATTTGTTTATTTTTATTAGATTCACTACAGTGTGGAAACAGGTCCTTTGGGCCAACAAGTCCACACCGACACTCTGGAGAGTAACCCACCCAGATCCATTTCCCTCTGACTAATGCACCTAACACTATGGGCAATTTTAGCATGGCCGATTCACCTGACCTGCGCATCTTTGGGCTGCGGGAGGAAACCAGAGCATCCGCAGGAAACCCACACAGACACGGAGAGAACGTGCAAACTCCACACAGCCCAAGGTTGGAATTGAACCTGGGACCCTGGTGCTGTGAGGCAGCAGTGCTAACTGCTGAGCCACCATGCCGCCCTTTCTGGCTGAAGATTGCTGTGAATGCTTCAGCCTTGTCTTTTGCACTGTTGTGTTGGGCTTTCCATCACTGAGAATGAGGATATTTGTGGAGTCTCTTGCTCCAGTGAGTTATTTAATTGCTGACCATCACTCATGACCAGATGTGGAACGATTGAAGAACTTAAATCTGATCAGTTGGTTATGGGATTGCTTAGCTCTGTCTACCACTTGCTGCTTCTGCTGTTTATTATTCAGGAAGCCCTGTTTGGTAACTCACGAGGTCATTTTTAGGTATGCCTGGTGTGATGACACGGTAACCCCTCCCTCTTAATTTAAAACCAGCAACACAGAAAAGATTTATCCCATGCAGTAATCTGTGAAAATTCGAGGCCAAGAATTATTTAAAGTAAAAATTAACAACTTTATTGCTTAAAGTATAACAGACAATAATTAACTAACAACTATTTACAACTCTGTCCTCTAACCTATTGTTTACCATCCCCTTCTACAATATTAGTCCAATAAAACTCCCAATTAAGATTTACAAAACAAAACTTCTTATCTCAAAACCAGGCAGGTTTCGGTTCTTCTATTTGGATCTTCTTGTGTCTTCTTCTTAGAGTCATAGAGATGTACAGCATGGAATCAGACTCTTCGGTACAACCCGTCCATGCCAACCCAGATATCTAGTCCCACCTGCCAGCACCCAGCCCATATCCCTCCAAACCCTTCCTATTTATATATCCATCCAAATGCCTTTTAAATGTTGCAATTGTACCAGCCTCCACCACTTCCTCTGGCAGCTCATTTCATACACTTACCAGCCTCTGTGAAAAACTTGGCCCTTGGGTCTCTTTTATATCTTTCCCCTCTCACCCTAAACCTATGCCCTCTAGTTCTGGACTCCCCAACCCCAGGGAAAAGACTTTGTCTATTTACGCTATCCATGCCCCTCATGATTTTGTAAACCTCTATAAGGTGACCCCTCAACCTCGGATGCTCCAGGGAAAACAACCCCAGCCTGTTCAGCCTCTCCCTATCGTTCAAATCCTCCAACCCTGGCAACATCCTTGTAAATCTTTTCTGAACCCTTTCAAGTTTCACAACATCTTTCCGATAGGAAGGAGACCAGAATTGCACGCAATATTCCAACAGTGGCCTAACCAATGTCCTGTACAGCCGCAACATGAACTCCCAACTCCTGTACTCAAAATTCTGATGAATAAAAGAAAGCATACCAAATGTCTTCTTTACTATCCTAACTACCTGCGACTCCACTTTCGAGGAGTTCTGAACCTGCACTCCAAGGTCTCTTTGTTCGGCAACACTCTCTAGGACCTTACCATTAAGTGTATAAGTCCTGCTAAGATTTGCTTTCCCAAAATGTAGCACCTTGCATTTATCTGAATTAAACTCCATCTGCCACTTCTCAGCCCATTGGCCCATCTGGTCCAGATCCTGTTGTAATCTGAGGTAACCTTCTTTGCTGTCGACTACACTTCCAATTTTGGTGTCATCTGCAAACTTATTAACTGTACCTCTTATGCTTGCATCCAAATCATTTATATAAATGACAAAAAGTAGAGGACCCAGTACCGATCCTTGTGGCACTCCACTGGTCACAGGCCTCCAGTCTGAAAAAGAACCCTCCACCACCACCCTCTGTCTTTTACCTTAGAACCAGTTCTGTATCTAAATGGCTAGTTCTCCCTGTATTCCGTGAGATCTAACCTTGTTAATCAGTCTCCCATGGGGAACCTTGTCGAACACCTTACTAAATTCCATAGTGATCACATCTACTGCTCTGCCCTCATCAATCCTCTTTGTTACTTCTTCAAAAAACTCAATCAAGTTTGTGAGACATGATTTTCCACGCACAAAGCCATATTGACTATCCCTAATTAGTCCTTGCCTTTCCAAATACATGTACATCCTGTCCCTCAGGATTCCCTCCAACAACTTGCCCACCACCGATGTCAGGCTCACTGGTCTATAGTTCCCTGGCTTGTCCTTAACACCCTTCTTAAATAGTGGCACCACATTAGCCTACCTCCAGTCTTCCGGCACCTCACCTGTGACTATCAATGATACAAATATCTCAGCAAGAGGCTCAGTAATCACTTCTCTAGCTTCCCACAGAGTTCTCGGGTACACCTGATCAGGTCCTGGGGATTTATCCGCCTTTATGCGTTTCAAGACATCCAGCACTTCCTCCACAGTAATATGGACATTTTGTAAGATGTCACCATCTATTTCCCTACATTCTATACCTTCCACGTCCTTTTCCACAGTAAATACTAATGCAAAATACTCGTTTAGTATCTCCCCCATTTTCTGTGGCTCCACACAAAGGCCGCCTTGCTGATCTTTGAGGGGCCCTATTCTCTGCTCATAATTTATCTGAACACTCTCTGCTCATAATTTATCTTCTCCTGCTGAACACTCTCTGCTCATAAATCACATTTCCAACGCCCCTCCTCCAAGTCCCTCCTCCCTACCTTTTATCTTCTCCTGCTGAACACTCTCTGCTCATAACCTCTTCGTAGGGTATGTGGAACAATCCATCTTCCGCAACTACACTGGCCCCACCCCCCATCTTTTCCTTCGCTACATTGATGACTGTATCGGCGCTACCTCGTGCTCCCACGAGGAGGTTGAACAGTTCATCCACTACACTAACACCTTCCACCCCGACCTCAAATTCACCTGGACAGTCTCGGACTCCTCCCTCCCCTTCCTAGACCTTTCTGTTTCTATCTCAGGCGACCGAATCAACACGGACATCTACTACAAACCAACCGACTCCCACAGCTACCTGGACTACACCTCCTCCCATCCTGCCCCCTGTAAAAACGCCATCCCATTCTCCCAATTCCTTCGTCTCCGCCGCATCTGCTCCCAGGAGGACCAGTTCAAAATACGTACAACACAGATGGCCTCCTTCTTCAAGGACCGCAATTTCCCCCCCGACGTGGTCGACGGTGCCCTCCACCGCATCTCCTCCACTTCCCGCTCCTCCGCCCTTGAGCCCCGCCCCTCCAACCGCCACCAGGACAGAACCCCACTGGTCCTCACCTACCACCCCACCAATCTCCATGTACAGCGCATCATCCGCCGTCACTTCCGCCACCTCCAAACAGACCCCAGCACCAAGGATATATTTCCCTCCCCTCCCCTATCAGCTTTCCGTAGAGACCACTCCCTCCGCGACTCCCTTGTCAGATCCACACCCCCCACCGACCCAACCTCCACTCCTGGCACCTTCCCTTGCAACCGCAGGAGGTGCAACACTTGCGTCCACACCTCCCCCCTCACTTCTCTCCAAGGCCCCAAAGGAAACTTCCATATCTGCCACAGATTCACCTGCACCTCCACCCACATCATCTACTGCATCCGCTGCAGCCGGTGTGGCCTCCTCTATATTGGGGAGACAGGCCGCCTACTTGCGGAGCGATTCAGAGAGCACCTCTGGGCCACCCGGACGAACCAACCCAACCACCCTGTAGCACAGCATTTCAACTCCCCCTCCCACTCCACCGAGGATATGCAGGTCATTGGACTCATCCACCGCCAAAACACAACAACGCGACGGTCGGAGGAGGAGCGTCTTATCTTCCGACTGGGAACCCTCCAACCACAGGGGATGAACTTGGACTTCACCAGTTTCTTCATCCCCCCTCCCCCCACCTTGTCTCAGCCGAATCCCTCCAGCCCGGCACCACCTTCCTGACCTGCAGTCTTCTTCTTGACCTCTCCGCCTCCATCCTACTCCGACCTATCACCCTCACCTTGACCTCTTTCCACCTATCACATTTCCAACGCCCCTCCTCCAAGTCCCTCCTCCCTACCTTTTATCTTCTCCTGCTGAACACTCTCTGCTCATAAGATTTCCTGAAGAAGGGCCTGTGCCCGAAACGTCGAATCTCCTGTTCCCTGGATGCTGCCTGACCTGCTGTGCTGTTCCAGCAATAAAGTTTCAACAGCCCAATTCTCTCCCTAGTTACCCTTTTGTTCTTAATGTATTTGTAAAAACCTTTGGATTCCCCTTAGTTCTATTTGCCAAAGCTATCTCATGTCCCCTTTTTGCCCTCCTGATTTCCCTCTTAAGTATACTCCTACTGCCTTTGTATTCTTCTAAGGATTCACTCGATCTATCCTGTCTATACTTCCTTCTTTTTCTTAAGCAAACCCTCAATTTCTTTAGTCATCCAGCATTCCTTATACCTACCAGCCTTTCCTTTCACCCTGACAAGAATATATTTTCTCTGGATTCTCGTTATCTCAATCCTGAAGGCTTCTCATTTTCCAGCCATCCCTTTACCTGCCCCCATCTGCCTCCAATCAGCTTTTGAAAGTTCTTGCCTAATACCGTCAAAATTGGCCTTTCTCCAATTTAGAACTTCAACTTTTAGAGCTGGTCTATCCTTTTCCATCACTGTACTAAATCTAATGGAATTATGGTCGCTGGCCCCAAGTGCTCCCCCACTGACACCTCAGTCACCTGCCCTGCCTTATTTCCCAAGAGTAGGTCAAGTTTTGCACTTTCTCTAGTAGTACATCCACATACTGACTTCTTCTTAGGAATTCTGCTTCACAGGTTACTGATCGGTAAAGATACTTTTAAGAGAGGTATTTTTCAGGCAATCTTTTTAAATGCTGGTAGCCCGGCCGTTCTCCTCTCAACTGTGCAATTTTCCCGGGTCTTATACCCTCCCAAAGCAGCAAATTATGTTATTGGCTTTTAAGATTGTCAATATACTAAATCCAAACTGGATTGGAGTTTGGTATTTATTTTGGGGTATATTTAAACTGATTAGCCTAATTCAAATCTGTTTTTGTCTCCAGGCAACTAACTACTCTAGCTACCCCAGTAGTTGGACCACATGTTTACATTGTACTTTACTGAGAACACTTGGTGCTGTCACTGCTAGCTTTTAACTCTCTTAAAGGTACAGTACACCCACATCTTCATACCACCTGGTGCTGCTCCTGGCATGCCCTCCTGCACTCTCCATTGAACTAGGATTCATCTCCTGGCTTGATGGTAATGGTTGAGTCGTGGATATGCCAGGTCAAAGAGGTTACAGATTGTGCTGGAGTATAATGCTGCTGCTGTTTATGGCTCACAGTGTCTCATGGATGTCCAGCCTTGAGTTGCTAGCTCCGTTCGAAGTCTGTTCCATTTGGCACAGTGATAGTGCCATATAACTTGATGGAGATAGTTCTCAAAATGAAAACAGGATTTTGTCTCCACAAGGATTGTGCAGTGGTCACTTTTACCGATGCTGTCATGGATAGATGGTTCTGAAGCTTGCAGATTGGCGCAGATGAGGTCAAATATCATTTTCCTTGTTGGTTCCCTCACCACCTGCCACTGACCCAGACTAGCAGCAATGTCCTTTTGGATTCAACCAGCTCAACCAATCATACTGCTGCCTAGCCACTCTTGGTAGTCGACATTGAAATCCCCCACCCAGAGCACACTTTTCATCCTTACCACCCTCAGTGCTCTCTCCAAGTGTTGCTCCACATGAAGGAGTACCAATTCATTAGCAGAGGGAGAACGGTATCTGGTTACCAACAGGAGGTTTCCTTGCCCATATTTGTCCTGAAGCCATGAGACTTCATGGGGTCCAGAGTCAATGTTAAGGCCTCCCAAGACAACTGCCTCCTTACTTTATACAACTATGCAGTCACCTCTGCTTGGTCTGTCCTGCTGGTGAGACAGGACACATTGTCAGGTATGATTCCATGAGTATGACTATGTCAGGCTATTGCTTGACTAGTCTGTGAAACAGCTCTCCCAATTTGGCGCTAGTCTCCAGATGTTAGTAAGGAAAGGCTGTTTCTGCCGTTGTCTTTTCTGGTGGCTAAGCTCGATGCCAGGTGGTCTGTTGGGTTTCATTTCTGTGAGACCTCGTAGATATTGATACAACTAAGTGGCTTGTTAGGCCATTTCAGAGGGCACTTTAGAGTCAACCACACTCCTGTGGGTCTGGTGTCACATGTAGGCTAGTCCAGGTGAGGATAGACTAGATTTCATTAACATTCTGTTGGGCAGCTGCCCATGTATTTGAAGTTCTGGTTAACCACTTGGTCCGGCAGAAAGCCTGATGGGCCTAATGTAAATTTAAAATATTAAAGGGGAGCTCTTCAGTTCTGGTTTGTCGGGAGTGTGCCTTTTAAATGCTGCTGAGAAGTAGGTCATCTAGGGTTCCCCTGTTTCTAATACTGCTATGAATGTGCTACTCAATGAGTAAGGAGGAACCCTTGCATTCTTGGATGTCCATGTAAATCACTTAGAGTTTGTACTGAAAACAGCACATTCTGGAGATCACAGCAGGTTAGGCAGCATCCAGGAAGAGAGAGCAAGCTGATGTTTCAAGTCTAATGACTTTTCATCAGAGTTGTACTGCATAGCAATGCTTGCTTCAATACACGAGAATCTGACTGCAGTATACAAAGAGACTCCTTGATTTGATTCAATTGAAAATGTATCTGGTCAAATGAAGCTGTGCAACACATTTGTCCCAGATCTTCTAATCTCTCCCTCTCTCATGACATATATGCTTCTTCTCTAATAACAACATGGTGCACCTTCTCCTGCTTCCAGTTATACATGCAATGCCAGCTGCTGCTTTCAGAACTGGCACAAACAACATTCTATGCCAAACCAGTTGCAACTGGAATGCTTTTCATTATTTAGCAGCCTACATTCACACATTAGACTGGAGGCATTTTCTTTCACACAGCCACTTCTACTGACTGCTTCTCTTTCTGAGTGTGCAGCCACATCAGAAATCTGCACGGCTCTCTGACACACACTAACTCATTCCCACATTTACCTTGCACCGCTGCTTATTCTGATGACTTCCACAGTCAGCCCTTCTTGAACTGTCAGGAGCCTGATCTACAACTGCCTTCTTCCAATCACAAAGCAGTGGCCCGGATAGCCTTCATATTATGCAATACCCAATATCTGGATTGGAATTTAAAGTAAATTCAAGCAAAAATCCAGAGATTTCCAAGACAAAAATGACTGAGTTAAGGAAGCTTTTTTTCAGATTCCAATGATCTGAATACATGAAGATAAATGCATGGCTTTTTAAAAGGTGCTGAAAATAGCCTGATTATAACCTATACCACTCATGTTACTTGGCAGATCCAGCAGTGGATGTTTGTCTTACTAATTCTCCCAAAATGATAGGGCACCCAAACCACATATCTGGCAGAATCCCAACTTGTACTCTTTTAGACACAAATGAAGGCATTCTACAGTTACAGATTGAAATTATCTCAATGCTTTTGTGGCAGGCCTGTAGTTTCTTAGAGGTTTTCAAGATTTTAATGTTGTGGTGAAGCTTTTTAAAGAGATAGGTTCTCAGCAGGCTGTGAGGTTTCTTGTAGTTGAATTTCGAGGAGGTTGGTTTTTAAGTGAACTTTAAATTACTCTCTCTTGGAATCTCCCACTTTCAAAATATTGTTATGGTTACATTGGCTGCTTGCTGATTTGATGACAGATCACCACAAGGACCTAAGCAACATGATGATTAGCAGTGGAAAGGGCTACACCAAGATTTTTATAATGTTTACATTAGATCAATGGTGGAACATGGTTCCCAGTGTTACCAATAAGTAGTCCTAGGTCAGGTATAAGAATGTTGAAAATAGCATATTTTACACATACAAGTATTATGTACAAATGGAGGCAATACACTATTACAGATTAAAATTATCTCATTACTTTTATGGCAGGTCTGTAGTTTCTTAGATGGTTTCATTGCTTTAATATTATGGTGAGGCTCTTGTAAAGGTCAAACTAAGGTAAGGTCAAATCTTTCAGCAGGCTGTGAGGTTTCTTATCGTTGAATTTCTAGTAGGTTTGTTCTCAAGTGAACTTGGCATTAAATTTAGGTAGTTGAGTTGTTCTCTATCTGTTTGGATCTCTGACTTTCAAGGTATTCCTGTGGTCCTTTGGCAGCTTGCTAATTTGCTGTTAATTTGTGTATTTAGATACCCAGTGCCCATTGTACTGCAGCATTCTGCATTTACTCACCATTTCGATAACATATTGCTTTTCCATTGAAGTGGAATGACAACCTCACATTCTCCGATATTATACTCCATTTGTCAATTCTTTTCACCCATTCAACTCATCTATCTGTATTTCTTTGAAGACTATGTTCCACCTGACAATTTACTCTTCTACTCATCTTTGATTAGATTAGATTAGATTAGATTAGATTACTTACAGTGTGGAAACAGGCCCTTCGGCCCAACAAGCCCACACCGCCCCGCCGAAGCGCAACCCACCCATACCCCTACATTTACCCCTTACCTAACACTGCGGGCAATTTAGCATGGCCAATTCACCTTACCTGCACATCTTTGGACTGTGGGAGGAAACCGGAGCACCCGGAGGAAACCCACGCAGACACGGGGAGAACGTGCAAGGCTACAATACAGTCAGTCCCTCATCCAAGTCATTAATATAAAATGTAAATTTTACTTAGATCAGGAGTGTGATGGAATACTCTTCACTTCCTGGATAAGTGCAATTCCAACAAGGCCAAGAAGTGTGACAAGACAGAACACACAGGACTCCATCCAGCAACCTAAATATTTAATACCTCCACCATCAACATACAGTGACAGCAGTGTGAACACTATAAAAGAGGCACTAAACATGATTTACCTATACAGTTCAAGAAGGAAAAGAAAGCATATAAACAATATTTATCTATCTAACCTCCCCTTTTGAAGTTAAAATAATTAAAAGCAGTTATTACTAATGTAGAAGGCCATACAGCTGTCTACTAGAGAGAAAAAGGTCATGGGCAGTTTTACCATAAGTTAAATACGATGCAGGATCTTTAGAAGAACCCAAAGCATGAAATAAGGAAAGACTATTCAACTCATTCGGACTATTCCTTCCAAAGATCATGAACAATGGCCACTTCCCTGCTGGTTGAAAGGATATCATTCAGTGATATGAGCATGAGTCACCCATTCCAATAGCAAAAGGGGGACCATTCTATTGTAGACAAGTGGCAATTCCAACAACACCCAAGATGCTTGACAGGACAGTACATGCTGTTCATTCAGGACCCCATCTAGCAACCTAAGTATTTACTCCCTATGCCATCAGACACAGTGGTAGCTGTGCATACTACATAAAAGGTGCACTAAACATGACTAATCAATATTGTTCAAGGAGAAAAAAGGAAGCGTATCATTGCAACCATACTGGCTTTCCTATGAAGCTTCTTATGCACAGCCTTTGACCTGCCCTCTTATCACATCCCTGCACATAAGAATTTATAAAATTTAGAAAGAATTACAGTCCATCGTGTCTGCTTCTAACAAAGAACAAGCAGTCCAATCTATTTCTGTTTTCCAGCACTTGGTCACAGGTGGAGCCAGCAGAGAAATTTCATTGAATAAAACTGGATAAAGAGGATATAAATAAACAGCCAGCAGCAGTCAAAGTAGAAAAGTCACCCAGTTCTAATGGGATGTGTCCTAGTTTGCTAAGGGAACTAAGAGTCTAGATAATGGATGCCTTGGTCATAGCATTTCAAGTCAATTTAGTTTTGGGAGCGAAGATAAGGAGAGATTTGAGGCAGATGTACAAAATCATGAATGGTGTTGATAAGGCAAAAGTGTTTCAAATGGCTGAAGAATCAATAAACAAACATCTCAGAATTAAGTTAATTGGCAAAAGAACCAGAGTGAGATGAAAATAACTTTTTTTCTCAAGCAGTGAGTTATTAAGATTGGGAATGTACTGCATGAAAGGGTGTGGAGACATTTTATAATGACACTCAAAAGCAATTTGTATATACTTTGAAGCAAAACAAATTAATTCAAAAGAAGGGAAAAGGAACTTATTTGATGGATCTTTCAAAGGGCTGACACACACATGTTCGACTGAACAGCATCCGTCCTTGCTGCATTATTCTATGATTCAAACAATAAAGATGTTGATTCATTCTGGCATAATTATTGTTCCATATATATCGTATGCTGAGTCAAAATTTTATTTGTATGTGGTGTATATTTGCTCATGGAGGCTCATTAGATGTGAAAGGGTATGAAGAGTGTTTGACTTACACCAATTAGCATATATACTGAGCTCTGAATTTGTCAGTTATGATTTCCTAGGGACCTCCTGGCTGAAAACAAAAAAATCCAGAAGGTATGCTTGAGGGAGAGGTGAAAGAGGGAGTGGTCCTGCTCTGATTGTTTTCTTCTATTGATGTTTTAACTGAGTCATATTGGTTTTTTGATTAAATAAAAGGTTCTAGGTACCGCCTGCCACAGTTTCAACTAAACCTATGGTGGGACTCCTCTACGTTGTAATCAAGGTGTGAGTCACTCAGGTGTAGGCTCAGCAGGACCTGTTGTTAGATTTCTCCAAAGAAAAAGTCGTCCCTCATACATCTTTAAAAATTCTTCCAGCAGAATGAATAGGTTTGCTGTGGTGTGTTAGGGCACATGTTCCTTGTTAATAGATTTGAAACGTCAACAGTTGATGCAGAGTATCTACCTGACCGTCATCAATTACTTGTTCTCCTCTCCTCTCCTCTCCTCTTGTCTCCTAAAGGATCTCCCTCCTTCACCATATCTTATAAATGCCATTGCCCACTAGTTACCCAGCAATTTGATTTTTTTTTATCTGCATGTATGTCAGAAAATGTTGACCGTCTATTTAACAGGAAGTGATAGTACAAGTTAACTTTTTTATCAACGGAAATCCAACCACATATACTTTATGGTATTTTTGTACTTTTGTATTAGTAAAGATGTGTGCCCACTTAACAGCTTATTTGAAAGACTGGCTGTCTAAAATATCTACTAAATGTCAGTGGTGTGTTACATGGTCAATGTGTTTAATGTAAGTTGTCCTTAAACTCTGTGAGAAGTGCTCAATATAATCAGTCAATTCTGACAGGACTCCAAAAGACATCTGAAGCTTTAGTTTCTCAATTTCAATGGGACCAGAAATTATGCTGTTTTCTATTAGTACTTCTGGGCGACAGTGTAAGTTTTCTAAACCTGGGTGACCAGCTGGTAAACTGTCCTTTCCTTGTGTCAACATCTTTCGGTAAGTGTCATTTTACTTTGCTATGATGAGCAGGCTGTATAGTGAACACATTGAATAAACATATTTTCTTTGGAAGCTAACAGCTATCAAAAAGATCTTAAAGTAAGGGAACACCTAGGAGGCAGCAATCATCATATGGGGGAGTTCTGTCTGCAGTTTGAAAGAGAGAAGGCAAAATCAGATGTGATGGTGTAACAGCTAAATAAAGGTAATTACAGGGGTATGAGAGAGGAACTGATGAAAATTGACTGGAAGCAGAGCCTAGTGGGGAAGACAGTAGAGCAACAATGGCAGGAGTCTCTGGGCGTAATTGAGGACACAGTACAGAGGTTCATCCCAAAGAAAAGAAAAATTATCCAGGGAGGGGTTAGACAGCCATGGCTGACAAAGGAAGTCAGGAAATATATCAAAGAAAAAGAGAGAGCCTATAAAGTGGCCAAGAGCACTGGGAAATCAGAAGATTGGGAAGAGTACAAAAACAAACAGAGGATAATAACAAAGAGAGAAATATGGAAGGAGAGGATCAATTATGAAGGTAAGCTAGCCAATAATATTAGAAATAATAGTAAAAGTTTCTTTCAATACATAAGAAACAAACGAGAGGCAAAAGTATACATTGGGCCACTTCAAATTGATGCTGGAAGGCTAGTGATGGGAGGTAAGGAAATAGCTGAAGAACTCAATAAATACTTTGTGTCAGTCTTCACAGTGGAAGACATGAGTAATATCCCAACAATTAAGAAGAGTGAGGTGGCAGAGCTGAGTATGGTTGCCATTACAAAAGAGAAAGTGCAAGAAAAGCTAAAATGTCTAAAAGTCAATACATTTCCTGGTCCTGATGGGTTATATCCTAGATTTCTGAGAGAGGTGGCTGAGGAAATAGCGGAGGCGCTGACTGTGATCTTTCAAAAATCACTGGAGTCAGGGAAAGTCCCTGACAATTGGAAAATTGCTGTTGTAACCCCCTTGTTCAAGAAAGGATCAAGACAAAAGATGTAAAATTATTGGCCGATTAGTCTAATCTTAGTTATAGATAAAATTCTAGAATCCATGGTTAAGGATGAGAATTAAAAATTCTTGGAAGTACAGGGTCAGATTAGAACAAGTCAACATGGATTTAATAAGGGGAGGCTGTGCCTGACAAACCTGTTAGAATTCTTTGAAGAGGTAACAAGTTGGTTAGACCAGGGAAACCCAGTGGATGTTATATATCTAGACTTCCAAAAGGCTTTTGATAAGGTGCCTCACGAGAGGCTTCTGAGTAAGGTGAGGGCCCAAGGTGTTCAAGGTGAGCTACTGGCATGGATTGGGGATTGGCTGCCTGACAGAAGGCAGAGAGTTGGGATAAAAGATTCTTTTTTGGAATGGCAGCTGGTGACAAGCGGTGTCCCGCCGGGTTCAGTGTTGGGGCCACAGCTGTTCACTTTATATATTAATGATCTGGATGAAGGGACAGGGGACATTCTAGTGAAGTTCGCCAATGATACGAAGTTAGGCGGCCAGGCAGGTAGTTCTGAGGAAGTGGGGAGGCTGCAGAAAAATTTAGACAGTTTAGGAGAGTGGTCCAGGAAATGGCTGATGAAATTCAACATGAGCAAATGCAAGATCTTGCACTTTGGAGAAACGAATACAGACATGCACTATTTTTTAAACAGTGAGAACATTCATAAAGCCGAAGTACAAAGGGATCTGGAAGTGCTAGTCCAGGATTGTCTGAAGGTTAGTTTGCAAGTTGAGTCCATGATTAGGAAAGCGAATGTAATAATATCATTTATCTCAAGAGGGTTGGAATATAAAAGCAGCGACATGCTTCTGAGTCTTTATAAAGCTCTAGTTAGGCCCCATTTAGAATACTGTGTCCAATTTTAGGCCCCACACCTCAGGAAGGATATACTGGCACTGGAGCGTGTCCAGCGGAGATTCACACGGATGATCCCTGGAATGGTAGACCTAAAGTATGAGGATCCTGGGATTGTATTCATTAGAGTTTAGAAGGTTGAGGGGAAATCTAATAGAAACTTACAAGATAATGCGTGGCTTAGAAAGGGTGAATGCTGGGAGGTTGTTTCCATTAGGTGGGGAGACTAGGACCCATGGGCACAGCCTTACAATTAGAGGGCGTCAATTTAGAACAGAAAAAGGAGACATTTCTTCAGCCAGAGAGTGGTGGGCCTGTGGAATTCATTGCCACGGAGCGCAGTGGAGGCCAGGATGTTCGATGTCTTCAAGGCAGAGATTGATAAATTCTTAATCTCGCAAAGAATTAAGGGCTACGGGGAAAGTGTGGGTAAGCAGAATTGAAACGCCCATCAGCCATGATTAAATGGCAGAGTGGATTCAATAGGCTGAATGGCCTGCTTCCACTCCTACGTCTTCTGGTATTATGGTCTTAAATACTTCAATAATAATAATAAGGACTATGACCTCCCTTTAATCAAATGCTATTTCTGATTATTCCATGATTTTCTGTATAATTTTCTCATTTCACAACTCTCCAGATGGTTCCATAAATCCAGTTGGAATCTCAGTGGTGAACTTTCTTCATCAACAAGCTCAGAGGCTTGTGTGTTCACTAGATGTTTGACCATGAAGCAAATTATTAGCTAAACCTGATCTTGTCCTCGTCAGATGTCCAAATGAGTGCAGCACTTAGGAAGGCTCAATGGGTAGCAAGTAGGAGGGGCATTTGTAGCAGGAAATTATAATAATAACAAATTGATTATGTGAGGAACTGGAAGTCAAATCCCAGCATTCAAATTCAAATAATTTAACTAATTCAGAACAATAGAGGACTATCAGTTATGGTGATTGTGAAGTTGCTCCTTTGCTGTAATTTGGTTTTGCATTTAGTTCACTACTGAGTTTTAGGAAAAGAAATCTTCTGTGGTTTTAAACTGACAGCAGTATGTCTGATTCTTAACTGCCCACTCAAATATCCTAGCAAGCACTTCTTTGTATCTAACCACTATGAAAATGCTTAGTAAAATAATACAAGTTTAATCACCTGACTTTGACTTAAGCATTTGACACAGTAAAGGCACTCCTTGCCCATTGGAAACTAAAGTCCTCTCCTTAATAACTGAGGACTTTATGTCTCAATTCAGCGAGCTACCCCAAAGTCTAACCAAGTAAGAACCTATTGTAGTCATACTCACCAAATCATTGTGGCAGCTTAAATACTTGTATTTTGAAGCCTTGTTAGCTTTACCCTTTATCATTAAGATGATTTAAACACTGTCTAATTCATCAAAGTTATTGCCATTCCACTGGCCTTACTGTGTCAGCAGTATATTTTTAAAAATCCATCTATGTACAATAGAACAATAGTCCTTCTAATACAGTTGGAGTGGGGAACTCAAGACTTCCATCTTTTCCATTAGCAGGGAAATGGCCATTGTATATGATCTTTGGAACAAACAGTCCTAATGAACTGAATGTCTTTCCTTATTTCATGCTTTGGGTCTTCTAGAGATTTTGCATTACATTTAGCCTACAGTAAAACAGTCCATGACCTGCTTCTCTATTCCATGGTAGACAGCTGTATTGAAAGCTATGATACTGACATATAAGGATGGGAAGGTGGTCCTAGTTATGGTTTCCAGAATGTGCTTGTTAATCCATCTTAAATAAGTAAAAGTTGCAGTGTTACTATTGGCCTAAGCACTTGTAAGGCAGTGTTCTCAGTCCTGATTGTTATTTGGCCATTGCTCCTGGAAGGAGTTCATGTTGGATAAGAATGGGATTGGGTGTGACCAAGAGGAGCAATAAAGGATACTCTCAATCAGAAACCTATTATTATCTCAGCAC
Source organism: Chiloscyllium plagiosum (assembly GCF_037043375.1). NCBI lineage: Eukaryota > Metazoa > Chordata > Chondrichthyes > Orectolobiformes > Hemiscylliidae > Chiloscyllium > Chiloscyllium plagiosum. The sequence continues at coordinate 40,417,573 of NW_028270149.1, forward strand.
TGTAGACTTTAGTTCGTGCATACTTTTAGACAAGTCTATTCGTATTTGTTAGACAGCACAGAGCAAATACTTAGAATTTCAGTCCATATAATTGTGAAGTTTAATACTAATGGAAGCAAAAATAAAATATGGAAATGTATCATGTGTTTGACTGAAACCTAGACACAAATATGATTGGATGTCTACAATTCACAACTGATAACATGAAAATTTACACACCCTGGAAAATAAAGCATATGTTTGTCATGGAGATCAACGCACGATAAATGACTGAACCACCCTTGTTAGCACAAACGGCTGCAGTACAGATTGAGAAGGACAAGCAACGAGATAGATTTTATTCTGTGCTGTTTTATGGTTCTAATTAATGCAAGCATGTTGACATTCAGATTTCGATTGTTAATGACTTTAATTGCATTTTCAGGTACGTGAAGAAAATTGACTTATTTTGCATCTTAATTTGAATAGTGGGCCATCTGGGAATGTGTGTGGTTTGGCTATTTTTCATGTGAGCAGCCAGGTAAGGTTCTTATTCAGGTTAATCATGTAACATGTTTCAATGAATGCAATAGGATCACTATCGAGTTGTGCAAATTTCATGATTTCTGATTGTCATTATTTCTGATCTCCTGACTATTGTTAGATCTCAACCATGATTAGTAAAATAAAATACAGGATATTTAATGTTTATCAATTTTCTTTGAAATACGAGTTTGATGTATCTAATTTCTCTGGTTAAATCTCAGTTATTCTGGTCTTATGAGGTAAAGCGTTAACAGTGATTTTCACTTTAACAGTAGTACTTAGCTCTGCTTTTTGTGATGATTATCTTTTTGATTCTTTTTCATATTATGGTTACAGTGCTCTCTTGCTGTACCAAGGACACCTTGGATACAATTTTCCTATTTTGATGGAACTCTTTTTAAATTATTCAAGCTATTTGAAGTTGTGCTTTGAGTCAGTGCTGGACATTAAGCAGAAATAATCAAAACGTCTACTTAACACTGAGGCATTTATCACTATATTGATCTCTTTCTACATCATGACCCTTAGCTTTTCACATAAGACCCTCAACAAAAATAAATTAGTATTTTGCTGGTTGGAAATTGTTGCTAAGAGTAGTTAAACAGCTAAATAGATCTGGAATTATTTTAGAGAGGTAGACATTTCCAATCTTTAAGGGTTTTTAGTTAATCATCTGTAGTCTTCATAATCATGTCCTCCTTTATTTTAGTTCTTTTGCTTTTAAAAAAACTTCTGTTTATAGATTGCTGATATAATGATAACATTTTCTTCTGAAAATCCGAGGATGCTGCCTGACCTGCTGTGCTTTTCCAGCACCAGTCTAATCTAGACTCTGGTTTCTAGCATCTGCAGTCTTTGTTTTTACCTAGTTGATGCTACTCTTAACCAGTTGTTAGGTCAGATCAGTGGTACCAATTACGGCTCCTGAACTTCTATCATTTCATTTGTGGTCCACCTCCCCTCCTATATAGCACGTTAAACACAGCAACCTGCCAAGTAAGAAGATTTTGCTGAAAATATATATACAAATCTTTTAACCTTTTCAACCATTTCAGCAACTGACCCCCAGTTCAGACACTTCTATCGAACAGTACACCAATGTTAAGAAACAACAAAGATTTTTTTGTCTCTCTATCACCAAACTTGTTTCCATCTGATATTTTAAGTATGAATTTAATTGAAAAATAGTATAACTATATTGTAACTATGTTTGAAGACTGCAATGTGATTTGTATCGGTATTCTGTTGATCTGACTGTAATGTTTATCCTTTTAACAATGTCTTATTTCTAACTTACACTATGAATCACTGTAAGGTAATGCAATTTTTATCTTCTTTGTTCCTCGTGTTTTATCTAAGATTTGTACATAGGTGCTTTGTACCTAAGATGGCGCCATGACAGGCAACGCTGTAAAATTTTCACTGTACTCTTGTACTTCTGTACTTGAGTATGCATGACAATAAAACATATTTCTAAAATGTAATTCTAGATGAAAGAGAGAATTAGGTACATCAGCTATATGAATTTTGTTTTAAACCATAATGATTAAGCAAATACCCAAAATGTAAAGGGTGGGTCCAGAACTTAGAATTTTGGCACAGATATGATGAAGGTTCTATTGGATGGAGTATCATACAGTCTTTCTGATCTTCCGTGGAGCTGATGTTTCTTCCCACAGAATACCATCACTTTGAGATTCTGGGAAAGAATGAGCAGGAGAGAGTAAAAGGCTATATTATCACGTGAATTTGAATCAGTAAATGGACAATGTATAGAGTATGAAGAATAGATAAATGACCTGTCTCTATACCAAGGTAGTTATTGATCCAATTATCAGTCAATAGGAGATTACGTTGTTTATAAAAGAAGCAAAATTTTAAAAAGGGAAAAGCGAGAAAAGAAAATGCAGTAAAAACAAGCAAAAATAAAAATGCTGCCAAATGTGAAGAAATTTGGTAAGTTGGGTCAGTATAAATCAAGTGTTAATGATTCTCAATATAAGGGTGACATTATGACAAAGGAACAAGCATACATGGATTTTTATATCTCCACTGAAACAACTGCATCATAATATACATTTACCAGAGGGTCTCCGATGAATGTATATGATGTATAAAAGGGTATACTGTTTTACATAATGTAACATACAGCATATTATGAAGTCAACTATTTTGCAATTATTGTATTTGTTAAATTAACTTTTTCTTCCATAAAATTTAGCTACGACAACAGATGTGCTTGGGGTTTGAATTTATGTCCAGAGATCAAGTATTTTTGATTATTATATTTGATTCAATTTTCTTAACCTTTTCTAAAATTTAGGATACAGAGGTAGATGGTGCAGTTGACCAGAGCAATGTGGACATGCAAAGAAACAATTGTGTTTTCAGGTAGTGTTTGGAGGTGTAACTTGAATCTGAGAGGGGATAATGTCATATGGTTGAGGAGTAGAACATTTTGAAATTAGGGAGTAATAGATAACATTTTGGGATTCCGAATGGGGCAGGAACAGGAGCAGGGTGCTGGGATGTGGACAGACCATCTTATGGATCATAAGGCCATAAGGAATAGGAGGAGAATTAGGCCATTCGGCCCATTGGTATTTGCTTAATCATAATGGTTTAAAACAAACTTCATATAACTGATGTATCTAGTTTTCTCTTTCATCTAGAAGTACATTTTAGAATAGGTTTTAATGTCACACGTACTCAAGTACAAAAGTACAAAAGTACAGTGAAAGATTTACAGTGTTGCCTCTCATGGCGCCATCTTAGGCACAAAGCACCTATGTACAAATCCATCATGGGCTGATATGTTTCTCAACCCCATACTCTTGCCTTTTTCCCTTAACCCTTGATCTCCTTACTAATCAAGAACCTATCTATCTCTGTCTTAAACCACATTCAATGACTTGGCCTCCACAGCCCTCTGCGACAATGTGTTCCACAAATTCACCACTCGCTGGCTAAAGAACTTCCTCCTCATCTCAGTTCTAAGGAGTCAGCTCCTCACTCTGAGACTGCACCCTTGGTTCCCAGACTTTCCTACTGTCGAAGTGTTTTCTCCACATCCACCCCATCCAGGCCACATAATATTCTGAAATTTTCAATGGGATCCACCCTCATCCTTTTAGATTCCGTTAGGTACTGACCCAGAGTCTTCAACTGCTCCTTGTATGACAAGCCCTTCATTCTGGGATCATTCGTGTAAACCTCCTCTGGGCCCCCTCCAATGCCAGCATATCTTTCCTTAAGTACAGGAATTCCAACTGCGGTCTGACCAGAACCTAATGCAGCCTCTGCAGTACGTTCCTGTTCTTGTATTCTAGAAGTCATGCTGACCTCTACTCTAGAATTCCTGATCTGCAGTAAATCCCAGTCCTGTACCACCTCTCAGATCTCTGGTCTGCACTGCCTCCCTGTTAATCAGCATCTTGAATTTAACATTCTGATCTCTGCTTAAATGATTCCATTGCCTTAATCCTTTCCAACTTTGTAATTTTCTTCATCCCTTCAATACTGGCCTGTTGAGCACTCCCATTTTTAGCATAAAATCTTTAGTGGCTGTGCATTCAGCTGTCAAGATCCTAAGCTCTGGAATATCTCACAAATTTTTCTGTTTCTTTCTTCCAGTCTCTCTAACCTGCACAAACTGATAGAGGTCAAGAGACCCTGCCCAATCCCCACTTCCCCACCTCTTTACCAACCTCTTTTCTTTGAAACTGTCCTCTTTGATAAGTTTTATGTCATTTGCCCTAATATCATCTCAAATGGTTGGTGTAAAATTTTGTTTGATATCTGTGAAACACATTGGAACAGTATAATATGATAAAGGCACTATCTAAATGCAAGTTGTTGTTGTACAGTTATGTACTGGGAAACCTAACTTGGAGAATTGTACATTGAGATATACATGCATTGTAAAAGTCACCATAGCTTCACTCTCATTAGAAAGAAATGATTGATGGTGGTTTTAATCTGAGATTCACCTTGCTTCATGCAAGGAGAGAGGTTGTGAAGGAAATTCTTCATGGTAACCTTAGCCGATGCAGGAATTGAATCCACTTCTGTTGATATCACTGTGCATCGCAAACTGCTGCAGGGAGTGGCAGGGGAAGAAGAAAGTTTTAGCTGTTTGATCCTGTACAAGAACAAGATAGGACCGGTATGAACTGTGGGTTGTGGAGATGTGATGGCAGCAACCGGTCTGGAGTAGGGTGGTCGATGCCAGTTGCTAGGAGAAGAGACAGGATGTGAGAATGGAGACAGCAGCTAAGTGGCAGCTGCCAACAAGTATGGGGAAAGTCCGTGGGATTTGGGTTGAATCCCTATAGGGCAGTGTTTAAACTAGCAGATTAGAGACACAAACTGGTAGCTGGTACGCCTGATCCTGGAATGATTCATGTGGAAAAAATGAGCCAAACAGAAGTCTGTACAAGTAATGGCTTGAAATAGCAAAGCCAAGCATTACAGACAGATGGGTGTGATGAAAATAGAGCAACTGAAATAGAATAATGAGAAAAAGCATTCCAGAAATAGTATGCTGGAAATAGCATGACAGTAAAAGTGTTGCAGTAAAGTGTTTCAGAAAGGAAATGTTTTCAGGACCTGTACAACTGAAGTCCAGGTAAACATGGATAACTGAGGCTTGAAGTTCCAAGATTCTGAGCAAAATTCTGAAATGTTCTTATCCTGTTCTTGGACTAATTTGGAAAGTCTGCTGGATCTTCCAGCAATTAGGTAGCTCACTGTCTGCTGGCCAACTCTCCACCAAAATTAGAACTCAGGAGTTTCTCGCTGCCAAGAGCTGCTGGCCAATCAGAAGCCAGCAACTCCAGAACATGGCAGTGCTACAATGGAGGCCATGTACATCAATCCCCCCACCAACGCCAACCCTGGACTCCCAGGGTGGAACATTAACCAGGGGAAAGGTGTGTTATTTGGGAAATGGCAAGGTCTTGCAGGGTGGGGTATGTGAGGAGAGAGAGGCATAGGTAGATGGAACAAAGCGCAGTAGTCTGGTCTTGGTAGACATCAGCTGTCATAGGTCCAGTCGCTCTAACCTGCACAAACTGATGAAGATCAAGAGAGCCTGCCCAATCCCCACTTCCCCACCTCTTTACCAACCCCTCCATATCCAGAACCCCCTCCCCAAAACCAAACTGCCAGCAAGCCAGCACTGGTTAACCAGTCATGCAGGTCAATTCTTGCTCATCCTGCCTGGAGTTGAAGTATTTGCAGCCCAGATGGGAAGAAATTCTTAAGTAGTGATTAATCAATGATCATTAGTTGACCACTTAACATTCTCCGTTGGTGGGAAGGTAGGGCTTGGCATTTTTCATTCCGATCTTCACTTGGGCAAAGTTGGGAAATTGGCAGGCTTATTGTGTGCCACCATCTGCCTAACTAAGCTCCCTTTCTGCCTCAGGGCCTGGAAGATTTCATCCTAAAGCTCATTCTTTTACCTTAAAATATCTAAAACCTTTTATCCTTTATACTTACCATATAGGGAGAGTGAAAAGCCACAAAACCAATGACACAGAGCAACGTTCTGTAGCTTTCACATGCATTACACTATGTGGGAATGTTTTGAAGGAGTTGGCTTTCCTGATGTCACACCTTAATTTGCTGAAGCTCTGTATGTCTTGCACCCAGGCATGAAATGCTGTGGTTGGAGCTTACGATGCAAGGCAGTGTTTAGGTTACTCTGACACCCACAAGTGCAAATAAGATATTCATTTCCGAGCACATGAACAAAGGCACAATTACTGCTGAATGCTAAAATGTTTGATACTTTGTAACATATTCAGTCCATGGATTAATTATTAATAAAGAGTAGCCACACCTGCCAAGTTTTTAAATCATTTTCACACATCATATGATTGAAAAGAAATGGAAACTCAATTTATTACAAACTGACTGTATTGAAAACTTTTTAGAAACTATTATTTCGTGCAATAAATGTATGTTTCTTTATTAAAAGTACATTGGAAGCCTCTAATGAATTTGTTCAGGGACTGATGACTATAATAATAAAATAGCAAAAGAAACTTATGATCTGTCAAGCTAGGTTTCACTTGGGATTGTGTTTATCCAGTGTTACCATCAGCTGGGATCATTACAACAGCAGACCAATCAGATATTAAACAATAAATTTCACATAAATTACAGATGCTTCTAAAACAAAGTTAAAATAACAATTTGTATCATTGATAGCCATAGATGATTTGTATCATCGGTGAGGTGCTGGAAGACAGGAGGTTGGCTAACGTGGTGCCACTGTTTAAGAAAGGTGGTAAGGACAAGCCAGGGAACTATAGACCAGTGAGCCTGAACTCGGTGCTGGGCAAGTTGCTGGAGGGATTCTGAAGGACAAAATTTACATATATATAGAAAGGCAAGGACTGATTATGGATAATCAACATGGCTTTGTGCATGCAAAATTATGTCACACTAATTTGACTGAGTGTTTTGAAGAAGTAACAGAGGAGATTGATGAAGGCAGAGTGGTGGACGTGATTAGATGATTTACAGTGTGGAAACAGGCCCTTCGGCCCAACAAGTCCACACTGACCCTCCGAAGAGGAACCCACCCAGATCCATTCCCCTATACCTAAAACTATGGGCAATTTAGAATGGCCAATTCACCTAACCTGCACATTTTTGGACTGTGGGAGGAAACCCGCACAGACATGGGGAGAATGTGCAAACTCCACACAGACAGTTACCTGAGGTGGGAATTGTACCCGGGTCACTGGCGCTGTGAGGCAGCAGTGCGAGCCACTGTGCCACAGTGCCACCCATCTATATGGGCATTCTATTAGGCATCCATATGTAGACTGGTTAACAAAGTTAGATCACATGGAATACAGGGAGAACCATCTATTTGGATACAGGACTGGCTTGAAAGTAGGAGTCAGAAGGTGGTGGTGGAAGGTTGCTTTTCAGACTGGAAGCCTGTGAACCAGTGGTGTACCACAAGGATCGTTTCTGGGTCCTCTGCTTTTTGTCATTTATATAAATGATTTCAATGTGAACATAGGAACATATTTAGTAATTTTGCAGATGACATCAAAATTGGAGGTGCAGTGGACAGCAAAGAAGGTTACTTCAAGAGTACAAGTACACCCTGATCAATTGAGCCAATGGGCCAAGGAGTGACAGATGGAGTTTAATTCAGATAAATGTGAAGTGCTGCATTTTGAAAAGGCAAATCAGGATAGGACTTATACACTTAATGGTAAGGTCCTGGACAGTATTGCTGAACACTTGGAGTGTAGATTCGTAGTTCCTTGAAAGTGGATTGGCAGGTAGTTAGGATAGTGCAGATGGTGTTTGGCATGCTTGCCTTTATTGGTCAGTGCATTGAGTGTAGGAATTGGGAGGCCATGTTACAGCTGTACAGGACATTGGTTAGACCACTTTTTAAATACTGCATTCAATTCTGGTCTCTCTGCTATAGGAAGGATGTTGTGAAACTTGAAAGGGTTCGGAAAAGATTTATGAGGATGTTGCCAAGGTTTGAGGGTTTGAGCTACAGGGAGAGGCTGAAGAAGCTGGGTCTATTTTCCCTGAAGGGTCGGAGGCTGAGGGGTGATCTTGTAGAAGTTTATCAGATCATGAGGAGAGTGGTTAGGGTGAATAGTCAAGGTCTTTTCCCTGCGGTAGAGGAGTTGGAAACTAGAGAGCTTAGGTTTAAGGTGAGGGGGAAAGATTTAAAAGGGACTTAAGGGGCAACATTTTCACACAGAAGGTGATGTGTGTATAGAATGAGCTGCCAGAGGAAGTGGTGGAGGTTAGTACAATTACAACATTTAAAAGGCATTTGGATTATTATATATATAGGAAGGGTTTAGAGGGATATGGCAAATGCTAGCAAATGGGACTAGATTTATATAGGATATCTAGTCGGCATGGACAAGTTGGACCAAAGTTCTACCATGTGGAACCTTATCGCATGCCTTATAGAATGTCCATATAGATCACATCCATCACTCTGCCTTCATCAATCCTCTTTGTTACTTCTTCAAAAAACTCAATCAAGTTAGTGAGACATAATTTCCCAGGCACAAAGCCATGCTAAACATCCCTAACCAGTCTTTGCTTTTCCAAATACATGTAAATCCTGTCCCTCCATGCTATACAGCTCTATGACTATGACTCTATTTTGTTACTCTGCCTTGTGGTGTTTTTCAAAGCTACTTTCCTTTTACGGTATCAAGCTCTGTGGAATGGGAATTCTGAATAAGTATCGCATATTGTTGGATATATTGTATAAATATTAGTTGTATGTTAGAGCTAGGAACTAATGTGTATATATCGGCGTTTTAGGGAACATTTCACAGCTGATAAGCATAAAAGAACAGAAATGTAGGAACTGATTTCATATAATTGTCCAGAGCTTCTGCATGTCTTTCTCCCTTCTAACCTTCTAACCTGCTGATCTTCTAACGTTTCTGTTGCATGCAGTAATCTTATTGATTTTCTCTTGTCTTAACTAAAGGTTAGTTGTCTAGATAGTTTCTTCCTCGCATGGAGCCTGTAAGAATTAAAGCAGATAGAATTCTCACTTCTCTAAATATGACATGTGAATATTCAAACATCACAGAACTCAGATCAACCTATAATGATGGCAGTGGTTTTCTGTGAGTAATCCAGTAGCACTTACTGATACGAAAAACTCAACTCATGTCAATGGCAGAAGACTGAACAAATCTTGCAAAATAACACAAAATGTCGACCAGCAGAGCAACATGTGCATAGCAAAGCCAGAATGGATCGGGTAGCTGATGATCCAGTGGAGGCATTTGAGAAACTTAAGCAAAAATGCAAGTTGTCTTTCAGCAAACATTTATAATAAAGTGAGAACCAGCTAATATCCTTTTGTAGGCAGGAGATCTAGGATTGCATTTGTTTAACAACTGGAAATGAAGAACAAAAACCCAGATGTAGTTTTTGAAAGATTCAACATCCATTTTCAAATCAAACAAAATAAAATCTCTGGCATTATTGGTCTGAATAATGAGGTTTCAAATAAGGTATAAGTGAAATAGCAGTTAACTTTGTAACAAGACTGAAAAATGGAGCTTGTCTATGTTAGTTTAAGGACAGAGGTGAAAAGTTAATAGTTCAACTAATTGGGGTTTCATGCAATATGAATTACAGAAAACACTGATTGGAGAGTACAAGCTCACAATATACACAGTGCTGAGTACACAAAGCAATTAGCAGACAGATGAACTATCAAACTATCCAGACAACCAACCTTTCCTAAGCCAAGGAGAAATGCAACAAAAACATTAGAAGATTAGAAAGGGACAAGACATGCAAGAACTCTGGGTAGTGACAAGAAATCACAATCAGAAGGAAGTGTCCTGCATCTGGATTAATCAGTAGAGTTTGTGAGAAGTCCAGTTATTGGGAAAAGATGTTCAGAACAAAGCAACATGATGGTCAATGAGCTTCCTTAGCCAGAACACCAGGAGAAATGGATAGGAAAATATTCTGGAAGATGCTGGTAGCGTTGAGAATGTGATTGACATAGGAACCACAGAACTGTGTGACATGTCTGGATGTGACAAATCCCAGAGGAAAGAAATCCACACAAACATTCATATCAGAAAGAGTGTGAAAAATCAGGGTTCAGTAATAAATCTGAAGGTGAAGATGGACATTGCAATGCAGAATAACACCATCCAGCTTATACTATATCTGAAGATCTTTTGTGAAAATTTGGAAGACAGCAGTTATTCAAAAGAAACATTCTGAAACTGAATAATATCATACTAACTGGTACCTGAGAATGAACAGCAAGGAATAACCAACATCAGAGGCTGCACAAAGGCAAAAATGTGAACCAGATATTCTACATCAGAAGCACGGTGGGCGGCATGATGGCACAGTGGTTAGCACTGCTGCCTCACAGCGCCAGAGACCCGGGTTCAATTCCCGCCTCAGGCGACTGACTGTGTGGAGTTTGCACGTTCTCCCCGTGTCTGCGTGGGTTTCCTCCGGGTGCTCCGGTTTCCTCCCACAGTCCAAAGATGTGCAGGTCAGGTGAATTGGCCATGCTAAATTGCCCGTAGTGTTAGGCAAGGGGTAAATGTAGGGGTATGGGTGGGTTGCGCTTCGGTGGGTCGGTGTGGACTTGTTGGGCCGACGGGCCTGTTTCCACACTGTAAGTAATCTATTGTCCTCTGGTTGAGTAGTTGTGAAAAGCTACAGGTATGTCAGTGAAGGAGGTGGCACTGGGAGTTGTACTCAGAGTGTTTCAGTGACGTTGTTAGATGCATTGAACATTTTCAGTATCCCCTGACTATTTACCCAGCCATAAACTACGTGATTCATTCCCCCCACATAAAGTGCCAGTGGAGCTAAAAGCAAAGCTTGCAAGAAAGCCTGACAGAAGAAAATCCTGGTGGCTTGCTTTCCGACAGGTCATGTACTTCTGCAAATTGCCACCTGCCACAGATGTAGACAGTAAGATTCAACAAAGGCCAGAGATATGGAAAGTTAGAGAAAAAAAGAAAACCAAAAACATATAATGAGATTTTTTTTCAAAAGTGGAGAAAACCTTCTGTGAGTTTGCCAGCCAATGGTATTAGATTACTTACAGTGTGGAAACACACTGTGGACTGCTGGATACAATGAGGAAGAGGGTCAGAGAAGGACAAGTGTTGCTGTTGATATGACATTGTTCATCATATAGAATGGATGCAAAACCAATTACTGAACAAAAAAAAAGTTTTCTGAGCTGAAGCAAGTGATCCAAACAAATGGAATCACACTGGCTTCATAGAGATTTCTTCAGAGGAATTTCAATCCAAATGTGACCAAAAGGATAGCCACTGCCAATGGGACAAAAGTTGAAGTTTTTAAAACCAAATTCATAAAAACACAATAAATCAAGTAAATCAAACGTGAGACAAAAATTTTGTCAAATGATTACAGAATCACACAGTTATTCAGTACAGAAGAGCTCTTTGACCTTTTGAGTGTGCACCACCAAAAATACACAAAATCTACACGAGTCCCACTTTCCAAACTTGAATATTATGACATGATTATGAGGAAGAAAATGTTTACTGTGAATATGTACGGGCCTACACTTCTTCTTCCCAGCCATAAACGCTTGGCATCAATAGCAAGGTGAGAGTAGTAATCGGAGAAGTGAAAGCTCAGAGGAGGAAGATTTTGATCAGAGGAAAAGGAGGAGCATTTCAACATGCCAACTGACCATTACAGGCAACAAGTGCCAAATCTGCAAGAAGGAAACACAATATTTTGTCATTTAAATGTTAATGGAAGGGTTGGAGAGGAAGTAGTGGAAAAATAAAGAACTACATGATATAATAAACTAACAGCAAGGCCACAAGGAACTGGTCTGGTGCAAGCTTGACCAAAAAAGAAGCCTGCAATATTGATACATTTATGGCTGGAGTTTTCAATTAAAGTACTGTGTCGAGTGAGATGCATCGTGCCCTGTTCCCCCATGGTATTGAGAGTGACTTTTCTCATGCAATTTTTACTCTATATCTCATTACTTATGTAACCAGGCTGTACAGTTTCCTTCTCATGTAACCATTTAGTAGGGGAGGCTGAAGTGCTTGGCATGTCAAGAATGTCCGGTGTTCTTGCGGCTGGTACCTTATTTTAAGCCCATCGACACATTACCTCAGATGCTGCAAGCCAATTAACTGCTCCTCATAATATGCTGCTGGACCATTATGTCAGAAGAAGGAAAGCTCACACTTTGCCTCAAAGACAGAGACCTGGATGTGCTGGTGGATGTGCTGGTGGATAGGGTGGTGGAGAGAAGGGACATTACCCAGTTTGATCCATGTGGCTGTCAAAGGAAGCAATTCCACCAGACTCAACCAGCCTAGACCCAGAGAAAGGCCCAGATCAGTGCAGTGTCCCAGCTTAAAAGGAATGCTCAGAAGAAGGTCTGAAATCTTTTGTACTCTGCCACCATCTTCTCTCTGCTATCCCAAACTCCCAAAGCCCCTGTTCCCTCGAACTCTGCCATAACACACACCTCTCACCAAGGATCATGGATGATAACTGCAACTAGTGCAGCAACTCAACAGCTTTCACCTACATCATTTCCCACATTACTAATCCTTCCTGCCATCTGCATTATCCACTTACACATTGGTAATTGCTTTGCATCTCTCTTGTTCTTGCAAAACCACTAACATACACAAATCCCTTCCTTTGTCTCACTGCAGAAAAACCTTGACCCACAACCAGCTCAGAAACCTGCAGTTTGATGAATTTTCTCTCTAGGTTAGACCCAGGAGCACATCTGGTGAGCACATCACTGACATATCTCTACAAATGGTCATGGTAGAAATAGGCTGAAGTGTTTCTTCTTGTTTGGAGATGTCAGGCCTGGCAACTGGCAATTACATTAATTGCACTTGTACATCTTAGAGGTTAAATACATCTGTTATCACGGACTCCTGCATGCAAAATTCCTGGGTGGAAGCAAACATGAAGAAGGGCTTATGCCCGAAACGTCGATTCTCCTGTTCCCTAGATGCTGCCTGACCTGCTGCGCTTTTCCAGCAACACATTTTCAGCCATGGTAGAAATACCCCAGGAGTCTGGTGCTTGTGGGACTGCTGGAAACTGGGCACTGCTCATCCTGAGGCATAGGGTGATCCCATGGTTTCAACTGGTAATGACTTTGTCAAAATGCACAGGCAGGCAGAGGAAGAGCAGGCAGGTTATTCAGAGACAATCAGTAAACTTAGGAGTCAAGCTATGGCTGTAGCATGTGGGACCTGGAGAAGCTGGCAACTGCCATGAAGGCCTGGGTCCAGCACATTCCCAGAGCCATGTCATACAACCACGGTAGGGGATCGAGACTGCTATAGGATCACTGAACCCTTGCCCCCATCCTTATTCCTCCTTATCATCCAAGAATGACAGTATTGCATATAGGCACATGTTAGCAAGTACTCATAGTTCAAGGCAAGAGGAAATCAGCTCCACCTTCTCATACAATCTATGAGATATGAAATGTCTAGGTGACTTTCTTAAGGTAACCTGTGATTGTTTCTACTTCCCAGAGATGACTGTGATCAATTTGTACTGACCAATGACATACTCATGTTTGCTTCCACCCAGGAATTTTCAATGCAGGAGTCCGTGATAACAGATGTATTTAACCTCTAAGATGTACAAGTGCAATTAATGTAATTGCCAGTTGCCAGGCCTGACATCACTGACAAGTAGAGTCCACATCTCCAAACAAGAAGAAACACTTCAGCCTACTCTGTGCCTGCTGGCAGCCATTTTTCATTTTCATTGCATAGCTGCGATTCAGAAGAGGTTGGAAGTCAATGCAGATTGAGCTCCACAGGCTTGCAGGCTGAGGCTGCTAATTTAGATGAACTGCCCAAACCTTCAATTTCCTTTCTTCCTTGCACTCCATGCGGACCCAATCAGTTCTGGGTTTTCACACATTCCAACCTTACTTTCATTTATGTCTTCATCTCCTGAGCCCTGGGTGACAGGTTAGCCAGGCCAACCATGTGATGCAATATCTCCATTAAAGCCATGGTGCTGACCATCAATGACCAAACATCCTCCTCTCCCCACCCTGTGACAAGTTGCCTGGCTTTCTGTCTGCACTAAGAGGCAAGGCAAGACAGAAGTATTCTGTGCCTATACATTTTGAACGCAAGAAGTCAAGACAAGGCAGAGATCCTGTGAGCACCCAAGCAGACCAAACAAAGAGCCCTAAGGTGCAGCTTGCTCCAGTGCGTAAGATGGGTACCAGTCCCTTTGTACAAATGGCTTCGTAGAAGCATTACAATACAAGGAGTTGGTGTGCTCCAAATACAGCATTGGAGTTGATAACAATATTATAAATGTGTCAGAGATGATGATGTGCTGAGGCAAGTGTGTGTCTAATGCCAACTACCATGGGCTGAGGGTGCAGACAGTCATTATCCATGGAATGTGCCCTGAAGTGTTGGAGGATGCTGGTCAAGGTGGAGGCCCAGAGCAGCAAGCATAAGCTGGAGTTGCCAGGTACCCTCTGAGACTTTCAGGTGGAAAATTGTCACTGTATAGTTTCTCTCTGCCACATGAGAGAAGAGCAAATTTCACACAAGTGAAGGGAGAATAGATAATTCTGAGATGTTGATACATGCAAATTGGTTACTCTCTGCACAGTAGTGAGATCCTTATCTCATTGCTCAAACTTTGGTGCAAAGTTGGACTTTTTTTATCGTTTAGAATTTTGATTTTCCATTCTTGCCCCAATTTTCCGAGTGACTTACAATAACGTCCGCGTCATTCAGGAGCTAGAAGAATTCCACTTTTAGTCTTTAAAAAATGGTGTGAGGTTCAGTCAGTAACAATTGAAACACTGTCCTTTTCCTTCTCTCCATTTAAATGATTCATTTTCCGTATTTCAGAACCTGACGGTGCACTGGGCAAATTTATTGTCAGTGTGGTACTGAGCTAAAGAGGCCAAAATTTCATCTTTGGTCTGTGCCTGGAGTGACTGTAGTGGACTGTGAAATCCACCATTCTGCTGTATTGTCAAATCAATGGCAACTAAATGTCATTAATGAGTGCCATTTTGAGAGTTTCTGAATACTCTCACAGGAGGTTATAAGTGTAATATATTTTAAAAATATTTCTAATAAGTTAAACTTAACTTTCAGGTTGTTAGGCTAACAGGTAGCAAGCTACAGTGATGGCAGCATGCTGGTAAAATCACTGGATTAGTCATCTAGAGACCTAGACTAATGGTCTGGAGGCTTGGGCCAAAACTTACATGGCAGCTGGTGGAACTTAAATTCAATTAATAAAACAGGTCTAATGATGACATGAAATGCTTGTTGTAAAAACCCATCTGGTTCACTGATGTCCTTAGGTAATCTGCCATATTTACCTTGTCTGCTATATTGACCGGTCTGCCATATTGACCTTGTTTGCCATTTTGACTTTGTCTGGCCTAACTGTGGCACCAGACTAAAGCAATCTAATTGACTCTTAAATGCCCTCTGACATGGCCGAGCAAGACATTCAGTTGCATTTAACTTCTACAAACCCTAAAGAAAAGACTGGTCAATAGGAATTGGGGCAGGATTGGGGTCGATGTCCTAATCATTAGTTGGAATTATATCTTCCACAAAGGAAGATCATTTTGGTTTTTGGAGTTATTTCAGCTCCAAGGTAGCTCTGCAGATGTTTCTCAGGATAGCATTTTAGGCCCAATCATTTTCAGCTGTTCCATCAATTCTACTTTACCATCATAAGCTCAGAAATGCAGATGTTTACCAATGATTGCACAATTCAGCTCCATTCACAACTCCTCAGATTCAGAGGTAGTCTGCATGTCCAAATGTAACAAGACCTAGACAAAATTCAGGCTGATAAGTATCAAGTAACATCCATGCCACACAAGCACTAGGAAATGACCATTTCCAGCAAAAGATAATCTATCCATCACAAGAATAGTTCCATTGTAACCTGGTGAAATCCCACTTCTTGGGTTCAGAATTTACAAAAGGCAGGGAGAGCCCATCTTCAGAGGCAGAGCCAATAGAAATTAAGAAATAACATTGATTTTCTAAGTCAGAAACTTACCCATAAGATAAGAAAATTCACATAATGCACAATTGCTATTTGGGTTAGAATAATTTCTTTTCTTGTCATGGAATCATAGAGATGTACAGCATGGAAACAGACCTTTCGGTCTAGCTTGTCCATGCTGACAAGATATCCTAACCTAATCTAGTCCCATTTGCCAGCACTTGGCCCATATCACTCTAAACCCTTCCTATTCATATACCCATCCAGAAGTCTTTTAAATGTTGTAATTGTACCAGCCTCCACCACTTCCTTGTGTTATCATGGAATATTTTGTAGGAAAAAGTTAGTGTTTGGCATGACTATTGAGGTTCACGGTTTGACGGTTAGATATCCTGTTGTTGCAAATGATCATGACCTCTGCTTTTTCCGTAAAAGAACTAGATTCTTGATTTGTTTTCAACCTACTGTGGCAGAATGTTCATCAGTTCCATTGGTATTGTTCAACAGTATTTGTAACTATACCTAAAACAAATGAAGAAAATTAATCTGAAGGATGTACAGTTAATCGACAGGAATATTTTAAATATTTTATGTTTCTGTTGATGAACAGTGTATTGTTTTGCAGTTTATTTTTTCTGTTTTATATGTATTATAATACAATATACAAGACTGTTTGAAAGATGGAGGAGCCAGGCTCTACTGATCATCATTGTTTGTTTCCCAGGCTGTGTGTTTGCTGTTGAAGTGACAGTGAAGGACAATCATTTGAATGCGACTGAAGGAGGAAATGTCACTTTGCAATGTACATACACGACCACGATGGAGAACTTGTCTGGTCTTAACATCCAGTGGACTTTCCTTGGAACCACTACCAAGAAGCCCAAACAGGTAATCCATCTCTGTTCATTGGTGCAGAACATCCAGAGCCCTGCTAATGCCAGCATAAATGCAGCAGTGTGGAATCATGCATTTTCTGCTCCTGACTTCTTTGATAATCCAGCAACATGATGTGCAGGATGGCAGTAGATACTTGTGTCACTGTGGGCACAACTTTGAATATCCATGAAAGGATGAGGGCTGGTAACTTTGGGTAAGGTTGTTCATGTTATTAGACAATGTAGGACCGGAATAGATCATTCAGCCCCTTGAATCTTTCCTGCTATTCAATAAAATAATAGTTGATTTCTCTCACTCCATTTTTCTGCCTTTAATCTATATTCCTTGATGTCCTCTTCCAAAATTAATCCATAATTTTCAGTCTCATGTTTTTGTTCCCATAATTTAGCTTGCTAAGTCCTAGTGTCAGTCTGGCACTGTAAACCCTCCTTTCTGAAATGCATTTCCCAAAGCCAGATGTGTTCCATCCAAAGATTAATGGTGATAAGCTGAGAGGCCAAAACAGGTGCCTGGGGACTGCCAATTACAAAATCCCTCAAATAGTATCCAATTATGCCTCCTCTCTGCACCCTGTCTCCGTTTCTAACTCATACTTTCAGTATTATAGAATGTCCGTTCTTTTGACCATAACTTGTCCAGAACTTTATCAGAGGCATTTTCCAAGTCCACATCATTACTTCTCTGCCTGCCATTCCGTCTGAAATAGAGGCGTGATATTTTCAACATTATAATCAAAGGCACAATTCCAAATCCAGAAAACTTTGAAAATTCATGATTAATTCAGATGCAATTTCTTACCTAATGCTTTTGATATCCAAAATGGAAGCCATCGGTCCTGGAGATTTGTTTGTCTTCAATCCCATGTTATTGAGTTAATGAGATCAAAACCAGTAAATGACCACTGCCAGTCAATTCAAATCAATAAAATGGTTTAAGTCAATATAAGT
Organism: Chiloscyllium plagiosum; assembly: GCF_037043375.1. NCBI lineage: Eukaryota > Metazoa > Chordata > Chondrichthyes > Orectolobiformes > Hemiscylliidae > Chiloscyllium > Chiloscyllium plagiosum. Next base: position 40,435,500 of record NW_028270149.1, read on the forward strand.
GAGATCTTCACTAGTATAGCATGACAAAATGTAAGCTTTTACATAGTCAGCTATCCAACCAGCACATTTCTACCAAATCCAGCAGACCTCCTGTGCTACTGGTTACAATATGGATGACAGCAGCGTGATGCTTTGCCCCAAGACGGTACACATGTTTGATAGACGAGGATTGTGTAGCTGGCAGCACCAGGTAAGTTCTGCTTCTGTGCTATGCACAGGCCATAGTACAGAGCAATGTAATTAAACACCTCTCCATATTCTCCATTTTGAATGTCAAGTCCACAGGATACATTATGATAGGAGGCAGGAAGAAAAGCATCTTGGAGCAATAACATTTGCAAACGTGTTTGTTGTACCATGAAAAGAAGTTCTCATCTCAAGCTCCACTTAAACCCTGCACCAACATAATAATTCTCTGAAACCACTTGTACATTTTTTTGGGGGGGAGGGTGAGAAGGTGGTTTGCATGTTATGATGGGGACAAAAGGAAGCTACAATGGGCCATAGATAGGTTGATTGACTATGCAAAAATCTGGCAGAATTAGCTTAATGTAGGAAAGTGTCAGGTTGCCATAGGGCAGCTCTCTCGTTAGAGAGAGACAACTAATAGTGATTTAATCTGAGGACCACCACACCTCAGGCAAGGGAGAGGTTGAGAAGGTGGGATTCTCATAGTAACCTCAGCTGATGCAGGAATTGAACCCATGTCATTAGCATCTCTCTGAATCGCAAACCAGCTGTCTAGCCAACTGAGTGTGAGATCATGCACTTTGGTAGTTTGAATCAAACTATTATTTAAATGGAGAGCAACTCCAAAACAAATTGCAGCTTAGAAGGATCTGAGTGTTCTTCTGCAGGAAATTCAAAAGAGTTAGCATGCAAATACAGCAAGTAATTAATACAGCAAGTAACTAAGAAGGCAATTGGAATTTTGGCTTTTATTGTCGGGAGTTGGGGATTAAAAATAGGAAACTCTTGTTACAAGTGTACAGGGTGTTGCTGAGGAAGTAACCTCAATTATATGAAAGCCCAGGAAGAGACTATCAGATTCTTATGACTGGAAGTTGAAGCCACTGTTAAATTAAACCTCATGGAGATGATAGAGAGGAGAAATTCTCTCTGATGTGAGTACTGTAAAGTATGCTTCTGTGATTACTTGGATTATATTTTTAATGTAGGCATCAAAACCTTTAAACTGTGTTGTATGAAACAGTTTGGTTTATTCTATTTTATATTAGTTGATTTTGTGTAATAAATTGATGTTTTATTGTTAAAACCAAATTTACAACTTTGCATCCTCATGTTTCAGTGAGAGATTACCTCACTGAAACCAAAGAAAATGATCAATGAAGCCAGATTTCAGTCTGAGATCTAACTTGTCCAGTAATAACACCAGCTGACAATATAACAATAAAAATTAGCCGAGTTTAGCTAACGATGAAATGCAAGTGTATGCTGTTCACTGGCAAGATTCAGAACTCATCATTTTAGAACCTAAGGGAATAATCAGAAATGTATTTCTCAACTTTGAGAATCTGGTTTCCATTTTTGCAAAAATTGCTTGACAATGTCCATTACACTCAAGGGAGTGTCAAGTCCACACTTCACTTTGGAGTTCAAGGTCACTTTTGAGTAGCATGCCTCTGCCAGGTTACTTTGTAAGAAGGGACACACACACATATCATGCATTTTCACAGAATTCCTGTTATGGCTCTTAGATTACTTTCCTAGTGCGCTTTTCATTTACTTGGAGACTGCAAGCCTCAGTCTCCTTTACATTACTCTCTCAGTGCATTCTCACTGACTTCAGTACTGACAGATAGAGAACCACTCCTGTGTAGCTTATATTGTTTTCTTAGCTCACAAGCCTCTATGGGTTGCATTGCTTGTTGGTGTAGAGAAGGAGGCAGGCATCTTGCCACAGTTGGAAGTACCGTACAGCCAAAGGAATGCTTATGTGCCACAGTATGCTATGTCAATTATATGCCAGCAATGCAAATGGCAAAAATATGTGCTTCAAGCAAATGACCATGTGTGAAAGTCAAAGCGCAACATTCTTAGTAGGGTGAAGGGGGAACTACAATCAGCCAGAGGTACCACAACAGTCAATCAAGGGGCTCTTCCTATTCCAGCCTAGGCATTGGCCATGGTAAGGCAGGCACTTTGTTTTACAAGAGTATGCAGATCTGACCTTGTAATCGGGGATTGGGTCAGTCAGTTCAGCAGGTCCAGTCTGGAATTAAGTAAACAGATTCAAGGATTGATTATGCTGAAAATGGATGGAAGAACTGTTAATGGTGTTGCAGGAACAGGATGAGGTAGTCACAATTAGTGAGAAGGAAGCACAAATGTAGAATAGTTCAATAGTTTGTGAGAATGAGGTGAGTGAGAGCCATTGAGTGGACATACTGCTTGCAATACTGAGAGGTGTAGTCCATGAGCCTTGGTGAGTAGTGTGTGAAATGACAGTTAAAATGACTGATGGCCCTGTAAGTATGAGGTGGCAGGAAGAGGTGTCACTTAGGCTTGCAGAGTGCAGAAGAATTTCTTCACTTCTGAAAGTCCCACTAAACTTGGGATATTGTGCTGAGTTGGGCTAGAATTGGAGTACAGGTTAACTTTGTCTAATGGTGTGGCCTCTTTTGGTAGTCCTGCAGCAAAAAGGACGGTCCTCTCCTTTCCACTTCACACCATCCACCGAGACCTCTAGGAACCTATCCATGAAGCAGTGAGTGAACGCTCCCCTTCACTGTTGGTGTCCTTGGAGATAACTGTTAAGGTCATTGGGGTAGTTCTTTGTTTGTAGTGTCTGCAGTGCTGTCAGGCTTTAAATATCACCCCAGTGGCATGAATACAAGACGGGATTGAGGTTCACAAGGAGGAGGTGTTAGAAATTGTGGCAAGTGTGTAAATAGATAAATCCCCTGGGCCAGCTGGAATTTATCCTAAGATTCTCTAGGAAGTCAGGGAGGAGATTGCCGAGTCTTTAGCTTTGATCTTTATGTCGTCATTGTCTACAGGAGTAGTGCCAGAAGACTGGAGGATAGCAAATGTTGTTTCCTTGTTTAAGAAGGGGAGTCAGGACAACCCTGGTAATTATAGGCCAGTGAGCCTTACTTTGGTTGTGGGTAAAGTGTTGGAAAGGTTATAAGAGATAGGATTTATAATCATCTTGATAGGAATAAGTTGATTAGGGATAGTCAGCATGGTTTGTGAAGGGTAGGTCGTGCCTCTCAAACCTTATTGAGTTCTTTGAGAAGGTGACCAAACAGATGGATGAGGGTAAAACAGTTGATGTGGTTTATATGGATTTCAGTAAGGTGTTTGATAAGGTTCCCCATGGTAGGTTACTGTACAAAATACAGAGGCATGGGATTGAGGGTGATTTATTGGTTTAGATCAGAAATTGGCTAGCTGAAAGGAGACAGAGGGTGGTGGTTGGTGGAAAATATGTTCCTGGAGTTCACTTACTAGTGGTGTACCATAAGGATCTGTTTTGGGTCCACTGCTGTTTGCCATTTTTATAAATGACCTGGATGAGGGTGTAGAAGGATGGGTTAGTAAATTTGCAGATGACACTAAGGCCAATACAGTTGTGGATAGTGCCAAAGGATGTTGTAGGTTACAGAGGGACACAGATAGGCTGCAGAGCTGGGTTGAGAGGTGGAGTTTAATGTGGAAAAGTGTGAGATGATTCACTTTGGAAGGAATAACAGGAATGCAGAGTACTGCGCGAATGGTAAGATTCTTGGTAGTGTAGATGAGGAGAGGTTTAAGTGTACATGTACATAGATCCCTCAAATTTGCAACGTAGGTTAATAGGTTTGTTAAGAAAGCATACGGTGTATTAGCTTTTATTAGTAGAGGGATCAAGTTTCGGAACTATGAGGTTATGCTGCAGCTGTATAAAACTCTGGTGCGGCCATACTTGGAGTATTGCGTGCAGTTCTGGTCACCACATTATAGGAAGGATATGGAAGCTTTGGAAAGAGTTCAGAGGAGATTTACTAGGATGTTGCCTGGTATGGAGGGAAAGTCTTATGAGGAAAGTCTGAGGGACTTGAGGCTGTTTTTGTTAGAGACAAGGTTGCGAGGTGACTTATTTGAGACATATAAGATTATCAGAGGGTTAGACAGGGTGGACAATGAGAGCCCTTTTCCTTGGATGGTGATGGCTAACATGAGGGGACATAGCTTCAAATTGAGGGATGATAGATATAGGACAGATGTCAGCGATAGTTTCTTTCCTCCAAGAATAGTAGGGGCATGGAACACACTGCCTACAACAGTTGTAGACTCGCCAAATATACGTGCATTTAAATGGTCATTGTATGGGCATATGGACAAGAATGGAATAGTGTGGGTTAGATGGGCTTCAGATTGGTTTCACAGGGCCGAAAAGGAAGCCTGCAGCAGAAAGCTCTTCCTACTCTCCAGCTACATGATTCCCCAAAAAAAGTTCCCAAGGGCTCAGTTACCTCATTAATGAGGGGGACAAGTGGAAGATTGAGTGAGAAAAGTCACTCCCAGCCCTGGCAGACCAAGTGCAATAGATTTAACTCAACAAGACACTTTAACTGAAAATGGGGAAATTTCACCTGAGCAGAACATGGGATATTTCTGTTTCTGATATTGTATCCTCGTGACTTTTGAATAAAATTGAATATGTGTCTGCTAGTGCTGAAAAAAGGAAACTTTTATTTTCCAATGCTAACTGCCCAATAAGATTAGGTTGAGAGAAACTACTTTCAGTGTATTTAGGGTAGAGAAGAAATTTACATCTCATTGATCTGAACTGAGTTTAATCCATTCACCCCAAGCCAAGTTCTAACCTGCTGTTTTACTGGAAAGGACTGGAGATTTAATTATGCCTCTCTGATAGGCATATTATGTGCTTTTTCACCTTTTAACCCTTAGCTTTCGGGCTGCTCAAAGAGTTATCCCATTATGGTTATTTTTTGATCACACATGGGAACACATAAGCCTGTCAAGCCTCACTTATTTTGAATGTTTTTTTTATCTTCTTGTAAAGGAGGAGTGATACAAAGTGCCTAGTACAACCCAAATATGCAAACAATTATATCTTTACACAGCAGAAGGCAAACAGTGCTCTTATTAATACACATTCAAACAAAGAAATTCAGTTTTCCACAGCTCTGTGATGCAGCCCTTTTATCACTCATTCCACATCAAATTTACAAACAATGAATTCACTGAGGTGTGTTACGCGCAATTAAAATACAGCATTGAATTCCCAACTGATGGAAACATTTCCTCAACATTTCAAATAATACCTTGCTCCTTCCAGTTTACTGTTCAATTGATTTCTCTTTCTATCTGTCTGTTTTGCTCGTGTGATTTGTGTGTTCCTGAGAAGATAAGAATGAATGAAGCCATGTGACAAGGGTGAAATCACCTAAACTAATTGCTGACCTCAAAATGCTATAAGCAATATTTTTGTAGCTATTGCAAAAACAATAAGATCACTTAAAAGCACAGATATTAGTTAGCTTGGTTGGCTTGATGGCTGGTTTACAATGCAGTGTGCTCAACTATGCAGGTTCAATTCCTGTACCAATTGAGGTTATCATCTCAATCTCACCTCTGACCTGAGAGATGCTGATCCTTTCGTTAAATTCACCACTGAAGGTCCCGCTGTCTCAGGAGAACATAAGACTATGGCAACTTTGCCTTTTATAAAATAATATTGAATAATGTACTTGGCTAATGAAAGAAGCGAGTAGTTCAATGCAGGATGGTCTCAGAGTCAATCCTTGGTCTGAGCTGATTTAATATTATATCAACCAGAGATACCCTAGGAAATTATTATTGGACTAAATATCACTGACAGAAGCTTGATGAGGACTTCTTTGCTTGAATGTGATCCAATTACTGCTGCTGTATGTCTATGCATGGATGTTAGGAGAGGTGATTTAAAAACCCATTATTTCTAGCAAGATAGAATTGCGTGGTAGAGAGGTAATGCCAAAGTTGTATAGAATCTTGATTAGACCCACACTTGGATGATAACCCATTCTTATACCATTTTTCTGATCCCAATGGTATAAGAATGTAGTGACAGTGAGAAGAGTGCAAAATAGATTCCTTACCATGATAACTGAGAGGTTATAATTATCAGGAAACATTGGCCAGGCTAGGAACTCCTCTGGGAAAGAGAAGGTGAGAGATGATTTGAGTTAGGTGGAAGGTTATGATTGGGTAAACATAGCAAAAATATCTCCACTGGTGGTGAAGACCAGAATGAAGGATCAAAAATGTCTGGTAGGGAACTTGTATGAAGTTTTCTTTTAACTAGAAAATAATGAGAATATTGGGACAGATTAGGTGAGGCGAGGTAGATGAGCAAGGCGCATTTGAGGTGACTAGCATAGGTAAAACTTAAAGTCACCATAGGGTTTGTCTCTCATTAGAGAGACAGCTTATGGTGAGTTAAGCTGAGGGTCACCACGCTTCAGGCAGGGAGAGAGTTTGCGAAGGAGAATCATTCACAGTAACCTCAATCAATAAAAAAATTGAACTCAGATACTACTGGTATCATTCCACATCATAAACCAGCTATCCAACCAATTGAGCTAAACCAGGCCCAAGCAGAAGTGTCAAGGAATCAATGGCGAGAAAAAAAGAAATCAACACAAACCAAACAACAAAATAGAATCTAAAGCCTGAATATTTTAAATTCCAGAATTAGGCCCATGCCAGAAATAGATTAAGTTTGCATCTAAACCTCAAAACAGCAATCCCCAGTATTTTTTCTTGTTTTATAATCAATCTTCATGTGGTGCATTGTTAAATTAGTGTTGTCTGTGCTGGCTGTTTCGTGCTGGGAGGAAATAATCCTGAGTTTGTGACTATTATTAATCCTATGTCCATCCTATATATTCCTATTAATTCTGTCTTCCAATGTCTTGTAACTTTTCCTGTTTTCATTTACAGATATATTTTTCTGAAGGCAAACAGATATACATAAATGAAGAGTTCAAAGGCAGATTAGTGGCTACACATGCCCCAGGAAATGCATCCATTACCATCGAGAAGCTGCGTCCGTCTGACACTGGGGATTATTTGTGTCAAGTTGATAATCCACCGGACTTTCAAGGCACTAACATCAGATCAATAGTGCTCACAGTATTAGGTAGCTCTCAGTCACCTGTATCAATTGTCTTGTCACCATTTCTCACTCAATTTTCAAGTCTGTGGTCATCAAATAGATTTTTTTAAAATATGTGTTCATGGGGTGTGGCCATCCTCATTTATTATTCATTCCCAGTAGGCCAAAGGGCAGATATGGGTCACCACCTTGCAGTGAGTCTAGAGTGAAACATAGGCCAGATCAGTAAAGGATAACTGATTGCCTAACCTAAAGGAGATGAGTGAACCACATGGGCTTTTACGACATTAACAAGGGCTACATTAGACTAGCCTTTTATTCCACATTTGTTTTAAATTTAATTCAGATTTCACTATCTGCCATTTCAGGATTTGAGCCCATGTCCTCTCATTAGCTAGGGCTGTGAAATACTAACCTAATTGCAGTAACGCAATACTATAAACTAGAACCTGTCCTGTCTACATTATCCCCCACCTACAACTAACTTGTCAGTGAGCGTACCAAATCAGTGGTGATTCCATGCATCTCTGGAGGGAATGGTTCATTCCATTTATGAACTCAGCAGGGGAGATCAATGTGAAACAAGGCTCAGAATGTACAATAGGCAGCTCAAATGTCCATTCACTCTTATAGTGCATTGCTCTGCTGAGGAAAGCTGCACAATGTGCTGTCTCTCACAGTTCAATTATGCCTTGGAGGAAGATTAAACATTTCAGGGCAATACAGGTTAGAGTCATAGAGATGTACAGCATGGAAACAGGCCCTTTGCTCCAACCCATCCATGCCGACCAGATATCCCAACCCAATCTAGTCCCACCTGCCAGCACCCGGCCCATATCCCTCCAAACCCTTCCTATTCATGTACCCATCAAAATGCCTTTTAAATGTTGCAATTGTATTAGCCTCCACCACTTCCTCTGGCAGCTCATTCCATACATGTACCACCCTCTGTGAAAATGTTGCCCCTTAGGTCTCTTTTATATCTTTCCCCTCTCACCCTAAACCCATGCCCTCTAGTTCTGGACTCCCCCTTCCCAGGGAAAGGGCTTTGCCTATTTATCCTATCCATGCCCCTCATTATTTTGTAAACCTCTATAAGGTCACCCCTCAGCCTCCGACGCTCTAGGGAAAACAGCCCCAGCCTGTTCAGCCTCTCCTTATAGCTCAAATCCGCCAACCCTGGGAATATCCTTGTAAATCTTTTCTGAAGCCTTTCAAGTTTCACAACATCTTTCCGATAGGAAGGAGACCAGAATTGCACGCAATATTCCAACCATGGCCTAACCAATGTCCTGTACAGTCACGACATGACCTCTCAACTCCTGTACTCAATACTCTGATCAATAAAGGAAAGCATGCCAAACGCCTTCTTCACTATTCTATCTACCTGCAACTCCACTTTCAAGGAACTATAAACCTGCACTCCAAGGTCTCTTTGTTCAGCAACACTCCCTAGGACCTTAAGTGTATAAGTCCTGCTAAGATTTGGCTTTCCCAAAATGCAGCACCTTGCATTTATCTGAATTAAACTTCATCTGCCACTTCTCAGCCCATTGGCCCATCTGATCAAGATCCTGTTGTAATCTGAGATAACCCTCTTTGCTGTCCACTACAGCTAAAATTTTGGTGTCCTCTGCAAACTTACTAACTACCTCTTATGCTCGCATCCAAATCATTTATGTAAATGACAAAAAGTAGAGGGCCCAGCACTGATCCTTGTGGCACTGCACTGGTCACAGGCCTCCAGTCTGAAATACAACCCATCACCACCACCACCCTCTGTCATAAAAACCTGACTGAGGTGGCATGAAAAACACTTGGCAATAGTACTTTCATTGCATGCTGCAGCAGTACAAGCATTTTATTTACAGACTTGAATGGAAACCTAAAGGAATTCTCTGAAAAATGATTGCAACTAACAGAAGCTCTGCTTTCATTTAGCCATGCATTCGATTAGAGTTTGAGCACACACAGGAGCTGCTGAGATTTGTAACATTGACATTCCTCTTGCATGCAAGAATCAACGATTTTACACAGTTGTAACACTTCAAGTTGCAGATTTTGAAATCAAAGAACAGCGATAATTAAGCTTGATGAAATATCTTTTTCCTTACTATGTCTTCTTCATAGTCTCAAAGGCAATCTAGCACACCATGATGCCCAAACCTGACCTAGGCCATTACTAGTAAAGAACACAAAAAATGTTGTGTAATTTTGGCCTCAATTATTTACAATAGTCATTAATAACTTGGAATAATGACATAACAAACCAAATGTCCAAATTTGCTGACAACACAAAATTGGGCAGCATTGTAGACAGTGTTGGCGACAGCATAAAATTACAAAAGGATACTGATAGATTAGGTGAAATGGGCAAAGCTGTGGTAGATGGATACTTAAGCAAGTACGATGTTGTTTATTTTGACCAGAAAAGGGATTGATCAGGGTGGTTTTTTTTGTCAGAAGGAACAAAGTTAAATAAGTGACTGTCTGACGAGATTGGGGGTTCAGGTGCATACCTCTTTAAAATGGCATTAACAGACGCAGAAAATAATTAAGGTGTCTCGTGGAATGTATATATTCATATCTAAATTGCTGGAGCGTAAGGATACAGACATTATGTTGCACTTATACAAAACCCTAGTTAGATCCCACCTACAGTATTGTGAGCAGATCTGAGAGGGATTCTGAGGAGATTCCCTCTGACTCTTCCATCATTAGTAACCCTTGAATGTTTCAGAGTGCATACAGTCTGCTACGTTTCCTTGAAAAGTTTAATCTTTCTCCAAAACAGCATTGAAGAGTTACCAGTGATGGAAGAGTCAAAAGGAAACTCCTCAGAATCCCTCTTAACCTGTTGACTTTTATGAGGCTTCACTGCATAGCATTCAGATAAGATTTGCTGACTGAAGCCTGAAGAGATTTGGTTTGGTGTATGACTCACTGAATCCTGCTATTTCCTTAAGGTCAGTTGGACATTTAGTGTGTAGATAGTTGAAATTGGAATCACCCAATGATATCAGGCAGACAATCAAATGGATACTGAGACATTTATGTGGCAACACAGAAGATCAAAAACTGCAAAAATAGCAAGGTCCACATCTCCTTTGCACTAAGCTGAGGCTGCTTGCCAGATTACATCAGAATGCTAAACAATTAAATGAGTCCAAAGCTGCTCATTCATCCTAGAGGCAGGTTTGAATGAGATTCTCTTTGGCCTCTCAGCCTCACTAATGAATTGCTCTGCCATGCTGTCTAGGATGTTACCCCTATCAATACCGTGATCCTCACCTTCATCCTTGGAAATGTTCTGCTTCCAGGAAAGTGCCTTTCCAATTGTGAGGAGCACAGCTTGCAATAACGATGCAGGACATCCTTTTCGGGCAATACAGCAAGACTCCGTCAGAGCAATACAGACATTGAAACTTCATTTTTCGGAGGCCCATGGTCTGTTCCACAATGGTCCTCATGGAAGCATGGGCGGCATTACATCCACATTCTGTGTCACTCTAAGGGGTTCGTCAAACTATCATGAGCCATGTTTGGAGGTTGCCTCTTGGAGTCCTCCCTGAATGGGTTGACAACCTTGGAAGGACTCAGCAACCTGTGAGTTCTCTAGTATGTAAAAGTGTTAACATTTCCCAGGATATTTGGTGCAGACCTCCATGATTTAGCATTGATGGCCCACAGGTTATTAAACATTGATGGAATGGAAGCCTTTTCTTTTGAATTGAATTTTTTGTCACGTGTACCGAGGCACAGTGAAAAGCTTTGTCTTGCGAGCAATCCAGGCAGATCACAGAGTTAAGTAGCATAGGTAAGTAAATAATTGGTAAACAGCAGCAAAAACAAAAACACAGATATAGGCAAATGTTAAGAGTTTGTGAGTCCATTCAGTATTCTAACAACAGTACTTTCTCCCTGATGGTAGATGTTTTAGAAAAACATTGCCAGGATGGGATGGGTCTGTAAGAATGCAGCAGGCCTGGTAAATGGATTCTATTGATGGGAGGTTGGCCTTTGTGATTGTCCAGGCCGAGTACACCACTCTCTGTAACCGTCTCCGATCTTGAATGGTACAGTTACCATACCAGGTAGTGATACATCCAGACAGAATGCTCTCGATGGCACACCTATAAAGGTTGGCAAGGGTATTCACCGTCATGCAAAATTTCCTCAGCTGCCTGAGGAAGAAGAGACATTGTTGGGCCTTTGTAGCCAGTACGTCCACATGAAGAGTCCAAGAAAGCTTGTTGTGGATGACCACTCCCAAGAGCTTGACACTCTTCATTCATTCCACCTCTGTGCTGTTAACATGTAGGGGGGCATGAGTAAGATCCCACTGAAAGTCAAAAATGAGTTCATTGGTTTTGCCAGCATTGAGAGCTAGGTTGTTCTCAGTGCACCATTTTTCCAGGTCTTCCACCTCCCGTTTGTAGTCTGTTTCATTACCATCTGAGATTCGACTATGGTGGTGTCATCAGCGAACTTGTAAATGGCATTAGTCTGGTATTTGGCTACACAGTCATGGGTACACAGTGAGTACAGTAGAGGGCTGATTATGCACCCCTGGGAGGCTCCAGTGTTGAGTGTTAGTGAAGATGAAATATTGTCCCCAATCTTCACTGATTGTGGCCTGTGGGTCAGGAAACTGAGGATCCAGGAGCATAGAATGGGGCTTAGTCCGAGATCACTAAGTTTAGTAATCAGTCTTGAGGGGATAATAGTGTTGAAGGTTGAACTGTAGTCAAGGAGTACAATTCTTATGTAGCTGTTCTTAGTGTCAAGATGTTCTTGGGAGGAGTGAAGGGAAAGTGATATGGCACCTGACATGGATCTGTTGGTTTGATCGTTAAATTGGAGTGGGTCAAGAGTAATGGGGATGCTGGAGTTGATTAATGTCATGACCAGCCTTTCAAAGCACTTCATGACCACCAAAGTTAGGGCCACTGGGTGGTAGTCATTGAGACATGCTGCATGAGCCTTCTTAGGTACAGGGATGATGTTGACCCTCTTGAAACAGGCAACTTTGCAGGTTGTTACTCATATACTCTCAAAGCAACTGTGTGCAGTCAATAGCACACTGCACATGGGGGAAGGCAGCATTGGTGGAGAAACCCACAACCTAAGCTAATTGACTCTACTCATCATGGGAGAAGGATATAATGAGCAGCTTTCTGGAGAAAATGACTTCAATCCTTGGGGTTAAAGTTTGGGAGCTGCTATATGAAATCCCAGATGCTCCTTGAAATGAGTTGCTGGCTTAAAAATTCACAAATGCTGATAGGATTGCCTTACTGTCTTTCTGAGTGACGGTGCTGCTCCAGTTTGGTGATACTGACCTGAGATACCTTTAAGCAGTCCCTGCACTCTCTTTCGGGCCATTGAAGAAAACAACAGTGAGGCCTGTAGATTTTGGATCTTATCATTCCCTGCCACTTCTTTCATGGATCTACACTTGCTGTGTCTTTCTCTCGATGCTATGCAGCAGCTACTGGAGGTTGCTCTTCTTACCAGCTTCTTACTGATGAAGTTTTAATCACTAAGTCCTTCTATGTTGTACTCAGAGTTGCATCATGGCCACAAGGACTCTAGCCACAGAAACAATCTCTATAGAGATCCATGAGTAGATCAACCCTAAGAAATGCCAGAAAGATAATTCACTTTTCCTGAAGGAATCCATGTGTCCTCACATCCATCATATGTCACAGTGTGACATGAAGGCTTTCCAAGGTTTTCGTTGTCATTCCTCGATAAGGGCCATTAACATATATCATTTTGTCCAATTCACTTTGCACACCTAAGGTTTGCATGCTACTTTGGGAGTAGAATTTTGATAGTAAGCCACCGTGATAGCAAAAAAAGCAAAGCTCCCTTATATAACACAGACCCTTCCGAATTGTGTGAATGTGGCAACTGTGAAACATTGTCTCCCATTATGAAGTATTGAATGTGCTTGTGAAACAAAAAAATCAGGCAATGCTTTTAAGTGTCTTCATCTCATTGTACTTGCTTACCTGACACTGCAAGGAGGCGGTTAGCACATGCAATGTAATGGTTATGATTGCTTGAGGCTATCATATTTCTCCCACATTCTTGGATAATGAATGATCAGCCAATGAAGTATGAATTGAAACTAGATAACTGGTATTACTGAATTAATGGAGACATGATTACTACAATTAGTCATAGCCAGGCCTCAAATTCCAAAAGTAGTACTTCATTCCCCAAAGAAAAAAAAGTAACTTAATCTCTGAAGAAAGGTCACTGAACTTGAAATGTTAATTTTGCTTTCTCTCTTTAGGTGCAGCCAGGCCTGCTGAGTTTCTCCAGTAATGTCTGTTCTTAAGTAACTTACTCTGTCTGCTTTATATGCAGTGCCAGCTATATTGTGTAGTTATTGTGTGATTGTCTCCTGCTGCAACATGCCAAGATTTCATCATGAATAATTTGCAAGTTCTGGCTGTGACACATAAATTATTCCCTTCGTTCATGTTCCTTTTTGTGCTGTGGTCCCTATGATCTTCCAACTTTCCCCTGTTTCACTGTACCCTTTTACATTAATCTTAATTTCTTCACTTAACCCTGTGCTCATTACTTTTTACATTCCCTTGTTAGCCCCAGGTAGAGACCCGGGATCCTGTGAGCTGTTTGAACCCTGCTTTCCAGAGTTTCTCTCCTTAACCTTTGATCCCCTTACCAATCATGAACCTATCTATCTCTGTCTTAAGTATACTCAATGAGTTGGTCTCGAAATAGCATTCTACGTCAATGGGTTTCCTTCTGGCTGAAGAAATTCCTCCTCATATTAGTTCTAAATGGTCGTCTCTTCACTCTGAGGTTGTGCTCTCAGGTCCTAGTCTCCTAATTGTGGAAATATCTTTTCCAGTCCACTCTATCCAGGCCTCTGCGTATTTTCTAAGTTTCAATCAGATACCTCCTCATTCTATTCATTGTAAGGTCTCACCCTACTATTTATCATTTATTTCAGCTTTCCAGCCTCTTTTCTTCAGTGATGGTCACATAGTGACCATTCCTTCACTGACCCAGTACAATGAAACCCACCCCTTGAGTTATCTGCTTTTCCAGGACTCCATGCACTTACCCTGATAAGCAACCTGACTATTATTGAGCAAAACTCCAGGAAAGATTGCTACTTACCTCCTGGACACCCTTGACTGATCACAATCTCAGGCCCTGAACCCTGATTGTCCTTCCTGTAATCCCTAGACTGGTTACACTTGCAGGACTCAAACCTCAAGCCTCAATTTGTGCAGAGGGACACACACCCTGATCTCCAAAGTAAAGTGCTGGATAGTTGAAATGGCAGATGAGTTGTATGGCATTAATGTCAATGGGAAAATTTTGATGTCACTGTTTAAGGGTTGAGGGGAAAATTGCAAAAATATCGCAAGAACACACATGCACAATTCTTTGGGTTGGCAGAATTTGTGGTTACCACATCAATTCCTTTGCTGTGTGGCTATGGGAAAATGATGAGATATTTTGTGGCACTGGGGAAATTTAAAGAGTCATAGTCAGGATAATTTTGAGCATCTTCCTAATAGTGGCACATACAGAGCAATATTTGTAGAGGTTTCCAGTGTTGTTTCTTGTGTGGGATAATCACAGCTAGTTCCCTTTCCTCTGTAGGGCACAAGGGAACTTGTGTTTTATGGCAATCCCCCAGATTCCTGTTTACCTTTATTGGTAGTAGCTTTTTATTTCCAGATTTATTCAAAGTGAATTTAGATTGTTAAATTTCCATTGTGTGATTTGAATTTGCATTAGTCCTGAATTAATAATCCAGTTAGAGCATCATTATGCTGCTGAATGCAAATTGATACTTGGAAACAAAATATAAAGGCCTTGTCAAAGGCTTTCTGGAAATCCAAATAGGTCATTTCTACTGGCTCTCCTTTGTCTAACTTGCTCCCCAAAGAACTCTAACAGATTCGTCAGGCATGACCTCCTCTTGACAAAGCTGTGCTGATTCAGCCCTATTTTACTACACACTTCCAAATGCTCTGCAATCTCATTCTCTAAAATCTTACAAGTGATCAAGGTCAGGCTAACTGTCTTATAATATCCTGTTTTCTGACTCCAATGATTCTTGAAAGCCCACCAGCATTGCCTCCACAATTTACTCAGCTATCTCTTCCGAACTGGACTGCAATCCATCCGGTCCGGGTGGATTTATCCACGTTCAGGCTTCTCAGCTTTCCAGCAATTTTTCCTTAGTGGTGGCCACTGCACTCACCTCTTCCCTCTAACTCTTTTGAACTCTATGCTGCTGCTGTCTTCCACAGTGAAGATTGATACAAAATACTATTCAGTTTGTCTGCCATTTCTTTGCTCCCAATTTCTAATTCTCCAACCTTATTTTCCAGTGGTCCAATGTCCACTCTTGCCTCGCTCATCTTTTATATAGCTAAAAAAAACTTACAATTTTCTTTTATATTACAAGTGAGCTTACCCTAATATTACATCCTGTTTCCACTTCTCATTTTTTAAGATATCTTCTATTGATTTCTAAAGGCTTCCCAACCCTCTGTTTGAAATGTGTATAGCCACAAAAGACTCCTACACTAGCTGCCAACCTGTCTTTCCTTACCTGAAATTAACCCATCTATGTGACTGTATCTGAGACTTCCACCCCCCCCTTCCTATAACTGCCATCCATCACATACTGTTGCTCTAACAAATTTGTCATTGCTTCTAACTGTCTTTCCAACCAATCCATTTGATCTGATAAGATTCGCAACCAACAGCATTTATGGCAGATATAATCTGCAGTAACCCTTAAACTCTCTTTAAGCTCCCACATCTGACAAGAAGTACATATCACTCTACTAAAGGCCATTTTTGCTCCTTCACAATCTACAGACCCAGAAAATAACACCATCTTATTCCTCAACAAACACTGCCCCATATTAAATTAATAGTTACGGCTTATGTTTTAAGTTCAATCTAGAGACATATCTCCAAAAACATATAATCAAGCGAGAACCCACTCTACTCACTATTGCAGACTTTCTGTAGGCCCCACTTAAAACAACAATTAATTTATCTGATTCTGTGCTGTGAACTTCACCCAATAGTTCCTCCAAGATCAGTTGTGAATTTCACTGTTTGTTCATTTTTCCAGATGCACTCCGATGTCCAGTGATACATGAATTCAAACAGCAAAGGCAGTGTCAGTTTCTTTCTCTCTCTCTCTTTCTCTTTCCTGCACTGGCCTCACCATGTGCTTCCTTTGTCTGTTCTTCTCCCTTTTAAAACTGACATTGTTTTCCTAAAGTTCCAAAACAATGCAACAACATATAAAACAGTAATTGCTGCTCTTGGAATTCTAGGTGACTGTGGTGTCAATGGGGGAGCACTTTGGGGCCAGCGACCATAATTCTATTAAATTTAAAATAGTGATGGAAAAGGATAGACCAGATCTAAAAGTTGAAGTTATAAATTGGAGAAAGGCAAATTTTGACGGTATTAGTCAAGAACTTTCGAAAGCTGATTGGGGGCAGATGTTCACAGGTAAAGAGACAGCTGGAAAATGGGAAGCCTTCAGAATTGAGATAACGAGAATCCAGAGAAAGTATATTCCTGCCAGGGTGAAAAGAAAGGCTGGTAGGTATAGGGAATGCTGGATGACTAAAGAAATTGAGGGTTTGGTTAAGAAAAAGAAGGAAGCATATGTAAAGTATAGACAGGATAGATCGAATGAATCCTTGGAAGAGTATAAAGAAAGTAGGAGTATACTTAAGAGGGAAATCAGGAGGGCAAAAAGGGGACATGAGATAGCTTTGGCAAATAGAATTAAGGAGAATCCAAAGGTTTTTACAAATATATTAAGGACAAAAGGGTAACTAGGGAGAGAATAGGGCCCCTCAAAGATCAGCAAAGTGGCCTTTGTGTGGAGCTGTAGAAAATGGGGGAGATACTAAATGAGTATTTTGCATCAGTATTTACTGTGGAAAGGATATGGAAGATATAGACTGTAGGGAAATAGATGGTAACACCTTGAAAAATGTCCATACAACAGAGAGGAAGTAATTAATATCTTGAAACGGTAAAGGTGAATAAATCCCCAGGACCTGATCAGGTGTAACCTAGAACTCTGTGGGGAGCCAGAGAAATGATTTCTGGGCCTCTTGCTGAGATATTTGTATCATTGATAGTCACAGGTGAGGTGCCGGAAGACAGGAGTTTGGCAAATGTGGTGCCACTGTTTACGAAGGGTGGTAAGGACAAGCCAGGGAACTATAGACCAGTGAGCCTGACGTCGGTGGTGGGCAAGTTGTTGGAGGGAATCCTGAGGGACAGGATGTACATGCATTTGGAAAGGCAAAGCCTGATTAGGTATAGTCAACATGGCTTGGTGCATGGGAAATCATGACTCACAAACTTGATTGAGTTTTTTGAGCAAGTAACAAAGAGGATTGATGAGGGCAGGGCGGTAGATGTGATCTATGTGGACCTCAGCAAGGCGTTCGACAAGGTTCCCCATGGGAGACTGATTAGCAAGGTTAGATCTCACAGAATACAAGGAGAACTAGCCATTTGGATACAGAACTGGCTCAAAGGTAGAAGACAGAGGGTGGTGGTGGAGGGTTGTTTTTCAGACTGGAGGCCTGTGACCAGTGGAGTGCCACAAGGATCGGTGCTGAGTCCTCTACTTTTTGTCATTTACATAGATGATTTGGATGCGAGCATAGGAGGTACAGTTAGTAAGTTTGCAGATGACATCAAAATTGGAGGTGTAGTGGACAGGAAAGAGGGTTACCTCAGATTACAACAGGATCTTGACCAGATGGGCCAATGGGCTGAGAAGTGATAGATGAGTTTAATTCAGATAAATGCAAGGTGCTGCATTTTGGGAAAGCAAATCTTAGCAGGACTTATATATTTAATGGTAAGGTCCTAGGGAGTGTTGCTGATAAAAGAGACCTTGGAGTGCAGGTTCAGAACTCCTTGAAAGTGGAGCCGCAAGTAGATAGGATAGTGAAGAAGGCGTTTGGTATGCTTTCCTTTATTGATCAGAGTATTGGGTACAGGAGCTGGGAGTTCATGTTGCGGCTGTACAGGACTTTGGTGAGGCCACTGTTGGAATAATGCATGCAATTCTGGTCTCCTTCCTATCGGAAAGATGTTGTGAAACTTAGAGTCATAGAGTCATAGAGATGTACAGCATGGAAACAGAACCTTCGGTCCAACCCGTCCATGCCGCCCAGATATCCCAACCCAATCTAGTCCCACCTGCCAGCACCCGGCCCATATCCCTCCAAATATTCCTATTCATATAACCATCCAAATGCCTCTTAAATGTTGCAATTGTACCAGCCTCCACCACTTCCTCTGGCAGCTCATTCTATACATGTACCACCCTTATGTGAAAAAGTTGCCCCTTAGATCTCTTTTATATCTTGCCCCTCTCGCTCTAAACCTATGCCCTCTAGTTCTGGACTCCACAACCCCAGGGAAAAGACTTTATCTGTTTATCCTATCCATGCCCCTCATAAATTTGTAAACCTCTATAAGGTCACTCCTCAGCTTCCGACGCTCCAGGGAAAACAGCCCCAGCCTGTTCAGCCTCTCCTTATAGCTCAAATCCGCCAACCCTGGGAATATCCTTGTAAATCTTTTCTGAACCCTTTCAAGTTTCATAACATCTTTCCAATAGGAAGGAGACCAGAATTGTATGCAATATTCCAACAGTGGCCTAACCAATGACCTGTACAGCTGCAACGTGACCTCCCAACTCCCATACTCAATATTCTGACCAAATGCCTTCTTTACTATCCTTGAAAGGGTTCAGAAAAGATTTACAAGGATGTTGCCAGGGTTGGAGGATCTAAGCTACAGGGAGAGGCTGAACAGGCTGAGGCTGGTTTTCCTGGAGCGTCGGAGGCTGAGGGGTGACCTTATAGAGGTTTACAAAATTGAGGGGCATAGATTGGATAAATAGACAAAGCTTTTTCCCTGGGGTTGGGGAGTCCAGAACTAGAGGGCATAGGTTTAGGGTGAGATGGGAAAGATATAAAAGAGACGTACGAGGCAACGTTTTCACACAGAGGGTGGTACGAGTATGGAATGAGCTGCCAGAGGAAGTGGTGGAGGCTAGTACAATTGCAACATTTAAGAGGCATTTGGATGGGTATATGAATAGGAAGGGTTTGGAGGGATATGGGCCGAGTGCTTGCACGTGGGACTAGATTGGGTTGGGATGGACGTGTTGGACCGAAGGGTCTGTTTCCTTGCTGTACATCTCTGACTCTATGACTCTGACATTCCACTAATCATTACCACATTGTATGCTTTTGCTTTTATGCTGTCCTTGATTTTCCATTGTCAACCACAGTTGCTTCATCCTCCCCTTAGGATGTTTCTTCTTCCTTGGGATGAATTTCTATTGTACCTCCCGAAACCCCTGCCATTATTGCTCCACAGTCTTCCCTGCTAGCCCTGCCCTGCTCCAATCAACTCTGGCCAGCTTCTCCCTCATGTCTCTCATTACCTTTATTCAATAGTAATTCAGTTTGTAATCTGATTTCAGCTTCTCCCTGTCAAACTGCAGGATGACTTCTATCACATTATGGTAACTGCTTCCATGGGATTCCTTCACCTTAAACTCCCTAATCAAGTCTATTTCATTATACATCACCAGATTCAGAATTGCTTGTTCCTTAGTGAGCTGTTCCAAAAAAAAGTTATCTCATTGACATTCTACAAGTTCTTTTTCTTGGGACCACTATCAACCTGATTTTCCTCGTCCACCCCTTGGTCCCCAACCCTTGGTCCCTATACCCCAACAATCTAACTCATGAAATCCAAGCTTTCTTATTCAGCAATTTGTATTCTGTGGCCTTGAGTCGTGAAAATAACTATTTTTAGTGCTTTTGATAATGTTTGATTGATAATGTTTGGGCCAGAACATCTAGCGACTTCAAATATAATATAATTGAATGAGAACACTAATGTAAACTTAATAGTCATGATTTGGAGATGCCGGTGTTGGACTGGGGTGTACAAAGTTAAAAATCACACAACACCAGGTTATAGTCCAACAGGTTTAATTGGAAGCACACTAGCTTTCGGAGCGACGCTCCTTCATCAGGTGATTGGAAGGAGCGTCGCTCCGAAAGCGAGTGTGCTTCTAATTAAACCTGTTGGACTATAACCTGGTGTTGTGTGATTTTTAAACTTTGTAAACTAAATAGTTATCCATTGACATTCAATGTCATGCGTTTAAACAACCCATGAGGACCGTTAACTTGGAAAGACTTGGTTTAGACTGCAATATTTTCCTCTATGTATTTTCTAATCAATGTGTTCAGAGATGTTATTTCACACCTCTGGAGTAAGTGAGACTTGAACCTGGGTCTCCTGGCTCAGAAATTGGGACATTACTACTGCACCATAAGGACACCTTCAGAATTTTTTGTCCTGGAGATATTTTTAATCAACCTGCTTCAATATGCTATGACATAACTCTGGAGGAGGTGAGAGTTGAACCCAGATCATCTGGCTCAGAGATAGGGACATTACACTGTACCAGAAGAGCCCTCCTCATTTTCCTCTACTCATGGTTCCTAAATTTCTTCTCTCTACCTTGCCAATTCTATAATCGTTCTATGTCTGGTCTCTAAATGTTGCTGTCAATTGCTCTGCCCTTAATGTACATTTAATGATTAAAGAGAGTAAATTATAGATAGTGTTTGTGTTGAAGATTCTAATTGATTTGGCCTAATTCTCTCTCTCTCTCTCTCGATGGAAAAGACAATGGGCCTGACTGCAGTTTTAACAGAGAAGAGTTAGTAGCAAGAAAACATGCCCTTTTCCATTTTTAAAGATTTTCAATTATTCCTTGTTCCTGAAAATAACATCAGGAAGCAGAAAAAATATTTTTAAAAACCTTGTAAAATAGTATTCACTGATGCTTAAATGTATTTCACGTATTTAAATTACCATAGAGAGATAATTTTTTCCTGCTAAATTCTCACAAGTAAGTCTACATTCTCAGCGAGTGAAACATGAATTAATAAACAAGGTTCTGCAGAACAATTTCACACCCAAAAAGATTTCAATAACATCAAATGTTCTATCATTTTGCCTCAATAATCTTTGTTTAATGCATTTCAGTTGAAGTACTTTAATTTTGTTATAGTTCCACCCTCAAAGCCAACGTGTGTTATTTCCACTCATCCTGCGAAGACCAATGCAGCAACACTCTCCTGTCATTCTAACCAAGGTGTACCGACTCCAAAGTATCACTGGGTGGAAATTGTTAACAATGTTCATCAAAATATTTCTGGTAAGAATCAAAAACAAATTATTTTAAATATTCAATAATACAGTAGCTAAGTAACAGTTTATTTTTTTCAGTTTTTCCCATTTAGTTGTTCCATTTAGTCTTCTCACTCATTTTCTCACATTTATTTTGTTTTGTATTTAAGATCCAAGAACTGGAATATTGACCATTTCAAATGTTTCACAACATGAACATAGTATTTACCAATGCACAGCATTCAATAGTTTGGGAAATGAGACATGTACTGTCGATCTGTCAGCACTCTGTAAGTATAGTTAAGACCTTGTTAAACTTGGGCATATAAGGAGAGTGGGAAAATTTGTTAATAAGATCATTGTTAATAGGAATGGAAACTGTAATGATTGTAATGAGGTCAGCCAGGTGAACCTCATAGACTATGAGTTCCCTGATTGTGACTGTTATTCTTGTCCAATCAGGGAGCCCTTGCTGACAGATATAAACAGGAGTGTCTGGGGTGGAGGGTGCTGCACACAGCGGTCCCCTGCAACCGCAGATTGCGGTGGTTCACGGACTCCCAGCCTAACTGCTTGTTCTGTGGTGCTGTGGAGTCCGTGGACCACGTGTATATTGGGTGTGGGCGTTTGCACTCCCTTTTTGATTTCCTTAAAAAACTTCTCCTCTGTTTTTGGCTGCACTTCAGTCCCATGCTCCTGGTCTTTGGGCACCCGGTACGGAGGAAGGAGGGCAGGTCTGAAGACCTCCTTGTGGGTCTGCTTCTGGGCCTGGCCAAACTGGCCATCAACAGGTCCAGGCAGCGGGCCGTGGAGGGGGTCGTTAGGGCCGACTGCCTGCCCCTCTTCCGCGGTTACGTTAGAGCCCAGGTGTCCTTGGAGAAGGAGCACGCGGTGTCCACCAACACCCTGGAGTTGTTCAGGGAGAGGTGGGCGCCGCAGGGAGTGGAGTGCATCATTTCTCCCTCCAACTCTATTTTGATTTAGTCCCTACCCTCCCCTTCACTGTTTTGATCACACAGCACTGCCCTTTGATGTGAAGGGCAGTGTTTGTCACTGGCCACCTGGGTGTTTTCCTATCTTCCTGGTGGTGGAAATTAAATAAAGATTCGTGCACTTTGTGTCTTCCACTGTGTCTCACACCTGCACACACACACCATGGGTTCTGGGGATAAAATAAGCACTACCGCACAAAAAAAAAAGATAAACACAGTTCAGTTCTGGATGCAATAACAGCAGAATACAGTCACGTTACCCCACGGGAATGTGTGTGTCACCATAGCCTTACCAGACCACAGGGGCTGCTCTCTTCATTACAGAGAGAAGCGACTCATGGTGATTTGACAGAGGGACCTCAGACCTTAGGCAAGGAAAGAATTTGAGAAGGAGAGTCCTTCATGGTAACCTCAAACTGGTAATGGGAATTGAACCCACGCTGTCCACATCACACTGCTCTGTAAAAGAAAAAAAAATAAAATAAACAGGAGTGTCTGGGGTGGAGGGTGCTGCACACAGCGGTCCCCTGCAACCGTAGATTGTGGTGGTTCACGGACTCCCAGCCTAACTGCTTGTTCTGTGGCGCTGTGGAGTCCGTGGACCACGTGTATATTGGGTGTGGGCGTTTGCACTCCCTTTTTGATTTCCTTAAAAAACTTCTCCTCTGTTTTTGGCTGCACTTCAGTCCCATGCTCCTGGTCTTTGGGCACCCGGTACGGAGGAAGGAGGGCAGGTCTGAAGACCTCCTTGTGGGTCTGCTTCTGGGCCTGGCCAAACTGGCCATCAACAGGTCCAGGCAGCGGGCCGTGGAGGGGGTCGTTAGGGCCGACTGCCTGCCCCTCTTCCGCGGTTACGTTAGAGCCCAGGTGTCCTTGGAGAAGGAGCACGCGGTGTCCACCAACACCTGGAGTTGTTCAGGGAGAGGTGGGCGCCGCAGGGAGTGGAGTGCATCATTTCTCCCTCCAACTCTATTTTGATTTAGTCCCTACCCTCCCCTTCACTGTTTTGATCACACAGCACTGCCCTTTGATGTGAAGGGCAGTGTTTGTCACTGGCCACCCGGGTGTTTCCCTATCTTCCTGGTGGTGGAAATTGAATAAAGATTCGTGAACTTTGTGTCTTTCACTGTGTCTCACACCTGCACAAAAAAAAAATAAAAATAAACAGGAGTGTCTGGGGTGGAGGGTGCTGCACACAGCGGTCCCCTGCAACCGCAGATTGCGGTGGTTCACGGACTCCCAGCCCAACTGCTTGTTCTGTGGCGCTGTGGAGTCCGTGGACCATGTATATATTGGGTGTGGGCGTTTGCACTCCCTTTTTGATTTTCTTAAAAACCTCCTCCTCTGCTTTTGGTTGCACTACAGTCCCACGCTCCTGATCTTCAGGCACCCGGTACGGAGGAGGGAGGGCAGGTCTGAAGAACTCCTCGTGGGTCTGCTCCTGTGCCTGGCCAAACTGGCCATAAACAGGTCCAGGCAGCGGGCCGTGGAGGGGGTCGTTAGGGCCGACTGCCTGCCCCTCTTCCGCGGTTACGTTAGAGCCCGGGTGTCCTTGGAGAAGGAGCACGCGGTGTCCACCAACACCCTGGAGTTGTTCAGGGAGAGGTGGGCGCCGCAGGGAGTGGAGTGCATCATTTCTCCCTCCAACTCTATTTTGATTTAGTCCCTACCCTCCCCTTCACTGTTTTGATCACACAGCACTACCCTTTGATGTGAAGGGCAGTGTTTGTCACTGGCCACCCGGGTGTTTCCCTATCTTCCTGGTGGTGGAAATTGAATAAAGATTCGTGCACTTTGTGTCTCTCACTGTGTCTCACACCTGCACACATACACCCACACAAAAAAAAACAGGAGTGTCAGACATCCTGTTCTCTCTGAAAGCTGGCTCTGAGGGGGCTGAATCATTGTCAAGGACTCTCCACATGTAACTAAAGGTTGACTTGGTGATGGGATACCAGCCTCTGTGAACTTAGTTCAGAGCCAATTTTCAATGATCAATAGAGTAGTGCAGATTAGTAAAAGTAAAAATTTTAAGACCAAGACAGAAATTTAATGTCAACTTTTAATTTGGAGTTGAGAAACTGACAGGCAGAGCAATGTTGTAATCCAAATGCAAAAGTTGCATTGTTAATTTTTCATAAATAAATTTTATTTGTTGCACTATATATGTACATTAGTTACATTGAGGTTATGGGGGAAAGTAGAGTGATAGCTTGCTCTAGAAGTAAAGGGAGAAATGTGCCAGATTGATTTAAGGGAAATGAAAAATGAATCCAGTGAGAGATATTTCGTCCTCAATGGATTACAGGAGTTAACTTTAACTGAGATGAGAAGGACAGTGGAGAAATGTGAGAGAACAGAATGCCACAGTGAATGGGGATTACTTGTACAATTATCAATGAGAATGTTAGAAGTAGGAGAACAATTATTGATAACTTTTTGGGAAACTTATAGTTTATAAAAATCTAAATATCAAATTCTTTGTTTTAGATCAATTTTGAAGGATAAGGATGTCATGTTAATCTATTAACAATGGGGAAATTTGGCTCACTCAGTTGGCTGGATAGTAGTTTGTAATGCAGAGTGCTGTCTCCAGCATCAGCTCAGTTCCTGCACCAGCTGAGATTACAATGAAATGACCCTGAGGTCTCTGGCTCTCTGGCTCTGGCTCTCTCTCTCTCGTTGCTCTCTCTGTCTCTCTAATGGAAGAGCAGCCCCATGGTCTGGTGAGGTTACAATGACTCCTACAAGTGTAACACTTTCTGGGAGAGTATTTCCTTATATCTCTAATTTCATGACATTGATGTTTGAATTTTTTCCCTTTAAGCTGTTATTTTTTTCATTCTCCACTCAAATATTCCTGGACTGATACAGAATGTTGAACTTCCTTATAGTATAGTATGTTACAACTTCACCTCAAATATCATAAAATTGCAATTTTGAGTTGTCCCTTTTTATGAAGCATTTCCAAAACAATTCAATAGTGTTTGCTAGTTTTTTTGGCAATGTAAGAGTGGCTGTTTGGTATTACCGAACTTGAGTATTGCTGAAAGATAATATACATTTTGTCAAAACGTTTTGCCTTGGAATCATCAGGGCAATTCACAAGAATTACTAAAGTAAAGGGAAAATAACATTTATACTGTATCACAGGAATGTACTGAACAAGTGGACTCTGGCTGCCATTGAGAAAGCATAAGTTAAATAATGATTGAAAAACCAAGTGCCAAGCTTTTTTTTAAGTTTTAGACAGGCAGGTTGACTCTGGTTAAGGGCAGCATGGTGGCTCAGTGGTTAGCAAAGCTGTCTCTCAGCATCAAGTTCGATTCCAGCCTTGGGTGACTTCTGTGTGGAGTTAGCACATTCTCCCCGTGTCTGCGTTGGTTTCCTCCGGGAGCTCCGGTTTCCTCCCACAGAACAAAGATGTGCAGGTTAGGTGAATTGACCATGCTAAATTGCCCACAGTGTTCAGGGATGTGCAGGTTAGGTGCAATTGGTCAGGAGTAAATGAAGAGTAATAGGGTAGGAGAATGGGCCTGGGTGGGTTATTCTTTGGAGTTTCGGTGTGGACTTGTTGGGCCAAATGGCCTGTTTCCATACAGTAGGAACTCTATGGTCAAGACTTTGCCCTGAAATATGAACAAGAAAATAGATATAATTAATTTTGTTGATTTGAAATAGGTGAAATGTGTACATATTCCTTCTGTTTGCAAAGGACAATGTCCTGTTGACTAAAATGTAATTTCTAGTATGTACAAGCAAGTGATACTGTGAATCCAAATCCCAATCCTAAACTAGTTGTTAGCATAATGCTTCTCACATTCTAGATTCACATCTAATGTTGATTGCATCAAGTATCTGCCAATAGCCTGACAGGATGGATCAAATTATTTACTGATTCTAATTTATCCCCATTTTCTTCTTCTTTGAAGTAGCTTCTGAGAATGATCACATTATAGGAGCCATAATTGGGGCAATTCTGGCAGCAATTGTGATTGGAGCAATTGTCTGGGTAATTGCAAAGAAGACAAAGAAGAGGGCTAAGAAAAATATGGAGAAAGATACTGAATTTCAGTGAGTATTATTTTCGATTCTATTCTTAATATTTCAAACTTCAAGTTTCACAAAGGCTTTCTTTTGCCTGTGTTTTTTATCTGTTTTCAACTCAATAACAAAAAGAGAACAAAGCATTAGATTTTATCCTCCCCTAGAAACATGCTTTCATTGAGTGCCTATCAGCTGAACTACCTTCCAGCCTGATTGTTCCCACCTGGAGCACATTAGTTGATTGTACCCAGATAACAGTCAGGCTTTAATACCTGCTAGAGTTCTAATAGAGCAAGGAACTCAGGCAATAATTGTCATCAAGATTGAGACCATGCATTCAACTTCTCTCATTACCTCTGGTGATCAATCAAATATCTACTTTCTCTCTTCAATTCCCCTATGCTATTTTGGAATTTGCATCTTCTCTCTAACTGCTTCACTATCTGCGAGCATCTTGTCCACGAGTCCATATTCCTTGACCTTGAACATATTCCCACAAAACTGCTGACCATGAAACTTCCTTTCCTGGCCTCCACATTAACTGATACAATTAGCAGTTCTCTAGAGAATACAATCTAGAGGCACAGTATTAGTTTCGAAAGTACTTTGGCAATAGCCAGTGCTACATAATCATCACTCCTCTCAACCTGTCCACTATCTCAGAAACTATCACTGAAACTATCAATAATTAATCTGCCAATAAGTACAGGCTTAGTAGTCATTTGTTCCAGCTAATTATAGGGAAGACAAAAGCCAATTTCTTTAGTTCTGCAATAAAATTTGTTCCCTAGCCATCGACTCCATCTCCTTATCTGTGAATTGCTTGAGGCTAAAATAGACTGTTCACTAGCTTCATACAGTTTATGCTCAGTTGAACTTCTGACTTCATATGTATCCCATCACTAAGGCTGAATACTTGCACCTCCATAACATTGCACATAGTCCTATAGTATTGCTGATATTTTCTGGTTAGGCTCCTATCTTCAGATCATACTCTGGCTGAGAACTTTTGGCTAGCTCCTGTCAATAGGATTGTGTTCCAGATACATACAATACCATAAGCTAGGATTGAAGTTAAACTTGAAGGAAAAATGTTTGTCAATTTGCTTTCTCACTTGCACGGAAAATGCAATACAGCTGTAAAGAATATCATAATTGTTCATTATTTATTTTTTCTCAAGGGTCAAGCAAGAACCTAGGAAAACATCTACTACATATGCATCTGTCCCCACTGATGATGCCTCAGCAGCGGCAACAAATGCGACTGATGCTCAGTTGTCAGAGGCATCTGAGGTACACAGCCATCCAAATGAAACTCCACTTTTGAGTGAAAATGTTGTCCCCTCTGGCACTGAAAAAACACCAAATGAAGAGATTGAGGGAGTTGGTACACATGCCGTTTAGTTTACCCTTTTTTTGCCATATTGGTGTACTACTTCAGCAGTGTCAGAATCTGAAGTCCTACACATGACATATTTTTATACACCAACACATTCTATTATAATACCCATTTACTATTGACAATGACTCTGGCAATAAACTGATTTTCCATTGTAATTGCATTTGCAATAATTACGTCCAGGCCAAATAACTAAAATAATCATTCAAGTTAAAGTTAATTTGATGTAAAATTGACTGAGGTATATTTTGCTGTGTGTAAAGTTTACTTTTCTAAACTTCCCTAAAATAATAAAATGATTTTTATTTTACTTTGCACGCAGGCCAAATTATTCATGCCCAAAAGTCCTCTTTAAACATAAATGCCAGATATCCTAACACCCCATATGATTGACGTGCCACCTGATGTTTCTAGACCAATAACTAAAACAACATAAGTGTTTCAATTCAGATTTTACATTTGACTAATGCACAGAGTGAGTAGTGGGATCATACAATTGAATCAGTATTTCTCAATCAAGCAGGGGATAAATGAATCCAAGTTCCCGCTTCTCGCTAGTCTGTAAACACTAATTTTGAAATCAGCTTGACTGAAATTCTTTTGTTGAATAATTTGTTAACATTCACTAACAAGATTTATACAGAAATAATGTTTACTTCAGTGAGTTATGTACATAGAAAAATTGTGAGTTGGCTTTTTAAGATATATGTCGCTAAGTTAAGTAGGGAAAATATAGGTGGCATTTTTGGCCCATAATTCTTATTTCTGAAAATTACTTGTACAACAGTGGAAAGTGGTTCCTGAATATGGAATTAATGTTATTTTAGACAAATCATTTAAAAGGTAGTTCAACTGTTAAATAAATATATTATAGGGGCTGAAGAAAAGAATATCAAAATTGGATTTGAATAATTAGCTCCATGTAGTAAGCATAACAGCTAATGTGCCTTTTGGACACTGAAATCTTATTGCTTTTCAAATTCATTTCATCATATCTTACTGCATTTCAAAATCAATCTCATTTTGAAAATACTTCAATAATAGACTAACTAATGTAAATTAGAAACTGCACTAGCCCATGGGCGACTCCCTTTAAAACCAAATTAATCGAATTTAAGGCATAAGAAACTTAGAAGCTGTGCATACTGGATATTTTGTTCAGTGTTGCTGAATAATAAGCATTGCTTATTATTTTCATACAAGAACGGAAAAGTTAGTTGATGATAATGTAACCAATGTAATTTTTCAAAAGTAAAAGGGTTTCTATGTAAAGTTGCCCAGGTTTTAAAGATTTCAAATGCATACAAAAACATGTAATAATAATTTTACAAATGCATTTCCAGGTGATATCTTTTGTGACAAAGTGATTTTTGAAAAGTGTTGAAAAAAATATAAGGTACCTTTCTCAATTTTTTTAATAGCAATCCTACTGGATTAGCTGTGTGTCTGTATCAATTTTATAAACTTTCTTAATGCACTGATGGGGGGAAAATGTGTTACGTCTGCAGTTTAAACCATGCCATGCAGATTACATTGACTCTCTGTGTGGTACTTAGGAGCAGGAGCAAGCCATTCAGCCAAAGAGCCTGCTGCCCCACTTAAAATGAACGTGCTTGATTGAATACCTCAACGCCTTTTACACATAGTCCTTTCCACAATGATAATTGGAAATCTATCCATCTTTACCTTAAGCATATTCAAAGATTCAGCTTCTGCAGATCTTTAGGATAGAGAATTTCAAAGATTCACAACCCCCTACCAATAGGCAATGATATTCATGAGGAAAGCTGTGCAGCAAAAGGGAACAGGCAAGACTGTGAAGTTGAGGATTATCAGACCAGCCATGATCTCATTGAATGGTGCAGCATACTCGAAAGGCCGAATGGCCGACTTCTGCTTTGATGTTTTACAGTCTTGTGGTCTTATTAGCATGCTAGGTAGAGTCCCACAATGCTGTCTGTCCCTGGGAAATGGGCATAATCTGCTTAGCAGCACTTCATGAATTAATTTCTCTCTCTATCATTACATTTGGCTTTTGTACAGATACACATGCTGATACAAGAGCAGAAGTGGAGTAACCTGTGAGAATAGGGGATGTTTAAAAGCTTGAAGTGCTGCTAGCGTGAAATGATGTGTAGAAGTTATTTAAATAAAGCGAGACATTTTAAACAGACAATGAGCAATTAATTGATATTGTGGTGTGGGTTCATGAGGGATACAGCAGGCAAGAAATGGAAATAGGAAAGTCTAGTATAATGAAACAAAGTCATGTTAATAAGATTATATAAAACAAACACAGAATGATGGTTCATTTCTCGAAAGCTAACATAGAAAAGTAGAAAACCTCTATAGAATATTGGTTAGACCATGAGTATTGTAAACATTTCCGGTCTCGATATTAGTATGTAGAGACCTTGGAGAAGGAACAGTAATGATTTATGAGAATGACATCAGAATAGACTTAATATTAATGGTTGAACAGATTGGGGCCTTTTTCTGTAGAAGTAAGAAAACTGAGTGATAAGCTGATTATGGCTGATACGCACACATCAAATACATTGAACATAACATAAGAACTAGGAGCAGGAGTAGGGCATCTGGTCCTTCGAGCCTGCTCTGCCATTCAATAAAATCATGGCTGATCTTTTTGTGGACTCAGCTCCACTTATCCGCTTACCCACTTACTCCACTTTAAGATTCTGAGAGGGTTTGAGAGATCTAAAATAGAGAAGATATTTCCACTTGTGGATCAGATCAGAACTAGGTGCCATAAGTATATGATAGTCAATGAAACGATTCAGGAAATCTTGTGGTGCAATGGGTAGCACCTCTGCCTCTAAACCAGAAGCTCTGGCTTTAAGTACCAGTTCAGGCCTTGTTGACCATGGAAGGAGAATCCATGGCATTTCTGAACAGCGATAGTTAACATGCTATTTCTTCCAACATATTCATGGCAGGCTGTAAGAATGGGAGAGATTTATGGTCCGCCATGCCTGATGCAAAATGGCACGATTCAGGAAATAAACATTTATCTCACTCTGAAACTGGAGATGCCCAGGGTTTCCTGTGGACTGTGGCTAATTACAGACTGTCTGCCATATAAATCAAACAAGAATTCAAGAGAAACATTTTTATTCAGACAATGGTTAGTATGTGAAACTCATCACCTTATGCAATGAATGGGGGAAATATTATAAATGCATTTAAGGGGATTTTATATAAACACACAACAAAGAAAGAATAGGAAAAATTCTGATGGGGTTAGATAACTATAGAAAATAAATACCAACATAATCTTCTTGGGATATATGTCCTGCTCCTGTAAATGCTATATATTTCTAAGATGGACTCCAACATCTTAAAGAAAGAGAATTTTTACTGTTACCAAGGATGCAAATTATTCTAATAGAGGTCTCCTGCCTCAACTGCCAACTTATCTTCCCCTACTATGAAATATCAACAGAATCATGCTGATGATGTGATGTAAAAGCAGGAAGTGCTGGAGAAACTCAACAGATCTGGACACATCTGGGGAGCCAGAAGAAGAGGTAACATTTCAAGTCCATGAAGAGTTCCAAAGAAGTGACATATTGGACTTAAAGTGTTAAGCCTGTTTCTCTCTCCATTGGTGCTGCCTGACCTGCTGAGCTTGTCTCGCACTTTCTGCTTTTCTTTCAGATTTCTTCTATTTTGCTTTTATCCGATGAGGCGGCGGTTCTATAGCAGCATCTCTGGGGCAAAATGAGACAGGTGACTACTTGGAAGACAATATCAGTTTGTTAATAGTTCAATCTGCACCCTTAGTTTCAGCCTGCTTTTCTCTTCTCCTTAAGGTGCTATATTCTATTTTACTTTGCCAACTTTTCCTGTTTCCATTTTATGTCTGCAATGTACTTGTACCATTCAAGGTATTCACAAGTTCTCTGTCTTACATGTATCTTTATTTTTGTGCTTTGTACTATTGTTTATTGTTCATGTTACTGAAGCTTTTTAAAGAAATCCTGTCTTCTACTCAAACAGCTTATCTATTTCTGGCCTTTCTTTGGTTTTGCCTTTTCTCAACACTTTCCTTGACAATAGAAATGTAAAATTGTCTTTTCCCTCAGGTTTCGAATTGACCTGCTGGATTGTTTCCAACATTTTGTTTCTGATTTCCAGCAATGTGTTATCTACTTTTGGTTTATAACTAACAAACAGCTTTTTTAGTTATGAGTTTTTAACATATTGTTTCCCAATTGTCTACTGTCTAGGTCTGGGACAGAGGTTTGTCTGACAAATGATAGCCATGACTTGTTTTTAAGGCACATGTAATTGATTAATTGCTTGTATTGCTACCAGGATTCTTTAATCAACTGTGTTGTACTTTATAATTTTATAGAGAGCAGCCTGAAATTAACGTTTTAATAAAACAGAAGATTTTAAATAAAACATTTAGTTTTAATTTCAGCAATGTGTGATTGCATTTTTTACTATCAGCATAATTAATTGAAGTATTCATGCCATCAATAACTTTTCTGCCTGGATGTTGGACTGAGGTGATTAAATATTTGACATAAAATTTGCTGCAGATTGGAATTTTTCAGTACTGAGCAGTGTATCATAGTTTAATAAAAATTGAACAAAGTGATGAATGTGTTGGAATTTTGCCTGTTAACCTTTGGAGTGGATGGTAATATATGGTCTAATTTGGCAGCAGTGATGGTGAAACCATTAATATTCATTGTTACCACCACTAAAACTGACAGCAATTCCTGAATCGCACGTGCATACGTTAACCTGGAATTCCAGCAGTTGTTGATTCTATACTGCTCCAGAAGATGTGCAGCTGAGTGCTGAGGCATTACATCTCTCCATACAGCATTCATGTAAATCATTAGAATTATCAAACATTTGCATTTATATGCAGTTAATATTGCTATAAAAGTTCCTGAAAATGTTACAATTTGTTGAAGTAAATGTAACTAGTAATATACTTATGACCACCCTCACTGGCACTGAAGAGTTAATTTTATAATTGTGGAATGATAAATTTCTCTGTAATGGTTTTAATAAACCATTATTCTTTAAAATTTCATTTTAAAAATTCACCTTTACTTGAACTTCAAGCTTTATCCTTGTTATTTATTTTTGCTGTCTGAAAATTAAAAGTGAATTATTTTAACTGCTTTTAACTTCCTCATTTATAGTATGTGACTACTTCAGTATGATTGGCTGTCTACCACCTTTCTGACATCACTGCTGTCATTCACCAACTCATTTTGTGTTAGATTTAAACAATGCTCCATAAATGAAAAATCATCCCACAGAGATTGTTGAATCTTTGACGCCAGCTTTCTTTGGGACAAATGAGGAACATTTAATACCTAACTGCTGACTACAAAATGTGTTTAAAATATTTTTTGATGTAATCAAAATCATATCACATAAAACTACATGTGAAAGTTCAGTGTTTCAGGCAGTATGAGAATAGCCAACATTAAGCCAGAAGAATTTTGTTAACTTTTGTTGTGCTTTGTTTTATGTTTCCATAAGTATCTTGAAAAATACCTGAAAAACTTCCTTATCAGAATCCCTGGGAAAGATAAAAGGAGCCTGTTAGAAGTTTTCAGTTGTTGGCAATGTTTGAAAAATGACACTGATATAGGCGAATATATGCTCTTAGCAAGTTTTGAGAAGATTTGTAGCTCAGGTTGAGGTTTTGGATGTAGTTTTGCTCGCTGAGCTGAAAGGTTCATTGGGGAAAACCAAACATATAAATATAAAGCAGGAATTTTCAGCATTGCTTCGCATGAGGTCCACTGAAGATGTTACCTAGTAAGGTAACGAAACATCTGGAAATTAGCCTTTCAGCTCAGCGAGCAAACCTATATCCAGAATATATGCTGTACTCATTTTCCTTTGAAAACTGCAATTCACATCTCATAACAGCTGTATGTTCAGTTTGCATATCTGAAAGACCTCCAGTTTGTTTTGTGGACACACCTTTTAAGATATTACCAGAATTTGATTTCAAGCAGGCAATTAAGTTCCTAACAAGCTTCTAGTTGCTGTTTGCCTTTTTTCAGTTGAAAATCAGGCAGCCAACAATTAAAAATATTTTTCTTCCAAACCCCTACGCATTCTGTACCCTGCCATAAGTCTCTTCCAAAGTTTATTTTATCTGCTGAAGGAGGACAATTAACAAGAATGAAACCTTTTTTTTTCTTTATACTTAAATGGAATTGGCTGATACTGTCAATCTATTTTTACACTATTTAATTTCCAGATGACATTTAAGAGAAATTGGGAACTTATCACTTATTTTGTTCTTTTTTTTAACAGTTTTCAATGCTATTCAGAACTGGTCTTCCATAAGTGATGCATTTTTAATTCTGAACATTGTCACATAGCTCAACCAATTCATTTGAGTCTTTTGTATTTTGGGGTCACAAAATCTGACACAGTCAGCAATTGGGATATTATTATTGAATCCAATGAGTCACATATTTACTTCCCTTTTCCAACTTTTTTTTCTCTTCCTTTACATTGCTCTTTTCTGGTGAGAGGTTGGGCTGATGATATGCCCCAGTTATCAAGCTGAGGTTAGGAGGTGGATATGTGACAGATTTTTTGATTTCCTCTCCTGTTGCAAAATGATATTCAGTCATTACTGTCTATTGCGATGTCATGCCAATGTCATCTCATGCATTGTGTTGTCATGAGCAATCCCCTCCATCCACTATAATGAGAAATAAAATTACTCCATCTTTTGAGTTATGGTAGCTTTTCCCTCAATTAGTTAATCATAAAAGAACTATCCTGCATGAAACAAAATGCCAAATTTCACTAAATTACTTCTAAGATCTAAGATGTACTCAAATGAACTTAGTAGCTTAAGGAGACATCAATGCTTGCAATACTTGAAGACATTGAGAAATTTTCAAAATGACGGACTTTACACTGTTTATTTGGGTGAAACACATGTTTCTGAAAATCTGATAACAGGTGACATCTTCTGCAGTATAGTCAAATCCAAGTCCCCATCAGAAGGATTGACACTGATCCACGCTGGGGGAGCTAGAGGATGGGTTCCTTGGCAATACAGAGTCTTCTTCCAATCAAGAGAACAGTGGACATCTCCAAAGACTATAGGTACTAAAGAAGAGATTTTCAAAGAATTATGCCAAGTGCTCAGCAAGTCCTATGGAAAATGCACAGTGGTGATCAAACCAAAACAAAGTGTTATTTCTTCAGGATTGAAGCACTATACAGATGACTCATCAGAAATTCTACCACAGAAAACAGATGTCATCCAGAATGTACCATTACAGACTTCATCGACTATTCAAATAGATAATATTTCTTGCTGTCCTAAAATTGCTCAAAATTATGGCCATGAGCTTTTGTACTTTCCTCCCAGTTACTCTCACCTTAGTCCTTTAGAATCAGCCTGGTCTTCACTCAAATGGACTGTAATCAACAACAGGAAAGATTATACTGCTACAGCTTTTCCAAATATAAGTGACTACCAGTGTATCCACTTAAAAGCTCTGATTGAAAATGCCATTGAAGGAGTAACACCATACAAGTGGAAAGCAGCTTTTAGTAGAGTCAAGAAGTGGGAAAATCGTTATATTTACAGCCAAGCCTAGTAATATCCCTCTCATTTGAGAGATGCTAATAAATATAAATGAAACACTTGGAGCTGTTATTTTTAACTGGTTTAGAAAGGTTTTAAGAAAAATATATTTTCATTTGTAAAATTCACTGATATTTTTAACTCTCCCCATTTAAAGATGGTAGAATTCATAACAGCATCAAGGGTTCCATAACTGAAAATAAATGTTTTGTAGGATACTACACAGAATCTTCTTAACAATTAATTTTCTAAGTTTCTCCCTACTCAAGCTCCGATTTTTCATTCTGAGCTGTGTCCCTTTTTGTACAATCCATAGGATCTCACTAAGACTCAGTCGTGTTGACTTCCATCAGTCTCAGCCTATCCTCATTGACCTTTATTGTTTCACCCTCTATCTCAACTTAGAAGTGAAAAGCAAAATCTTCCTATCCCCTGAACAATTTGGGCATTGACGAGTCAGTTGGGAAAACAAGGCAAGATTGACAGAAATGTCATTCGCCAAGTTGAGAACAAAACTTTGAATTCTCCAACCAGGTTTTGAATGGTGAGGCAAAAATCTCAAAATGGGAAGTGATCCATAACACATTGTCACCCATGATTCATGCTCAAATGGTCTAGCAGAACATATGGTACATACCCAACTCATTAAGTATTAAACTGCAAAACCAGACGTGCTCATTGCAATGCCGCACTTTTCATGAAAAGCCAATGGAGAAAGAATGACCATCCCCAGTACAACTTATGCTTGGAAGGCAAGTGTAAATGATGTGCCTAGCAATCAACTGGAGAACTATTTTTAAACACAGAATGTTCTTTTTCAATGCCAGCATTGAGCAAAAGAAATGCACGACTGGTGAGCATGTAGAGAACTATCACAATTATACAGCAGACCAGCATCAGTGTGAATCAGAAGTCCTGTTACAAATACCTTGGCGTGAGCAAAGATTTCTCAGATATACAATCGGCTCAGGCCATATGAAGTCATTACCAACTTTGGTGCTACCTTGCAAGGGAACAAAATTCAGCTCCAACCGATGTATAATGCGCCAATTGTGATTTTGGGGAGTGAGGATGAAACCTCCATTGACAATGTTTGTGTAAAGAAGCTGAGTCAGAGCAGCCAGTGGCTGGACAATCAAGTTTTCAGCCAGGACTGATACAGCATAACATACACCTCTCCAGATGGATTTACAACCACCAGATCAAGATGAGTTCAAACCTCTAAAACACTATATTGAAATTTGAATATTAATCTTGTTAATTGTTGAATCGACAGCACATGCCTATGTTAAATGATGTATATCTGTTTCAGATTTCTTTTGTGTGGAAAAAGGTAGATGTTGTGGTTTGTCTTGTAGCAGATATGTAGTCCAACTTTAAGGCACATGCTCATGATATCATGCCTATATCATGACATGTAACCTAATGATATTAACTTCTCAATCTCCATCTTACTGAGCAGTGTTCACTTGCAACATGAAAAGTTAAGCAAAACATGTTACTGTCCATCTGAATTGTTTAGCTTGAGCCTAGACATGCAAGTGTGTGTGATTCTAATACACCTGTATTTATTAGATTAGATTCCCTACAGTATGGAAACATGCCCTTTGGCCCAATAAGTCCACACCGACCCTCTGAAGAGTAACCCACCCAGACCCATTCCCCTACCCTATATTTACCCTATACGGGCAATTTAGCATGGCCAATTCACCTAATTTGCACATTTTTGGATTGTGTGAGGAAACCAGAGCATCCGGACAAAACCCGTGCAGACACAGGGAGAATGTGCAAACTCCACACAGACAGTCGCCCAAGGCAGAAATCAAACCCAGGTCCCTGGTGCTATGAGACAGCAGTGCTAACCGCTGAGCCACCATGCTGCCCATATTTTACTAAATGTTCATTGAATTTTTCTGTACTATATGACCATATTTCATTCATATTTATTTTATGGGAGATAGCATAAATATCTCAGCATGACAATGGCAGATCATCAGTTTATCTTGCCATCTCACATCACCTATACATATTTCAATTTAAATACTGCTGTACAGATTTTGTCATATATGATTTGTGACAAAGGAAGTTAATAAAAATCCATTAATGTTGATTGGACCATTTTATAAATAAAACTATTCCAGTAATCTGTGTTATTTTAATTCAAATTTAAATTCTTAATTCAAGCATCAATTCGAATATATTTTCTAATCCATTGCCAGTACTTTTAACTAATACTGATTATACCATTGCAGACAGTTAGATTCATCTGTTTACATTACACTTATTTCATCAAAGAAATTCCTCGGCAGAAATACTGTGTTTTCAGGATCATATTTTTCTTTTCTCATTCACAGAATGTAGATGCCACAGGCTAGGCCAACATTTATTGCTTCTCCTAATTGCTTAGAGGACAGTTCAGTATAAAGGACAGTCCGATGGGTCTGAAGTCACATGTAGGCCAGACCGGGTAGGGATGGCAGATTTTTTTTCCTGGAGGACATTGGTGAACTAAATGGGATTTTACAATTAGTAATGCTTGCGTGGTTGTCATTGTGCTAGTTTATTAATCCTGATTTAATTTAAAAATTGAGATCAAATTTCAGCATCTGTTCTAGTGGTACTCAGACCCCCATGTCCTCAGAACATTAGTTGGGGTTCTGGATCACTAGAAAAGGGACATACCACCATTTCCACTTGTATATAATATCAGTGCATGCTCAATACCTTTCTAAGTAATAGTTACCTGTCCAATCTATGGCAGTTAGACAGCTGGCCACAGAACATCTATTTAACTTATTCAAATATTTTAAAGTTAGATAATTCTGATCAGTTTCCAGCTTTCATTATGTTCCCAGAAGACTCTCAAATCCCCCATGGAATTAGTTAGTGGCTAGTTATACCCTGACCTCTTGCATGTTCAGAGTTGAGAGTGTGTTGCTGGAAAAGCACAGCAGATCAGGCAGTGTCCGAGGAGCAAGAAAATCGATGTTTCAGGCTGGAGCCATTCCTGATGAAGGGCTCATGCCTGGAACGTCGATTTTCCTGCTCCTCGGATGCTGCCTTACCTGCTGTGCTTTTCCAGCAACACGCTCTCAACTCTGATCTCCAGCATCTGCAGACCTCACTATCTCCTCTTGCATGATCAGTCTTATCCAGCAACAGTGGTGGAACTTTAACTGCTAAAGAGCAGTCATGGAAGGAAGTGGTGAAATGCAGCTGAAGGCAGATCTGTCAAAGCCCCGGAAAGTGGTATAAGGCTTGGAATCCAACATAAGCCCTCCTTCTAGACTTAGCTTGGAATAGCTTGAAGGGCAGTGGATAAGCCGTGAAACTGTTAGGTAAATAATTAAGATATTTGATATCCCAGTTAAATTAAAATTTAGATCAGTACTTTTCCCTTAGCAGCTGGTGTAATGATTATCTAGCAGCTTTTGTAATGTCAGAAGTCACACAATATAAGAAACTGGGTGTGGATATAGACATTAAGTACACTGCAAGATATTTATTGCAGCTATTGTGTACCAACATTACATTCCTCAGTCACAAAAGTGTCTTGGTTAATATTAAGCAGCCAGATTTCAACAGAGGAGCATACTTTCAGCAGTGTGTTATGCTTCAAGGTAAAATGGTTCAGAAACACTTTACCCAATGATCACAAGGTTCTATACAGTGATGATATCATGAATATCTTTCTTAAAGGCATCCTGACACACTGACCATTAGACATAACAACATGGAGGAGTTGCCTGAGGAGAGAAGATGTGTGAATTTGCGGGTCTGCTATTCCAAGGGGTGCTGAGCAGGAAAATACTGGGTAAGCCAAGCTTGCAACTGGAATGTTTTGTGTCTCTCACTACACCCACTTCACTCTTTGATCTTATTGGATACAATCTCTAGGTTGGAGAGACCATACCTTGGTTTAAGAGGCTACCTTCTTTCCCCAATCCTTGATGATCAACTATTTGGTTAGCTCAGTTGGCTGGATGGCTGGTTTGTGATGGAAAGTGGTGCTAATATCATGGATTGAATTCCCACACCAGCTGAGGTTACTATTAAGGACTGTCCTTCTCAACCTCTCCCCTTGCTTGAGGCGTGCTTTCCCTAATGTTAAACCACCAGCAGTAGTCTCACCTAACGAGAGAGCAACCCTATGGTCCAGTAGCATAAGGGTAACTTTACCTTTAGCTCACATGTCTTTAACAGGATTGAATATCAGACCATAACATAGATGAATAAAGTCAATTATCTGATCTTAGTTTATCAACTCAATATGTTTATTGTGTTCTTTCTTTAATTTGGAGTTAATCTTATTAAAGTTGTATAACTGGTTCCTTTGCCTGGAAATGTCTGAATGTTATATCAAGATAAACTTTTCATTCTGTCCTTGCTGTCCCCTCCCAAGAATGCCATGTCTTCCTTATCCCTGTGTGCTCTCAGAATCTGGTACAATCTCAAGCCAAGTTGTGCACTCCCCCTCTTCTCAGAGGATGATCACAATAAGCAGAGAATCATATTGGTAATGCTCCTGCTCCTTTACATTTATACTGTCATTGATGGTGGCTTGTTCTTTTAATCAAAAGGTGTTATTATTTGTCTTGGATTTCATTTTTGAAATGAATTATATTGTATAATGTAAGGTGAGAACTTTTTCAATTGCATGTATAAATGAGCAAACAGGGCAATTGTTAACCTTCATAAAATGCGGAGAGAAATGTATACTTAGAGGAATTGCAGCTTGACTGTAGGGGGAGATAGAACCTTGCAAAAGATTCAGAAAATATACAATCAAGAAAGTTGGACTCTTTCTACACTCTATGATTGATCACGCTAATGCCATATCCAGTATGGTAAACAATGTAATGCAAATAATTTCAGACAATGCCAAGTTACTGAAAGACCATGAGTCAGTAGCTACAAACAAAAGAGGGAGGAACCATTGTTGATTATGGGCTGTTCACAGGTTGTAACAAGAAGATAACAACTTCTGAAACAGCAGGGTGCTTTACTGCAGGGTGTTTTCAAAACTGTATCCTTGTCGAGAGGCCTCTGTATTTTCTTTAGCCCAACCTGTTGCTCTGAACTTCCCTTCACATCACTAAAATAACAGGATTAAGGGTGAGTCCAAACATTTGTAATTATCTACTGATAGAGATAACATAGCAAACAATTCTGAAAATGGCAGCCTAGGAGTTTATTCAAAAGCTGTTTTACATGGATAACTTGTTTAAAAGAATGTACACTTCTTTGATAAGGCAGGGTAGCAATATCAGGGATTCAAACAACCACAAAGCTGATTGCAGAATTCTGTTAAGCAGGTCCAGGAGATCTGTGGAGAGAGAGAAGCAAAGCTAATACTTCAAGTCAAGGTGATTTCCGATGAAATGTCCTTGACATAAAATGTTAATTCTGTTTCTCTCTTCAGGGGCTGCTTCACCTACCAAGTATTTCCAGCATTTCCTACTTTTATACCAGGGATACCTTCCCTGTCGTGAAAAATGCTGTCACAAAATCTTTTATCTTTCTGGGAAAGCAAAAGTGTTCTCGTTCAAAGGACGCCATCACTGTGGCTCAGTGGTTAGCACTGCTGCCTTACAGTGCCAGGGACCCAGGTTCAATTCCAGCCTTGGGTGACTGTAGAGTTTGCACATTCTCACTGTGTCTTGCGTGGGTTTCCTCCTGGTGCTCCAGTTTCCTCCCATAGTCTAAAGATGTGCCAGTTAGGTGAATTGGTCGTGCTAAATTTCCCATAGCATTAGCTACATCAATCAGGGGGAATGGGTCTTTGTGGGTTGCTTTTTGGTGGGTCCGTGTGGCCTGTTTCCATACTATAGGGAATCTAATCTAATCTCAGACGGTGTAGCAATCCCTCTGAGTGACTCTGAAGTGTAATCCTGAATATAATGCTCAGGTTTCTGGAGTAAAGCTTAAACTAAAGCAGCTAACATAGTCAAGAGCACTACCAATTGAGCCACATTGATAATATTGCTACACACTGTTCATGAATACTGTACTGATCTAAGACTTAAGGTACACAGGGACAACCAAGAATGGGTTAAAGCAGATTTTTCTTATTTCAAAGACAGATTTGTTTTATTTAACAGTGTGTTGCAATAAAGCACAATAACAACAGCCAAAATGCAATCTTGGTGATTGAACCATTCGATAAAAAAACCTCCTCAAGGTTTTGAAGGCAATTAACAAACTACATTGATTTAGTATCTTGATCCCAGCAGACAAAGCTCTGCCAATCAAATCTTCACTATAGTTTGAGTTGAAATGTATGGAAACAGACGTTAAAATAAAGCTCAGAGTGAGAGTCAGGTTATTACTCCAATGTTGGTATGTAATAATTTTACCAAGAAAAGCTGCTGAAGTGGATGGTATGCATGGTAATGTTCATACATAACTTGACAACTTAAAGATCTCCTGATAGCTGTGCTCCTGGTGAAATCTTATATAGAATGAGACATACTGAAGGCCAGTAGAGAGGAACTGATTGCTTTTGTTCAAATTTTTGATTATTCCCAAATAACCTTGGAATACCTATTGACTAAGATGTTTTCCATGCTTATAGGTGCTTCTTTATTGATTTAACTTTCAAAATTGTCATTTAAAACATTTATTGAGATTTGCTTTTACTTTGGTGAGCCACTTATTATTTATTAATATCCATCATCTGGGACTAATGGCTTTCATCTAAGCTTCCAAGTGATTTGGGCCTTGCCATCACTCATCAGCCTGCATAAAATAGGACAGAGATCCAATATGTTCATTTGAATCTTTTCAATTTGCCTATGTAGCTAACAAAACAATGTAAATTACTGATGCAATGTTAGAATGCAGCAACCTTAGGTTATCCTTAAAACATTACAGGATAGATCTATGATAATAGATGGGTTTATGGGGCTAAATGACTAAATGTTGAACTGAGGTTTTTTTCTCACCCTGTTATGTTTTCTGCCATTCCACAGCATTATATCCTTTTATCATAATACTTCATTGAAAATAAAACATATTAGCAGTAAATATTTAAATTATTTCAACTTGCACATTCAAGTAATCGATTACAGTCAGTTGATAACTGGAGTTAATCTAGCTGATGTTTACGTAGGGGAGAGGGGAAGCAGGAACCACTTATGGGTGATGCTGATTCAATTTAAGATTTTCATGTTGGATCATTTGGATGCATTTCCTGTGGCAGGCTCTGAAGCTGAAGGATCATATGGCAGCCTTCCGACTTCAGAGAAGCACCCGGATACACTGCAAGGTAAGATGCTCTTTCAGCCGGTCCTCCATTATTAAAGAAGTGGGGTTGGAGGAGGTAAGCTGCAGACAAGGCGGGTACCCAGGGTAACTGGAGCGCTGGCACCTTTTCCATTGGGTGCTGGTCTCCAAGCAGTTGGTCTGTCCCCATTGCATAAGGAAAGTGACAGCCAACTTAAAACCTATTTTAGTTTCCTTGAATTATATTCATCAAGACTCTTAATGAGCCTTCATTTCCTCAAGGGTACGGATAGCTTCCCTAGAGCTCAGATTCACCTCACCCCAAATGACTGATGACAGAAAGAGTGGGCAGAATCTTCCCAGCCTCTAAACAACATGGGCATTGGTGAGGCAGTTAGGAGAATGGCGAGATCGATACTCGTGACATTTTTGACATCAAGAAAAGAACAATTCTGCAACTGAGTTTTGAACAGGAAGATGAGAATCCGGCTAATAGGTGATGAGAGACTCAGTTGCATGCCCTTGGTATCTAATGTTGCCTCATTGACACATATTTTCATATTGTCCCATGGGCTGGAGAGAAACTGGAGATGGCAACAACTCTTGCCATTAAAGTCAGAGTGAGTATCTGACAACTCCAGCTCAGCACTTTCTCCTCTGGGGATCCATCTTGGATATCAGTCACCAACATCTCATGACACATTCCATGGGTAGTGACTGTGTGCACCCTCTGACCACAGAGGTTAGCATCAAACAACTACAGTATCCCTGCATCCTCATCGTACATCTCTGACCTACTCACAATACAATCCTGTCCCTCAATGCTGCACTTTAGAGTGTGTTGGTTCCTATTATTGTAATGCTGCTGCCAGGACACTTTGCATGTAAGGACAACCACCCATTTGTCTCATGGATTCCACCAGTTGTGTGTCTCAGGGCTGTTTACTTGCTGCGTTCACATTCACTCATTTTGTACCTATTTGGCTACTCAAAGGATCTCTGCCTTGCCTTGCCTTTTTATGCTTTGTTGTATCATTCAGAAGTTACAGGTTCACAACATTTCTGTCTTATCTTGCCTTTCAGCTCAGACAG
Source organism: Chiloscyllium plagiosum (assembly GCF_037043375.1). Lineage (NCBI taxonomy): Eukaryota > Metazoa > Chordata > Chondrichthyes > Orectolobiformes > Hemiscylliidae > Chiloscyllium > Chiloscyllium plagiosum. Next base: position 40,479,287 of record NW_028270149.1, read on the forward strand.
AAAGCCTGACAGTCTGTCATGGTTAGCAGTGATCAATCAAAAGGTTGGACATCTTACTGTATGGCACCGTAATACCTCAAAGTTGCACCTATACCATGTGCCAGCAGTTTATGTGACAAACACACTGCATATGCTAAATGGCCATGTCTCAGAGTCTATGGGGAATATTTCTCAGACAAGTCAAAGACCAAAGCCTTCAGTCAGTGGCTCCCACTACATTAAGTCAAAGGCATCATCCAGTATCAGCCCAGAGCTTGGACCCGGTTAGTCGCCGCTTGGGGTGGTCAGGGTCAGGTGGTCCATATTGCTGCAGTCCTGGGAGGCGGCCATAATCAGTCTTGCAGATCAAGTGCAACCAGTTGGGGAACTGCACAGAGATCAGTCAGGGACTTGATCACTGGGGGATGTCCATCCAAATTGATCAGTGACGGGTTGAGCTATGGCCAGTCCTGGGGATCAGCTCAATGAAAGTCAAGATGGGTTATCAGGGGTTGCAGTTGGAGAAGTCAGTTCTGGGGAGCGGAAGCAGCATACTAGAATGCAGAGATGACAAGAACTGTGAAGGGGCAGAAACTCAACATGTAAAGGTAGGAGGTGACGGTGCATTGGAGGACATGGGTTACTGCAAAATAGGAGATCATTGACAGTCACGGCCACCCGACTTTGACAGGGGAATAATGTAGGATAACGGTTGTACTACTAAGTTGTAGGGCTTGGACTCACAGGTAATGTTAGGAGATAAAGTGGTAATTCAAAAAGATTTGTGGGAATATGGAAACTCAGTCCTGATGGGTTAACTAAGAATGCCCAGGGAGAAAGGAACATGGAGGTTTCAGGGGGCTCTTGTCTACCAGGCTGAGTATCTGATTTGCTCCACCAACCATGACCTGCATTGCCTTCTGTACCCATGCAATTCAGGAATGCACACTGGAACTGGAAAATGGCTGCAACTACACCCAGAGTGTGAGCCATGTGTAACTTTTCAAGGGGCAATTTCATTAATCAGGAACTTTCACAGTACAGGCTGGACTCACCTATAATCATAATATCTTGCATGTGAAATGCATGCAGTGTCCAACAGTGTGGAACACAAGCAATTGTGACCATATCATTGGTTATTGTAGATCATGGTGAAGCAGAGATAATCACAGCTGACTTTAAAAGTGGCCCCTGTGGGCCATAATTCATGAAGACAATCCATGATCTCATAGGCTGCATAGAAAACAAAAGCTGATATCCTCTCACTTTGAACTGCAAAGAATTGCTAACATGCTCTGATACACAGGGCTGTCTTTCATGGCTGATTTAGAATGTGGGGATGGGGAAAGTTATTAATAATCATGCAGTATTTACATGGCTTGTAATGCATTCATCAGAATAAGATGCCCATATCAAAGGTCTGTGTAAAGTCATTCAATGGTTCTTCTTGTCTGAGACCTCTTTGTCCCACTGTGCAGAGGATTATGCCTTTTCAAATGAAATGTGTGCTGACTGCAAGTATTATTAAGGACCTGTTCTGTTTCTGATGTTCCCCACACCAGTTCATTGGGAGTATGCACAATAGATTCTGCTACAATAGAGATTATCATTGCTGTTGCTGTTTTTGTGATGCAATGAAGGCACAGAAAAATGGAAAACGAACAGATACATCAGTGAGTCCTCGATCAACAGCAACCTCCAATAGCTGCTGAATAGCCTCCGCATGGGGAAGTCACAACCAAACAATTGTCAGGATGTGAAGGAGGCACAGGAGGCCCAGAATACTTAATGCCATTTCCTTCAGATGAGGGGGTCATTGTTTCTCATACACTGAGGATATCCCAGGACACTGTCACAGAATGATGCTAACTGCTGAAATGGGAGATGTGACATGAAGGGATGGGTGAACATTCTGTCCTGGGAGTCATCAGGGTGACAGTTGTACAAAATATTTGTGTAACTGGCTGCTTCCAATGATCCAGTAGGATTTCTCAATCTTAAACCCATAAATGTATCAAGTCTATTATTGTTCAATTTGTGCCAGATCACACCACTTCATCCTGTTACCCTGTGATGAGGTCAGTGCTACAACCTGGACAGTAGACTTTGACAACATAGCTGACGTCCCGTGGGTGCAGGGTATTGTAAACTGTGTACAGATCACACTGAGAGGGTGATATCATAATACAGCAGATTTGCTCTGTAGAAAAGGATCCCATCTGTGATCATTAGCACCATCCCTTAGAAATTTACACCAGGTATCCTGGAATCTTCCATGATATCTAGACCCTTGAGAATTCTCATGTTCTTGGTTTGTATCAAGGGCCAGATGCTTTACAAGGATGGTTATTGGGAGACAGGTCTACCATGAAGACTGATTATGCAAAAGCCTGACTGAGGCTAATTGTAAATAGAGTATTGCCCATTTTTCCAGCAGAGCCATGACGGAGCAGATGGTATGCCTCCTGAAGATGAGCTTATGATGCTAGATCTATAGTCTTCAGGCAGAATGCACTGTGTAATCCTCACATGATGTGCTAGCACAACTTGAGCAAGTAAAGAGGGGATGTGATGGACATGTAAGAGCTGAAAGAGCAGAAGCAGGCCTCTCCAAGAAAAATGAGGACATTGAGCAGGATGAACATCACGTGATAGAATACTGCAGCATTAGGCACAACAGCCAGGCAGGATTTAAATGACACATGCTTCCATCTGATATGAATTGGGTGAAGTAATCCTTTAGTGTTTGTTGTTCAAAAGGCAAGCAGCCTCTCTTTGTTCTCAAAAGTAAATTCAACTTGTTTATTGTTTTTCTTTGCTTTTCCTGTTGTCCAAATAAAAGTTATGTTTTCAACTAATGATGGCTTGTCAAGATGTCATGTTCACCTACAATGTTAAACAAAGAGCAACACTCTCTTAGATGTTCAGACAGACTAAATCCGTCAAAATATTCAGAAGGTAGCTTAGACAGTAAATATTTCTTATTTTAAAGGTAAATGTAAGGTGTTGTGTTCCAGAGACAATTTGATTGGTCAAACTACTCAACAATAAGCAAAGCACAATTTATTCGAACACTACAGTTAAAATGCAACAAAGGAAAGAGGATCTGAAAGAATGGCGAATGCTGTAAATCAGAAACAAATACACAAGTTCCTGGAAAAGCTCAGCAGGTCTGGCAGCATCTGTGGAGAGAAATCAGAGTTAACATTTTGGGTCCAGTGACCCTTCCTCAGAACTGATGGTAGCTAGGAAAATGACAGTTTATATGCAGAAGATAGGATGAGGGAAAAGGATAAGGAGTGAATGATAGCTGGGGATAGACTCCAAAGAGAGAGAAGACAGTTGGACAGACAAAGGAATGGATAACGATCTGGCTGGGCAAGTGAATAGCTGTTAATGGAGACTGTTAGTGGCTATCAACAGGTAGTATGTAATAGCAGACTATGTGATAATAAGGTCTGATATGTGGGGATGGGGGCTAGGCCATGGGAGAGATGAGACCCGAAAGAAAGAGGAACTTGGAATAACTTAATTCTACTGGAAAACTTGACTGAATAATAGATTATTTAACTACTAAACAGTAACTGTTCCAATATACTAACATCCCAGTTAAAAATCACACAACACCAGGTTATAGTCCAACAGGTTTAATTGGGAGCACACTAGCTTTGTGCTTTAACACAACCACCTGATGAAGGAGCGGCGCTCCGAAAGCTAGTGTGCTCCCAATTAAACCTGTTGGACTATAACCTGGTGTTGTGTGATTTTTAACTTTGTACACCCCAGTCCAACACCAGCATCTCCAAATCATGACTAACATCCCATAAACACATCCTTGGCAAAAGGCAAATTCAGAAAACGGATTGTCTCACATGTAGTTCTCCAATCCAGGAGGAAAAAACATCAAAAGGTAATTCTGAAAGAGAGAGAGAACTCTAGCTTTCAACTGTAGCAAAGAGGGATGTGGCAGCTTTTCACAATGCCAGCAGATTCTGCTAAAAGCTAACTAAAAATCCCGGTTCTGTGAAAGCTTGACCACACCCACTGAGGCTGCTTCTATTGTTCCAATTTTAAAAAATACCTCAAAGCCTCCAAAGACATTTACTTTACTGGCATTCCATTTTTACATAAATGATTTCAATGATAATATATAAGACGTGATTAGTAAGTTTGCGGACAACACCAAAAAATGGTGACATAGTAGAGACTGAAGAAGCTTTTTTTAAGATTACAAAGGGATCTTGATCAAATGGATCAATGGGCTGAAAATGGCAGATGGAGTTCAATCTGGATAAATGCAAGGTAGTGCATTTTGGTTCAACAAACAAGGATAGGGCTTATACAATTAATGGTAAGGCCTCAAGTAGTGTTATAGATCAGAAGGACTTTAGGGAAGAGGTACATAATTTTTTGAAGTTTGTGCCACATATAGACATGGTAGTTTAAAAAGTGTTTGGCTCGCTTACCTTTATTGCTCAGATCTTTGATGATAGGAGTTGAGTTTGTACAGGGCATTGGTGAGGCCCCTTCTGGAATACTGTGTCCAGTTCTGGTCGCTCAGTTATAGGAAGGATATTATTAAGCTGGAAGAGATTTATGAGGATGTTGCCGAGTATGGAAAATTTGAGCTGTAAAGAAAGATTGGATAGGCTGGGATTTTATCACTGAGCGTAGGAACTTGAGAGGTGACCTTATAGAAGTTTATAAAATAGTGGGTGGTATAGATAGAGTTAATGGTAGTTGTCTTTTCCCGAGGATGGAGGATTTCAAGACTAGGGGTAAGCGAAGAAAGGTAAGAGAAGAAAGATTTACAAAGGAGATAAGAGGCATTTTTTTACACAGAGGGTGGTTTGCATGTGGAATGAACTTCCTGAGGAAGTGGTGAATGCAGGTACAATTACAATGTTTAAAAGACATTTGGATAGAGACATCAATAGGAAAGGTTTGGAGGAATATGGGCCTGGAGCAGGAAGGTGGGGCTAGTTTAGTTTGGGATATGGTCAGCACGGACTGGTTGGACCAAAGGGTCTGTTTCCATGCTGTATGACTCTATGATACTATGACTCTATAGACAGCTCAGTACCTCTATCTGAAAACCTCTCTTTAAAAAAATACAGGATAAAATAAGCTCTTATAGGCACAGCATCATCACAGGTTTCTAACATGGCATGACAATAAACATGGCCAGACAGTGCAGCTTGCGTCTTGTATCTACAGTAGTATGGACAAAAAGGATATGTCACAGATTGTTTCCTCCACTGGTCACAGTATTTATAACCAGATTGATGATATGGCCAATTAAGTAATTGCCAGGTGATGACAGGTTCAGCATCAAGAACAATTGAGCCAGTTCTTCTAGTCAATAAAACAAAAACAAAGATGCAAAGAATATTGACAAACAATTTGAACTCACACACAAGTCTGAGGAGAATAAAAACTCTACAGAGCATTAAATTAAGTACTTTGGCCACTGCCAGTATTAGTTATCTAACCTGCACTCCGGCACTGAAGGGGTGACATTAGAGAGAATCAGGACTTGTGGCTATTTCTCATTTTGAGTTGGTTTGTGTCCTGGTCCTGGCCTCAACACCAAACAGAAAATCGTGCCCGGGGTGTCTAGTTTAATCAGGTTTACTTTTAGGTGCAGGGAATCAGAACACAAAGGGTTAAAGAGAGATTGTACCGTGAGACTGTATTTACCCATCATATTTTTCTACAGGGAGGGTTAAAGCAGACTCACCCTCCAGCACCTCCCAATGTCCACATTATAAGTAGCATTTGTTAAGATTAGATTCCCTACAGTGTAGAAACAGGCCCTTCAGCCCAACAAGTCCACACCAACCCTCCAAAGTGCAACACAACAAGACCCATTCCCCTACATTTACCCCTGATTAATACGCCTCACACTATGGGCAATTTAGCATGGCCAATTCACCTAACCTACACATCTTTGGACTGTGGGAGGAAACCAGAGCACCCGGTGGAAACCCACGCAGACACGGGGAGAATGTGCAAACTCCACCCAAACAGTCGCCTGAGACGGGAATTGAGCCCGGGTCCCTGGCGCTGTGAGGCAGCAGTGCTAACCACTGAGCCACCGTGTCGCCCCGGGGGATTCAGCTACTTGTTTAATCTGTTATCTTGACTCAGGCATGGTTATTAGAAAAGTAGAGAAATGGCAGTCATGAATGGCAGGGAGATGGGGAGGATTTCTAAATATTCTAGATTACAGATTACAGATTGTCAGGGACTAAATATGCAACCCAAGAGGCTCATCAGATTCCAACACATTGACCCCGTGGGAAGCTTGAACTTAGAATAGAAAATTTTCCTGCGACCTCCCCCCCCCCCCCCCCCCCCCACTGCCACCCCAAACCCCAGGACCCTCCACAAAAGTCACCAACTTTGAGTTAGAGTCAGGAACAACTCTGATTTACTTCTTGCATTGTTACACAGGAAATGTTAGACAGAAAAGTCCTGATCTAACTCTTGAGTAACTGCACAATTAGTTCTCAATTACTCAGAGTGATACACCTCCCAATGTTCCTCTTGAACATCTGGCTATCCCCAATCCCTGCCCAAATCGCTCCAGGCCAAACGTGATTAAATCTCACCACCAGACTATCGCTCGGGGTGTATGTCAATGGTTCCCAACCAGCTAACCATCCCTGACTTGACACAATGACCCCGATTCACTCACTCTCTCACTCTCTCACTCACTCACACACTCACACACTTACTCAATCATTCACTCACCAAAATCACTCACTCAATCATTTACTCACTCTTGTCCTCGCTCACTCATTCACTCAGTTGCTCACTCAATCAATCTCAATTCAATCACTCACTCTCTCACTCACTCATGCACTCACACACTCACTCAATCACTCACTTGCTCAATCATTCATTCACTCACTAACTCATTTAATAAATCACTCAACACACAGTCACTCACTCTCTCACTCACCCACTCAAATCACTCACTAACTTACTCACACTCACTCAAATATGCACTCATTCACTCAATCACTCACTCAAATCACTCGCCCAGTCATTCACTCACTCACTTACTCATTCACTCATTCTTACTCAATCATTCACTCTCACTCAATCATTCAGTCACTCAATCACTCAATCATTTACTCACTCACATTCACTCAATCACTCAGCACTCAATCACTCAAATCATTCATTCAATCATTCACTCACTCATGCATTCACTCAATTGCTCTCTTGCTCACTCATTCACTCACTCACTTAGTCACTCTCGACTCAAATCACTCACTCTCTCACTCATTCATTTACATACTCACTCACTCATTCACACACATTCAAAAACTTATCCAAGCATTCACTCAGACAAATCACTTCCTCAATCACTCACACACTCACTCACTAAAATACTTACTCATTCAATCATTCAAATCACTTCCTCAATTATTCACTCACTCCCTCATTTACTCATTCAGTCACTAACACTCTCATTCAATCACTCACTCACACTCACTCTTTCACTCAAATACTCACTCAAATCAGTCATTCAATCATTCACTCATTCAATCACACATTCACACTTTCACTCAAACACCCACCACTCACTCACTCACTCACACATTTCCATCTCCCTTTTGACCTTCCTGCCTGTCCACCTACCCCACCTCACATTTATCATCCTGCCCACCCATCATCCTTCCTACCCACTACCCTACTCAACTGCTATTCGACCACCCACTCACCTAGCACCCTACGCACTCACCATCCGTCTACCTACCACATTACCTATCTGCCACCTGCCAACCAACATTGCCACAGTAAGCTCCCCTTAAAGCAGCATTACCAAACTATACTATGCCAAAATAAGGGTCACAATAAAAATATTTCTTCCCAAATGAGCCATGATTATATTCAAAACACCTCCAATCAGTCTGTAGTCATGACCCTAAATTTCTAGTTGCCTGGCATTTTAATTCTCCATTCCTTTTCTACTCTTACCACACTGTCCTTCAATGAAGCTCAAAATAAGGAACTTTACAGCCTTTCAGACTCAACGTGAATTTAACAAATTCAAGTCATGATCACTGCTCCCATTTCTTTCAACTGTTGTTGATTCTGCTGCTGCTAATTATATTTCCACCAGACCCATGTATGGTTTCTTTACTTGTCCAATTACCATCTTCTTTGGTCTTCAGCAATTATCTGTTTTGTCATTTAATCTCCTCTGCATTTGATTTCATCAGACAACCTCCCTTTTGTTCATTTCCCATCCTCTCTTCCGTACTTGCTGAAAACCTGTTACATTTCTAACATGTTGCCATCAACATGAAACATTGGTGAGCGGAGCCATCAGGGTTATACCATGGGCTGCCAGGATTTTATTAGAATCTGAGCAGTCTCCAGCCACATGGGCAGTCACTCACAACTGTCCATTTGCAGCAGGTCAGGGCATTCCAGCCAGACATTCCACAGCTGAAAGAGAAGGCTACAGGCAGAGCAACCCCACTCCCCCATCCAGGCACCAATACAATTCCCAGAGTGATGTTCTCTCTGATGCTCAACCTTAGCTAGAGTTCCTTTATTTCAAATTCACTTGTGGGACATGGGTGTCGCTAGATGACCAGTATTTATTGTCCGCCCCTTGCTGCCTATGAGAAGGTAGTAGTGAGCTGTGCTTGAACCATTGCTGTCCACATGCTGTAAATTCACCCACAATGAAATTAGGGTGGGTGAAGGAATGGTGATATATTTCCATGTCATGCCAGTGAGTGGCTTGGAAGGGATCTTTCAGGTGGTGGTATTCCCATGTATCTGCTGCCCTTGTCCTTCTAGATGTAAGTGTTCGTGGGTTTGGAAGGCGCTGTCTGAGAATCTTTGGTGAATTTCTGCAGTGCATCTCATAGATAGTACACACTGCTTCTACTGAGTGTCAGTGGTAGAGGGTGTGGTTGCTTGTGGATAAAGTGCCAATCAAGTGGCCTGCTTTGTTCTGGATGGTGTCAAGCTTCTAAACTGCAGACATCCAGGCAAGATGGGAGCATTCCATCACACTCCTGACTTGTGGCTTGTAGACTCTTCTGGGGAGTCAGGAGATGAGTTACTCGCCACAGTGTTCCTTACCTCTGACCTGGTCTTGTCAGCACTTGGTTTAGGTGGTGGGTCCAATTGACTTACTGATCAATCACAACTCCAAGGATGTTGATAGTGAGGGATTCAATAATGGTAACACTATTGAATGTCAAGGGAGATGATTAGATTATCTCTTATTGAAGATTGTCATTGCCTGGCATTTGCGTGGCATGAATATTACTTGCCACCTGTTTACCCAAGCCTGGCTATTGTCTGGATCTTGTTACATTTGAATGTGAACGGCTTCAGCATCTGAGGAGTCGCGATTGGTGTTGACTATTGTGCTATCATCGGTGAACATCACCACTTCTGACCTTATGATTGAGGGAAGGTCATCGATGAACAGCTGAAGATGGTTGGGCCTAGGACACTACCCTGAGGAGCTCCTGTAGACATCTCCTGGGGCTGAGACGACCAACCTCCAACAACCACAACCATGTTTCTATGTGTCAGGTAATACTCTAACCAACAGAGAGTTTACCCCCGGTACCCTTGTTTCTAGTTATGCTACCGGCTCCTTCATGCCACACTCAATTGAATGTGGCCTTGAATTCAAGGGTTGTCACTCTCGCCTCACCTCTGGAATTCAACTGTTTTGTCCATGTGTGAGTGAAGGCTGTAATGAAGTCAGGAGCCGAGTGGCCCTAATGGAACCCAAACTGGGCATCGCTCAGCAGGCTATAGCTGAGAAACTACAGCTTGATAGCATTATTGATGACATTTTCCATCACTTTACTAATGATTGTGGGTGCACTGATGAGTGTTAATTGGCCAGGTTAGATTTGTCCTGTTTTTTGTGTATACCTGGGCAATTTTCCACATTGTAGGGTAGATGCCAGTGTTGTAACTGCACTGGAACAGCTTGGCCAGGAGAATGGCAAGTTCTGGAGCATAAGTCTTCAGTATGAATACCAGAATGTTGTCAGGGGCATAGCCAATGCAATATTCAGTGCCTCCAACCGTTTCTTTATATCATGAGGAGTGAATCGAACTGGCTGAAGATTGGCATCTGTGAGGCTGGGAACCACTGGAGGAGACTGAAATGGATCATCCACTCAACACTTCTGGCTGAAGATTGCTGCAAATGCTTCAGCTTTATCTTTTGGACTAATGTGCTGGGCTCTCCCAATATTGGGGATGAAGATATTTGTGGAGTCTCCTACTCCCATGAGTTGTTTAATTGTCCACCATTTACATCTGGATGTGGCAGGACTGCAGAGCTTAGGTCTGATCTGTTGGTTGTGAGATCACTTTGCTCTGTCCAGCACTTGTGGCTTGTGCTTTTTGGTGTGTAAGTAGTCCTGTTTGGTAGCTTCACCAGGTTGACATACAGAACTACTGGTAATTCTTCTATGATGTGATTGTTGCATTTTTGTGCAACCCTGCATTATAAAAAAATTGCGCTTTAGAAATAGCACTCAAGTGTTGGTGATGTAATCACATTACAGCCAACACAAATTTTAAAAGTACATGGTTTGGAAACTGTGTCGCTAATTCATCAATCGCGTTACAGCGAATTCGCATTAATGAAACACGTGCTATTGCAGAATGACCTGTATTCAGGAATTTATTTATCTGGCAGTGTCCTGAGATATCTCCCCTGCTTTAGTTGTGTCAATCTGACTATGGGGTTGCTGAGGCATCAGAGTTGCTGGCCTCTGACCTGTTGGATGAAAGATTGGGCAAAGGCCATTTGGGAGGTCTCTTTTAATAAAATTGCTGAGTTAATCTGGTACTGTTAAGTGGGGAGGGGGTTGATGGTATTGGAACGTATATTTGGTTTTATATTTGAGGTTCTGAAGTTTGCAATAAGATCTTGGCCGTTAACTTTATTTTCCTTCTTTTGGATTCTCCTTGACGTGCTGAATATTTACAGCATTTTCTTCTTTTGGTGCAGATTTTCAGCATCTGCAGCATTTTGTCCTTGAACAATTGGACTCTTCATCACAATTAACAATGAACAGAACACTAGATACAAGTTGTATTGGGAAGATATCACCTGCATTCCATGTCACAACATAGTGAATCATAACAAAAATATGATTTCCAGGTGCCGGTGTTGGACTGGGATGTACAAAGTTAAAAATCACATAACACCAGGTATAGTCCAACAGGTTCATTTGGAAGCACTAGCTTTTGGAGGTGGTTGTGATGAAGGAGCAGTGCTCCAAAAGCTAGTGCTTCCAAATAAACCTGTTGGACTATAAACTGGTGTTGTGTGATTTTTTTTACTTTATAACAAAAATATACTTTGAAACATGCTAAACAATGTTTAAAAAGTTTGCAAAGCACTTTGCAATGCCATTGTTTACTTTAATTGTGAGCAAATTCTTCTATATATATTATTCAGATTGTTTAATTCCAATGGAAATATAACTATTTTGATCACCTGAGACTCAAACAGAAAGCTGTATCATGACGTGGATTTTGTTGTCAGAATCCATTCCAGGTTTTCCCTGTGTTGGTGACTGGTTATTGAGCAGGGTGTGCACAGCTACTTGTAAAGAGATCCTGTCAGGGTGGGTGTGAGGACAAATTGTACAGTTTTCCTGCTTAGACGAATACTGTTTTAGTTTGGTAACCTCCTCTTGACACCTGATGCAATTAATGATTGAAGGTAAATGTTTCTTTGTTTTTTATTTTGATGGCTGCTATACGTATTGCTGGATGTTTAAACTGAATTTTTCTAGTTATGGGAATCCATGTTCTGGAACTTTTGTTTTCACTTTAAAGGAAGCCAATAAGCCGCCTTACTCTAAAACCAAATACTTGGGTGTTAGCTGGAGTGGTTTTAGTTGCAGTAGCCGGTGAGGTTTCTTTAGAACACCTCTGATTGTTCTCAGTTTTCTTCATCAGGTGAGTGGTATATAGATTTCTGTACATTGTGACTCCGTGTACATTAGCTATCGTCAGCACTGATCGCCAAATCTATCTGCCTCTGGTTAAGTATCGTTATCTTCCCCAGCCCTTTGCCTGCGGTACTGTTTGCACATTTCTTTGCGTTGTTATCCTTTGAGTTTGAAGAGATAGTTTCGTTGATGAAATGTGAAGAAGTGGCGTTGGATTGGATGAGGTCAATCAGTCCCTGGAACCTGTGCATTCAGGTGGATCACGGCTGATCCGACTCTTCAGCTCCAGCATTCTTCCGCATCCAACTACCCACCTACACATCAAAAATATATAGCTATTTCTGATCTCAGCTTTCAATTTCAATTAACTGAGCATGTACAGCCTTTTAGGGGAGCGATTCCAGTTTTTCACGACACATTTGTTTGGGGATGGTGATGTGTTTTCTGATTCCATATCTGACTCTTAAGTTTAAGATTATGCTGTATTGTCCTGGATTCTTCAACCCGAGGAAGTCGCATATCTATATCCATTCCACAGAATCTCTTCATAATTTCAAATACCCTCATTAGACCATCCTGTAAATCTGAGAGAACAGAAACTGAGTTTTGTAAACTGTCCTGGTAATTTGATCCTTTGAAGATCTAGTATAAATCCCATGAAACTGCACTTCTTCCAAGATCATTATATCTTTCCTGAGGTTAGAAGGCCATAAACAAATGTAGCAGTTTGGGTGGGATTTGGCCAAGGCTCTTAGCATCAGCAATATAAAAATATTACTGTCCAGAAGGCATCAGTTGTAACTTGTTCCAACACGGAGATGGTTTGAATGAAAACCCAACATGTTCCCAAAAAGAAGAAAAATGGATGCCCAAAAATAGAGTTTCCGGAATGACAAAAGAACGAAAGATTAAAATGACACCAAAAAGAAGATTTATAATAAGCAGATTGGCATCACTCCTGATTCCCAACGACGGGCCTTTGCCTGAAATATCAACTCTCCTGCACCTCTGATACTGTCTGACCTGCTGTGCTTTTCCAGCACCACACTCTCAACTCTAATCTCCAGCACCTGCAGTCCTCACGTTCGCCTGGCATCACTCAATGTCAACAAGTAAATGCCAGATATGATAGTTTCTAAGGGACTGCTGAGGGAAGTTAGGCTGCATTTAGAAGCTTTGATGCTTCAATCCTTCATCAGTATTTGAATAGTGCCAGAGAACTAGAGGATTGTAAGTGTTATACCCTTGTTCAAAAAGGGGAGATAGCTAATCAGCCTAATGTCAGTAGCATGAAAATTGCAACTGATTACTTTTAAGAGAAAAAGTAACTTTCAAGTGCAGGTTAATAAGAGACACCCATTAAGGATTTGTTAAAGCCAAATTGTGCCTGTGAAATCTGATGAGTTCCTGTTGAAATAGCAGTGTTGATAAAGATTGCCATAGTTTTAGATGTTTAACATATTGGGTTTTGAAAGGTATTTGATAAAGTTCTTCATGCATTTTGGGAAAGCAAATCTTAGCAGGTCTTATACACTTAATGGGAAGGTCCTCGGGAGTGTTGCTGAACAAGGAGACCTTGTAGTGCAGGTTCATAGCTCCTTGAAAGTGGAGTCGCAGGTAGATAGGATAGTGAAGAAGGTAGTTTGGTATGCTTTCCTTTTTTGGTCAGAGTATTGAGTACAGGAGTTGGGAGGTCATGTTGCGGCTGTACAGGACATTGGTTAGGCCACTGTTGGAATATTGCACGCAATTCTGGTCTCCTTCCTATCAGAAAGATGTTGTGAAACTTCAAAAGGTTCAGAAAAGATTTACAAGGATGTTGCCTGGGTTGGAGAATTTAAGCTTTAGGGAGAAGATGAATAGGCTCGGGCTGTTTTCCCTGGAGCATCGGAGGCTGAGGGGTGACGTTATGGAGGTTTACAAAATCATGAGGGGCATGGATAGGATAAATAGACAAAGTCTTTTCCCTGTGGTGAGGGAGTCCAGAACTAGAGGGCATAGGTTTAGGGTGAGATGGGAAAGATATAAAAGAGACCTAAGGGGCAACTTTTTCACACAGAGGGTGGTACGTGTATGGAATGAGCTGCCAAAGGAAGTGGTGGAGGCTAGTACAATTGCAACAATTAAAAGGCATCTGGATGGGTATATGAATAGGAAGGGTTTGGAGGGATGTGGGCCAGGTGCTGGCAGGTGGGACTAGATTGGGTGGGATATCTGATCAGCATGGACGAGTTGGACCAAAGGGTCTGTTTCCATGCTGTACATCTCTATGACTCTATGACTATGACAGCAGACATATTCGGAAACACATATGCCATTAAAAGTACCCATAAGTCGACCAAAGAACTGGCAAAAGGATATGAGGCTTGACTTGAAAGAATCTAGGTAGGGTTTGCCGAGGAATCAGTATTAACATCTTTGCACTGACTAAACATCAAACAAATTCCACTGAGTCTCTGATTTATTGGGGATTAATTTATTTGATTTGGCAGATGACCGTTTGGATCATCATCCTGTTTCTGGGGAAATAACCTGGGCAATACACCCCTACCCCTTGCCATGTGATTCAAAATTCAGCCCCTTGGGCTTTGGGATAGGAAGTACAATTTTGAAGCTTCCTTACCAACCTCTGTTCAGGAGTTCCTCAGAGTAGTGTCTTAAACTTAGTCATCATTAACTATTTCATTAACCACCTTCCCTCCATCATAAGATCAGAAGTGGGGATGTTCACTAATTGCACAATGGTCAGCACCATTTGCAACATCTCAGATATTGAAGCAGTCCATGTCCAAATGCTTCTTGTCCTGGACAATATCCATGATTGAGCTTAAGAGTGGCAAGTAACATTCATGCCACACAATTGCCTGGCAATGACCTTATCCAATGAGAGAAAATCTAATTATTGTCCTTGACAATCAATCGTGTTATCGTCACTGAATCCCTACTATCAGGATCCTGGAGGTTAACTGAGGTGGACTAGCCACATGAATAGGAGGGTACAAGAGCAGGTCAGAGGCAAGGAATGCAGAGGCAAGTTCCTCACTTCTTGCATCCCCAAAATGTGTTGGCCATCTGCAAGGCACAAGTCATGAGTATGATGGAATACTCACTATTTGCCTGGATGGGTGCAGCTCCAGTAACACTCAAGAAGCTTGACAAATTGAGGACAAAGCAGCTCATTTGATTAGTACCATATGCACAAACATCCATGCGCTCCACCACCGACATTTAGTAGCAGCAGAGTATATCACCTGTAATGTGATCTGCATAATTCATTGAGATTCCTTAGACAGCATCTTTCAGACCCATGACAACTTCCATCTAGAAGGACAAGGGCAGCAGATACACGGAAACGCCAACAAGTTAGAGTTGTAGAGTTGTACAGCAGAGAAGAGACTCTTCGGCCTATCAAATCTGTGCCTTTTTATCTGCACTACCTACACCACTTCCAGCACTTGGCCCATGAATTTGAATGTTTTGACATTTCAAGTGCTCATCTGTTTACTTTTTAAAGGTTGTGAAGTTTCCCATTCCAACTACCCAACCAGGACATGTATCATGGATTCCCACCAGCCTCTGGGTGAAAAAGTTTTCCTCAAATCCCCTGTAAACCTCCCGCCTTCACCTTAAAATACCCTTCCCTTACTGACCCTTCAAAGAAGGGAAACAGTTGCAGCCTATTCACCCTGCCCATGCCCCTCATAATCTTATACACTGCAGTCAGGTCCCCCAAAACCTCTGCAAAACAACCCAAGCCCCTCTTCATAGCTAAAATGTCTCAACCTAGGGAACATCTTGGTGAATCTCCTCTGCACCACCTCCAGTGCAATAACATCCTACCTACAATGACCAGAACCCCACAAAGTACTCCAGCTGTGGCCTAATCAATGTTTTGCACAGCTCCCATGTTGTCTCCCTGCTCTTATAATCTGTTGATCTGTGAACAAAGTCGCACAAGCTGTTAGCAGTAGCACTTCTCCTTTTATTAGCTGTGGCTGACAGAATTCACTTTTCTGGAAACAGTAGGGTAGACTTTGAATTCTCTCTTTAAGAATCCACCACTTGTAGTGAAAAAACTTTCCAGTACGTTTTTCACTCACATCCTTTGATAAAAAGCATTTCAGTTCTAAAGAGAGAAAGGGAAAAAGGTGTTGCTCCAGTCATTTATCTGCCTGTTCAAATCCAATAGTTTTATTACACACAAATATTAGGTCATGTGACTTCTCTCTGACTGCAGTTGAGCAGCTTGTGCACTTTGCAAATGCAGCATTTTTCCTGCCACAGGCAATCTTCTTTGCTTTGCAAAGTGTTCTTTTTTGCAAAGTGTTCTTTCCAAAAAACAATGATGATATGTTTCCAGTAAATTGCATTCTGGTTCATATTTCAGACAATGCATCTTCACAAGTCTTAATGTCCCAAAATGTATGGTGACTGTCAGTAGACTATTTGAGCATAGAGAGGATCAGAGCTCAGCTTGATTTTGTTTAGCCATTGAACTTTACCAGTAGGGAGATATTGCAAGCAAAGAATAGCTGGAATTCTGGCTGATTTTTAATTGTGATTTGTATTCTCTCTGTTAGATGAGGGAAAGGTGTGTAACTTAGGCTAGTTGCAACATTTCCACATCTGCTAAGATCTAATAATTGAGCACAGGTCAAAGAGACAGAAGTTATTTGGACATTTATGATATGTGCCACGTTTGTGCTCTTTTGGATCATAACCTGAAAATTATTTCGTGCTGTAAGGGTTTAGAAAACTGTTTCAAAACAGTACGCTTAAAACAGCAAATAAGTCTCCACACAGAACATTTGAAACATGTTTTCATATTAGCAATGCCTTGTAATTTTATCCCCTGTCTATGTGTAAAAATGGTCATCAATCCAGCATCGAAAAGTACATTCAACACTAATTGGGTCACCATAGCATCCCAGAAGATTTTGGCTTCATTGCTTTCACTAGAAATCCATTCAAAACATACTTGATTCTTTATACAGAAACTGTTGATGTCAGTCCTAAATTTTCCATTCTCCATGTTCCAATCATCTAGCTTTAATTTGAAATACTGCTTAGGATCTGCCTTTGACTTCTCCCTTTAGACGTTTATTTGTAGTCATGAGGTGGAATTTCTTTCAGGCCTGTCATTAGCTCTGAATTAAACATTGCATGGGGAGTGTGGGCTGAAATGAGTGGCTCAATGCTGAAATTGGGCCTCAGGTCTCATTGACACTATTTGTATCCCTATAAAGATGAATATCATGCTATTCACCTCACTATCCCAGTTTAAATGTCAGAGTCAAGCTGGAGAGGAAGCAGAAGGTTTTATTATGAGTAGGGGCTGGAGCACTTCTGAAAATTTCTTAGATCTCTTTCAACTTCAGTCATAGCAATTTGGAATTATTCACAGAAATCATCCTTCTTTTTCTGTATATGTTATGTTTTACATTCATCTATCTCCTTTTATTCCACTCACTTAATTTGCTTATTTTATCTAGTTTTTAGCTTTGTTTTCTGGGCTGGATGCAAAATATGGCTATTGCACACTTTATGAAAGAACAGATGCACTGATGGATGGTGAATGAATTTGTTCAAATTCTATTTTTAACCGCACAACCATGTTTTGAAATACTATCAAATTATCGATGAGAACTGCAAATGATTGTTGATGTCCTAATGGAAATGTTCTATATGGAGTGCAGTGATGGTATTAGAAACTTTTTAGATACTGTGCTTGAGGAGAAACATTTGCAACAGTTATCCCTTCATTTAAGTTAAATAGTCACTCATTTTTTTACAAAGACATTTGATCAAGGAGGAAGACATTCTCAGAACATATATATTTCAAATTAAAGTTAAATACAAAAGACATTATCAATATTTGAAGAGAAGAAATAAGATTTCAATAAACAAAGTGACTAATGATTTGACTGATACCAACTTAAATTTTTAAACATCTGGAAATTGAGGGATAATAGTCTGAAGGAGGTAAGATGTTCATTAGAACTCCAAACAGGGCAGGGTAAACAAATTGTAGGATAATTAATCTCAGATTTGGAACAATGGCCCAAATCTTCCAGTGTCAGAGCACCTCCATCTGATTCCAACCAGACAAAAAGTTACTAATTTATCTTCTTCTGATTTTCTGACCAATCATATTCTTCAAAATTCCCTCAATGTAGGAATCTTCAGAAAGTATCTGCACAGTAGCCAGATCCCCCTTTTTTTTAATGGCATTAGCTATATTTGGTATCAACAGTATAAATATACCACTAATGTAAAGGTCACTGAATGGGTGAATATGTAGATGTACAAGTGGGTAGAATGAATGAGATAAGTGGTAAAGGGTGCAGGATGAGACAGATAAGTGAGGGACAGGTTAAATGGGTGAGATGTGAACAAAGGCTAAAGGCAATGAGGTACATAGGTAAAAGGAGGTAAGGTGGGTGAGGAAAGTCGGTTAGAGGTATGTGGGAGTACGGTGTGGGTCGGGCTTAGGGTGAGAGGAGTAAGTAGGTAAAGTAACATGTAGATCAGATGGTTGCTGGTTGATGTGGTAGATCAGTGCAGTGTAAGGTGTGTAGGGTGGCCACGTGGCAGGTGGGTATGGTGAAAGTGATCGGCCTTTAGGAGGCAGTATGGTAGGGTAGTGGAATGGCAGAGAGTATGATAACAAATGGGTAGAATGGCAGAGTGGTTGTAGGTGGATGGGATTGAGCTGGAGTTGGAGGTCAGATGGTCGGGTGGTTTGGGAGAAGGTGGGCTCAGAGGCTAGTCAAAGGCTAGTCAGAGGGAGAGTCTCTTGGGGCTAATTTATGCGTTGAGGGCAGTCACATCATATTAGGGAGCTAGCCAGAGCACAGCAGGAGTTGGATGGTTGGAGAATTTGGTGGGTGTTAATTGCATACTTATCCAGGAGTTAGACATGGTTTTCATCTTTCTTATATCCTAAATAACTATCCGAAGTGAGTAAGATTAAACTTCCTGCTCAATTCCTGCAGAATGAGTGCAGTGGCATTTCTGGAGGATCCTAAAGTGTATCAATGGGAGAATGTCATCTGGTCTTGAGTTATTCAGAGTAAAGTGTCATATAATAGACATTTTAAAGGCAATGGGATTAAACATGCTGCATTAGTTTGCAATTGGTTAAGGAACAGAATTCAGAGTTAATGGTGAACTGCTCTCTTTAAAGACTGGAGAGAAATATGCAATTGTCTCTCACAGACAATATTAGTACATAGGGTATAATTTTAAGCTTTCAGATGACACAAAACTTGGAAATATTATAAACAGGAAAATATTAACAGACTTTATGAAGACTCATACAGGCTGTTGGAATGGCGGGTGCCTGGGATAAGCAACTTCAGTTATAGAGATTTTAAAAAATGAAAGAAATTGGCAGTGTTCTCCTTACAGCAGGGAAGGTGAAAAGTGTTCATGAAGGATTTTGATGCTGCAAATAATGAGAAAATGATTCCAATGGCAGGAGAATCAGTAACCAAAGGACCCAATTTTGAGGTCATTGACAAGTTAACCGGAAGCACCAGAAGAAAGAAGTATTTTGTGTAGCGTATTGCTATGATCTGAAATGTATGGCATTAGTTGGTGTTGGAGACAAATTAAACAGTAACTTTCAAAAATAAATGTATAAATTAATGGATTGGAGAAATTTGCAAGGCTATGATAAAGAGGAGGGAAATGGGACTAATTGGTCAGCTTGTTTAAACAGCCATCATAGGGAAAATAACCTCTTTTTGTGTTGTATCATTCTGTAATTTTACATTATATAGAGATTACTAGGAACAAGAAAAAAAGTACAGAGAAGTAATGATGAACTATACTTCAATAAAAAAAGTGACTGGTGATTTGAGGGGCTCAGTTTGATCAAATTAAGGTGAACACATTGAAATGAACTCTACCTCTGCCGCTGAATGTGACTGCATGCCTGTGTAATGTGCATTAAATGTTTTTGGCTTGCAACCTGTTAACTATTATTCGGATATGATTTCTACCATTCTGTCTGCTGTCCAAAGGAATGGCTATCACATACTGTATAGAGACATGTTTGATTGTAGAATTATACACTGAAATGATTAGTTCAGTTTTGTGGGTTGGAGATTTACAAGGTCATGTTAAGATCAATGGTGGAATCATGAACTATAAAGGCTATGTTTATCACTTGGGTCCGTTATTGAATTGCTGAATTTAACTCATTCCAACATGTTGAACCTATAACCTGACAAAAGTTAAAAGCTCTTTAGCCCTAACGTCACTGTGGTAATTTTCTTTTCTGATCTGGACAGACATCAAGTATCGCATGTTTTACACTTCTGGGAAAACTGACTCTGTAATTTACCCTAAGAGCTAGATTTGTTTATGCAAACTCTCTAAAGACTGAAGAGAGATAAAAATCAAATGCCAACAATGTTTTTGAGGGACATTCTACACACCCTTGCTTTTCAGAGCTGCAGCTTTAAACCAAGAATAAGGTAATTGTGAAAGGCACAAGACTGCTGTTGTGAGATTACCTCAGCCTGAGAAAAAATTGAAGTGGGCTATTTTGTATACACTTTTCTGAGAATTGTTAAACTAGTTTGTCTTACTAATGTTATTAAAGATAGAAATATTAACTCCTTTCTCTGATTGTAAAACATGCTCACTCTTACTCTCGTTTAGGTCATAAAATGTTACTACATTTTGAAGACTTCCAAAAGGATTGAGAAAATTACTGTAACACTCAGCTGGATAAGATGGCTAGTTTACAATGTAAACATGAAATGTCTGCACAGGGGATTGGAAACCTAAATTGTCTTTTCAAGCTGCTAGTTCTAATTTGAATGATGGTTATAGTACACTGTACATAATCTCATCTCTAGTGCTAATCTCACATAAATATTTTTTGATCAACCTGTTCTGTAGTGTTATTACACAGATACGGAACAGATGGGGCTTGAACCTTGGCCAGCTCAGAGATAGAGACACTGCCATTGTGTTGCAAGAGCCCTGTACTGGGTATACCCATTTAATCTTTATCCAAACATGGCATTAGCATTTATACCTAAAGATCTATTTGTTTTTTCTTTGACTTTGTGAGTTGCCAATTTTATTTTGAATACA
The DNA here is from genome assembly GCF_037043375.1 of Chiloscyllium plagiosum. Lineage (NCBI taxonomy): Eukaryota > Metazoa > Chordata > Chondrichthyes > Orectolobiformes > Hemiscylliidae > Chiloscyllium > Chiloscyllium plagiosum. The sequence goes on from NW_028270149.1 coordinate 40,500,349, forward strand.
ATTTGAATATTTTGGAGCTTAAATGTTTTGATTTAAATCTATTTTATATTGAAATTATTGAATATTCAACCAGAATCCGACTGGAGTAGTTGTAGTCTCTTTATTGGGTTATGGGTGAGGATCTGATTGGTTTCTCTTGTATTTTACTTTTAAGTTAGATTTTTATGTAGTTTTCCACAATCTTTGCATCATCTACTGATAACATTAACTTCTGCTAATGTGTGAACACCGAGTTCAAATGACCAACCTTTATGTATGAAGGTAGACAATAAGTGTTGGCACGATATTCAACAACAGACTGTTTCAGTTGAATTTGGCTCGAACTTGGAATATTATTTTCCATTCTGGTCTCTTCATTATAAGAAGAATGTGGAAGCTTTAGCAAGGGTGCAGAGGAGATTCACCAGGATGCTGCCTGACTGGAAGGCATGTCTTATGAAGAAAGTTTGGGGGAGCTAGGGCTTTTCTGATTGGATTGAAGAAGGATGAGAAGCGACTTCATAGCGATGTACAAGATGACGGATTGCTAGAGACTTTTTCCCACGGCAGAAATGGCTATCACAAGTGGGCATAATTTTAAGGTGATTAGAGGAAGGTTTAGTGGAGATGTCAGAGGTAGGTTCTGTACGGGTGTGTGGAATGCACTGCCAGCAGTGGTAATAGAATTAGATACATTAGGGACATTTATACAACTCTTGGATAGACACATGGATGATAGTAAAATGATGGGCATGTAGGTTAGTTTGATGTTAGAGTAGGATAAAACATTGGCACAACATCGAGAGCCAAACGGCCTATACTGTGCTATGCTGTTCTTTGTTCAATGTTCTCTGTTCTTGGTGTCATCCCATCTGAGAATCCTGTCTAAGGAAGTGCTATTCTTTTCCCAATGCCCAGCTTCGAATAGCATCTTCTCATTGTTCAATCTGGGACCATAATTTATTGGAGAGCCTTCAAATGGTTGGAGACAGTCACTTCTGTTCAGCAAAAGTGAAGAAAAAACAAACAAAAGTTGCATTTGCTTCTGGGAGCTGACAGGGACCACTTACCTTCTGAGCAACAGCAGATTTACAGTCAACAGCTGATCACTGCATCCAACTAATGTCTATTGGAAGCAGCCATCCATTTGTCAAATTGGGCCTGATACTGTGGTGCTCCATCATGGTGAAGGAGATGTTCCTTCTTATCAATGGTCATTTTGTAGAGCATTGCATGCAAGGAATATTTGGTACACCCTGTCTGGGGTGTACAGCAGGGTCCCTGCAGACTAACACAAGCATCAGAGCCACATCATTAGGAGGCCTGTCTTCTGCTCCATCATAGCTCTGTTCAAAGAATGAGCTGCATTATATCTACACTCAGCCTAAGTACAGAGATTGTTTAACAGAATCATCAGGAACTTGAGAGTTCTCAAGGATGTAGGCATCCCGGCAGCTCCCAGGCTACCTGGTGTAGACCTCTAGGATGTGGCACTGACGATCACAGGTAACTTGCACTTGATGGATTGGAATGCTTTTCTTTTGATAAAGACAGTTGCATTATGAAATGGCCCTCTCACTGCAATGTGTGTACAGTCAACAGTGCACTGCACCTGGGGAAACCAGCTATGTTGGCAAAGTTTACTGCTTGGCAGCAGCACTGATCTCATCACAAGGAGACAAGATGAACTGGTGTGATCTGGCACAAATTGCATCTGTCTTAAATGAATATTTCTCATCAGGCAATAACAAACCAGTTAGTCTGAAGTTAGTGATAGGGAAATTATTGGAAAAAATTCTGAGGAATAGTATTAATCAATGAGATTTTGGAGAGGATTTGTAGCTCAGGTTGTGGATCAGGTTGTAAATTTGTGAGCTGAACTGGGTAACACCTAGCATGGTGACCAAACGTCTAAGAACAAATCTACCAGCTCAGCGAGCAAATTTACAACTGGGATTAATCAATACTTAAAAAGGCAGGGATTAATCAGGGAAGGTAGGGATTAATGAGGGATCGTCAGCATGATTTGTTAGAAGGAGATCTGGTCTGACTAATTCAGTTGAGTTTTTGCAAAGGTGAATAAATATATTGATGAGGGTAGTGCAATTGACAGGCTTTAAATTAGATTAGATTAGATACTTTACAGTATGGAAACAGGCCCTTTGGCTCAACATGTCCAAACCGACCCTCCGAAGAGTAACCCACCCAGACCCATTCCCCTACATTTACCCTTGACTAATGTACCTATCACTATGGGCAATTTAGCATGGCCAATTCACCTGACCTGCACATATTTTGCATTGTGAGAGGAAACTAGAACACCCGGAGGAATACCGTTACCTCTAATTCTGTCTTTTCCCTCTCAAATTACATAGTAAATTCAATCATATTATGATCACTGCCTCCTAAGGCTTCCTTTACCTAAAGCTCCCTTATCAAGTCTGCCTCATTGCACATCATTAAATGCAGTATTGCTTGTTCCCTGGTGGGCCCCGCCACAAGCTGCTCCAAAATGCCATTTCGTAGACATTCCACAAATTTCTTTTCTTGCAATCCACTACCAACCTGATTTTCCTAGTCTATCTGCATATTGAAATCACCCATGATCACTGTAACTTTGCCTTTCCTACACATCTTTTCTATCTCCTGGTGTATCTTGCACTCCAGCTCCTGACTACTATTGGGAAACCTGTACATAATTCTGACTATGGTTTTTTCACCTTTGCAGTTCCTCAATTCTATCCACATAGATTCTGTACCATCTGACCCTACTTAGTTTCTTACTATTGATTTAATTTCATTTCTTACTAATAAGGCAACCCCACCCCATCTGCCTATCTTTTCGATAGGATGTCTCTCCTTGAATATTCACTCCCAATTCTGATCCCCTTTCAGCTGTGATTCCCACGATGTCATACCAGCTAATTTAGTTTAAAGCCCTGTCTACAGCCTTAGTTATGCGATTTGCTAGGACTCTGGTCCCAGCACGGTTCAGATGAAGATTGTCCCGTCAAAACAGGCCCGTTCTTCCCCAGTACTGGTGCCAATACCCCATGAATTCAGATCCATTTCTCCCACACCAATCTTTGAGTCACGCATTTACCTGCTTAATCTTATTGACCCTGTGCCAATTAGCTCGTGGCTTAGGTAGTGATCCAGAGATTATTACCTTTTTGGTTCTGCTTTTTAATTTAGCTCCTAGCTGTTCAACCTCTGCCCTAGTTTTATCTTTATTGTTATCTACACAACCACTGGATCTTTCCCCTCCCACTCCAAGTTCTCAGGCCTTTGACAAGGAGCCACGTGGAACATTAATCCAAAAGGTAAAGGCTCATGGAATCCAAAGCAGGTTGGCAAACTGGGTCTAAAATTGGCTTATGAATACGAGGCAAAGGATGATGGTAGAGGATTGTTTTTATGACTAAAAGCCTTTGACCAGCAATGTACCATAGGGTTCAATGCTGAGACCCTTGTGATTTATTATGTACATTAATGACTTAGATATGAAATATGGAAGGTATATTTATTAAATTTGCATACAACATGAACGTGGTGGTGTTGTTGACAATGAAGAAGATAATCTAAGGCTACAGTCTGATATTGATCAGCTGATAAATTGGGTGGGGTAGTGGTGGCTTTGTGGTTAGCACTGCTGTCTCACAGCGCCAGGGACCTGGGTTCAATTCCAGCTTTGGGTGACTTTGTGGAGTTTGCAAAGGTTTCCTCCAGGTGCGTTGTTTTCCTCCCACAGTCCAAAGATATGCGAGGTTGATGGATTGGCCATGCTAACTTGCTCCATACTGTCTAGGGATACACAGACTAGATTGGATGAGCCAAGGTAAATGTGGGGCTGTGGGAATAGAATAGGCAGCTGGGTCTGGGTGGGATGCTTTTCGGAGGGTCAGTATAGACTCAAAGACTGAATGGCCTCTTTCTACAGTGTGGGAATTTTGTGATTCTATGCAATGGCAGATGGAACTTATTCCTGAAAAGAGTGAGGTGCTTCCCTTCATTAGCTGGGGGATAGAATGTAGGAGCAAGATACAACTTTCTCAACTACAGGTTAGGCTGCAAATAGACTACAGTTTTGGTCACCACACTATCAGAAGGATGTGATTGCACTGGAGTGGGTGCAGAGGAGATTCACCAAGATGTTGCCGGGGATGGAAGGTCTCAGTTATGAGAAGAGACTGGATAGGCTGGGTTTGTTGCGGAGAAGGCTGAGGGGGATCTGATTGAGGTATACAAAATTATGGGAGGCGTAGATGTGGTAGATCGTGAGAATCTTTTCTCCATGGCAGGCGTGTCTAAGACCAGTGGGTCTAAGTTTGATGTGAGGAGTAAATGGGTTAGAAGAGATCTGAGGATTTTTTTTAATCCAGAGAAAGGTAACAATATTGAGGGTGCTGTCTGAGAGGGTAATGAATGCGGGTATTCTTGCAACGTTTACAAAGCGTCTGGATGAGTCATGGATATGCCAGGATATGGTAGCCTTTGAAAAAAGTACAGGTAAATGGGATTAATGTAGTTTGGTGTTTGTTGGTTGGCACAGACATGGTGGGCTGGAAGGCCTGTTTCTCTGCCATATGACTCTAATAGCATTAATGCATTTGTCGATCAAGGTTTGAGAGGTCCCACATTGGCATGCAGCCATTTCAAGATTCCATGCACAGTGATCAGCTAAGAGGATTTCACTCAATATAGACCAGAGAGTGAGATGTTAAGGGGTTAATTTGCTCTGATGACTTTGAAGAAATTGGATGCTCCAGAGGTAAGGTGGTATGTTTTTCTGTCTTGCAGATGTATCGTAAAAAAACTTACATTGCCATCTCCTACTATTCAGAATAAATTTACATTATCATCTCCTATTCAGAATCAATAAGAACATTGCACTTAAAATTCTGACTATACCCTGCAATTTAAAAAAACTATTTACACCAGGTCTTGCCATTAAGGAATGATCTAAATGATATTGTTTCTGGGGATAATCAGGTCACTATGTTGTGACTTGAGTGGCATGTGACTGTGGAGGAATGGCTGGGGGTTGTCTTATGGGCATTACTGACTGTGATGTAAAGAATTTGTATAAAGGAAGAACTGGTCCCTTTGATCAGAGAGATCTCTTTTCATGGCTCCGAAAACCTTGCAAAGAGTATTACGGATTCCTCCAAAGCTTGTACTTGCTTAATAAATTTTGGCTGTTCACAGAAGTTGGCATATTGCAGTTGCATCAAATGTGTAAGAATCTTAAGAAAAAGAACTTCTGCAATCATGGCTCAATATCAAAGCAGACCTTTGAGTCCAGAGGAACTTAGTTTTAAGAGGCATTCTTTGAGCAGAATTGGAATTGGCAAAAAGTGGAAGCAGTATGAAAACTATGATTTGTCTGGTTAGCACACAGTACGTTTGACAATAATAAATCAAATCAAATCAAGTCAAAAAGTAGATGTATGGCATTCTGCCACAAAAAAATTCACAATTTAAAACAAGCATTCATAACTTGTTCCAGCTATGAGAACATGATAGCAGCATCCGGAACCAAAAGTCAGTACTGCGATCGGTGTATGGTGTGCAGAATCTCACAGCGTGAGGAAACATTGGAGTATTGTACCACAAGGTGAGGTGATGACAGCTGAAATGCAGGATTTGTTCTTTATTTCTTCCCTGCTGCCATTCTGCATCATCATTAACGTGTTGTGTCTCAAAGCTTGATGGATAAATTGATTTTGTTTTGAACAATTGGTAGCAAGCTGCTCCCAATCATTAATGTCAATGTTGCTGCATGTCAAGGAGAGCTTCAGAATATCTTTGTTAAGTTTTCTTTATCATGTCTGGAACACATTTGCAAGTTGCAAAAACAGGACCAGGTGATTTTTAACCATTTGGGGAAATGTCTGGTCCATTGTAGTTGATTTTACAGGAGTGTTGCCTGAATGGCCATGGAGCTGGCTTCAGGAAGGATACTAATGTCTGTTTGATGGTTCTTCTTTTGAATCAATGGATTAGTTGGGTGGCTAGAGAGTGGCAAATGAAGTTCAGTTTGAATATGTGTGGGTTGTGCATTTGAGGAATTATGTTCTAAATATATTTTATGTTCCTCTCATTAAGTCCAAATTTGCTTCTGCAACAATGCCACTTTGGACCTTGACCTTGGGAACGTGCTGAATCCTTTATATTCACTGGCATTATCTCAAGGCTCTTGCTGGTCCAATTCTATCCTTGCTGGAATCATTAGCTATACCTTATAATGTTACCTGCATATTTGCACATCATTCATGTTATTCTGCTCTTCTAGGTGTTATTAGTGTGCTAGTTTTTTTTTAATTCTTACTGATAAACTCCTTGAGCTCTGTTTGAATTGTCTCAGGATTTACAGCGGTAATAATGGTGAAAATGTCACAGTCACTGTTCCACCGAAAAATGAGTGTAACTTTGGGAGTCTGCACATCTGCAGAACAATATGGAAATCCAATTATACTTTTGAGGTAGCATCATTGATAGGCAATCAATTGAAGAGATGACGACTTCTACTGTTACACAGAGTCTCACTGTAAAAGGCCTTGAGAAAATTACACCTTGTTGCGTGAGGTCCCAATGGGATTTTGTTGTACTTGCTACTAAATAATGGCACAGGTTCTGAAGGTGCAATTTCATAAAGCTTGATTGTTAAATTTCTCAATTTTTAAACAGTGACTATTTATTTTGTTATTTAAATATGCAGAGATTAGAAGTGTAGGAATTCAGTTCTTCAGTTTTACCACAGACCATAAAACTGGTGATATGATTCTGTGTTGGAGCAGAATTGCATGTTTCTTTAAATTGCTCAACGTTTATCATTCAAATTGTTTGATTAACAATTTCCTGGGTCTTCAGCCTGAAACATGCAAGTTCTCTCTCATAGCCAAATTAAATACAAAGTTGGGAGATCCTGGAGCAAATAATTATTGTTGTACAGAATAGCTTCCAAAGTGGAAACTAAGGCAGAATCTGAACAACTAAATGCACTTCTGTACATGTAGCAAATGCTGTTATTGCTTGCCAAGGAATAAGTGAAACATGGTGCCGGAAGACTAGAGGTTGCCAAATGTGGTGCCACTGTTTCAGAAGGGTGGTAAGGACAAGCCAGGGAACTATAGACCGATGAGCCTGACGTCGGTGGTGGGCAAGTTGTTGGAGGGAATCCTGAGGGACAGTATGTACATGTATTTGGAAAGACAAGGACTGATTAGAGATAGTCAACATGGCTTTGTGCATGGGAAATCATGTCTCACAAACTTGATTGAGTTTTTTGAAGAAGTAACAAAGAGGATTGATAAGGGCAGAGCAGTAGATGTGATCTATATGGACTTCAGTAAGGTGTTCGACAAGGTTCCCCATGGGAGACTGATTAGCAAGGTTAGATCTCATGGAATACAGGGAGAACTAGCCATTTGGATACAGAACTGGCTCAAAGGTAGAAGACAGGGGGTGGTGGTGGAGAGTTGTTTTTCAGACTGGAGGCCTGTGACCAGTGGAGTGCCACAAGGATCGGTGCTGGATCCTTTACTTTTTGTCATTTACATAAATGACTTGGATGCAAGCATAAAAGGTACAGTTAGTAAGTTTGCAGATGACACCAAAATTGGAGGTGTAGTGGACAGGAAGAGGGTTACCTCAGATTACAACAGGATCTTGACCAGATGGGCCAATGGGCAGAGAAGTGGCAGATGGAGTTTAATTCAGATAAATGCGAGGTGCTGCATTTTGGGAAAGCAAATCTTAGCAGGACTTATACACTTAATGGTAAGGTCCTAGAGAGTGTTGCTGAACAAAGAGACCTTGGAGTGCAGGTTCATAGCTCCTTGAAAGTGGAGTCACAGGTAGATAGGATAGTGAAGAAGGCGTTTGGTTTGCTTTCTTTTATTGGTCAGAGTATTGAGTACAGGAGTTGGGAGGTCATGTTGCGCTTGTACAGGACATTGGTTAGGCCACTGTTGGAATATTGTGTGCAATTCTGGTCTCCTTCCTATCAGAAAGATGTTGTGAAACTTGAAAGGGTTCAAAAAAGATTTACAAGAATGTTACCAAGGTTGAAGGATTTGAGCTATAGAGAGAGGCTGAACAGGCTGGGGCTGTTTTCCCTGGAGTGTCGGAGGCTGAGGGGTGACGTTATAGAGGTTTACAAAATTATGAGGGGCATGGATAGGATAAATAGGCAAAGTCTTTTCCCTGGGGTGAGGGAGTCCAGAACTGGAGGGCGTAGGTTTAGAGTGAGAGGAGAAAGATATAAAAGAGACCTAAGGGGCAACTGTTGCAGACAAAGAGTGGTACGGTTATGAAATGAGCTGCCAGAGGAAGTGGTGGAGGCTGATACAATTGCAACATTTAAGAGGCATTTGGATGTGTATATGAATAGGAAGGGTTTGGAGGGATATGGGCTGGGTGCTGGCAGGTGGGACTAGATTGGGTTGGGATATCTGGTCGGCATGGACGGATTGGACTGAAGGGTCTGTTTCCATGCTGTACATCTCTATGAAAAATTCAAAGCAGTATTAGAAGCTTATGACAATTACTACAACCTCAAAATTAATAAACTGTATGGGAGTCTAATGTAGATTCCACTAGCACCCCCGCAGAAGACAAAAGACTGAATGCATTGTGAATAAGAGGTAGAAGTTCTGGCATGTGAAGAATAAATTCACATTGACAACCTGCTGTGCTTTTCCAGCACCACACTCTTGACCCTCCTCTATACCATCCCATCTACCAAGGACCCACTGGTCCCTGTCCCCAAACCAGGGCTCTAATATTCTTTTGTTTTTCACATCTGAGAAAAATGTCAGGAACTATGCTGGGCAGCACTGGACTATCTTTTAAATATGGATCAGGTGCCAGGGGTCGCAGGGTATCCCTGTAGTAGTGAGTATTTCCATCAAGGATGAATGGGAAAATACAAAACAAGGGCATGTGCCTCAGTGTTGAGGTGAGTTTGGTAAGATAGCATGAGAAAATCTGTTTGGTCTAGTAGAGAGATACCTCCATGGAACTCACGAAATTTGTCACTTAAGATTCAGCCCTGAGACTATTCTCTCCTCCGTCCGCCTTTTCCCTGACACTGTCTTCAGGTTGGAAGACTCTTCAGCTTTCTCAATCCTGATCACTGAAACTCTTTTCTCTCTTTATCTTCAAACGTTTCCAAAACCTATTTTCATGCAGTGTCGATCTCCTAACTTTTAATGAGGAGATGTTACATAAGTAATACAAATTTGTTTTTAGATTAGATTCCCTACAGTGTGGGAACAGGTCCTTCGGCCCAACAAGTCCACACCAATGTTTTAAAGTTGTCTCAATCTTTTCAGTGTCATGCTAATATTTCTGCTTCTTCATCCAATTACGTTCAGTGGGAGATACTTGATACAAGTTAATCTTATTAGGTTCTTATTGAGTTGCCATCTGTTGTCTAAGTACATTATTTGTGAGGTTCCTTGAAATTCTTAATCATTGCTGGGTGACAACATTGTAAATATCTTCGCCCATTGTATAAGCAGAGTTTTCAAATACTTACCCGATATAATATATTTATAATGCAATAAATCTCTGTGAGGTGTATCCCTCTAACTAAAGCATTCATCAAACAAAGTAAGAATAGTTCTTTAATCTAGAACTCATTGTGATATTTTGAAAAATTGAGATGTTACTTCTCTAGTGCTTAAGTCAGAATGTTTTACACAATATATGTGTTCTTTACAGGAGCAGTTAACTGATGCACGGTTCTCTATTTGCTGACCATGCTCTAAGTGAATAAATGATGGAATCTGCAGGGAATTGAAAAGCAGCAAAGGCAGCCTTAAAAAAATTCTGCCTGAGATCTGCTGTAGGTTTAACCACACTGTTCCTCAAAAATGAATTCTACACAGATTCCACATGTTTGCAGCTTGAGTCTAGTGTTACAGTAGGGCCCAGCACCTGTTACTGAATGAAAAAGGAGCCAAGCACTGCGCAAAAATCATTCTTGGCCAGGAGAAAACAAAGGGCTTTCCTATGTGCAACAGATGGCAACTCAATATTCAGTGCAAGTGAGTTATGGTTTCTTCATTGCAAATCAATCCCAAACGTAATAATGTTCTAAAAATATCACCCATTGTTTTTAATCAAGGTTCCTTCTGTTTTATGTGAAGGTGCAAACCTATGAAAAAATAATAATGTTAGGACTCAGCTCAGAGTGATATTTGTAACATGTCTAGTTGTTAATTCTATTTGAAGAAACAATAGGATATGTGATACCAAGAAATATAGAAGAAAGGTTTTTCATATTCTAATGCTAAGGGTGCTGTTAAAGATCCCGAACTAATGTCTGGGAAGGTGCATTACAAATGTGTTGGCTGAACGTCCCCGCCTTTATGCATCATTGCAACTTATGTCTGTTGCTGAATGTGTGCAATGCTGTAAGGAAAAGAAGGTTGAAAGTAAATGCATTTATTCCTTGATTGTGCAATACTTCACCAGAAAAGTCAGTTGAAGATGAAGAAGAGAAATAAGAATATGTGTATTTATATTGTGTTTGTTTAATCAACATGTTAAATGGAAAATATTCCTTCGCACCTTCCTCCCTAGGCAGCACCTTCCAAACCTGTGTCTTTCACCACCTAAATAGAGTCATAGAGTATACCACGGAAACAGACAGTTAGGTCCAACTAGTCCGTGTTGAACAGATATCCTAACCTAATCTAGTCTCATTTGCCAGCAGTTGGCCCATTTCCCGCTAAACCCTTCCTATTCGTATACCCAGATACCTTTTAAATGCTGTAATTGTACCAGCCTCCACCATTTTCTCTGGCAGCTCATCCCATACATGCACCACCCTCTGTGTGAAAACGTTGCCCCTTAGGTCTCTTTTATATCTTTTCCCTCTCGCCCTAGACCTTTTCACTCTAGTTCTGGACTCCCTCACCTCAGGAAAAAGGTCTTGTCTATTCACCTTGTGATTTAATAAACCTCTATAAGGTTACCCCTCAGCCTCTGATGCGCCAGGGAAAAAAGCCCCAGCCTATTTAGCCTTTCCCAATAGCTCAAATCCTCCAACCATGGCAACATCCTTGTAAACCTTTCTGAACCTTTTCAAGTTTCACAACATCCTTCCAATAGGAAGGAGACCAGAATTACACACAATATTCCAAAAGTAGTCTAACCAATGTCCTGTACAGCTGCAACATGATCTCCCAATGCCTATACTCAATGCTCTGACCAATAAAGGAAAGCATACCAAATGCCTTCTCCACTGTCTGATCTACTTGCATCATTACTTTCAAGGAACTATGAAGCTACACTCCAGTAGATACACCACCTGCAATTTCTCCTCCAAACCACTCACCATCCTGACTTGGAAATATATCACTGTTCCTTCATTGTTACTGTGCCAAAATCCTGGAATTCCCTCCCTACCAGCATTATACCTACACCCCAAAGACTGCAGCAGTTCAATAGGCAGCTCACCACCACCTTCTCAATGTCAAACATGCATGGGTAATAAATGCCAGCATTGACTGAATAAATGAAATATTTAAGTACTTAATTAGCAAATGGAACGAGTGGCTGACTGGTAGCATTACAGGTATTGCCTGAATGTCACAGTGTGGAGGGGAGAGAGGTCAGATTCAAACTCTGGAGTTCCAGTTCTGAATTGTTTTGATATCCAGTGGGTTCCCTCGTTTCCAAGTGGCTTTAGTGAGGGAATTCTCAAGGATTAAAGACCACCTTCTGATTATTACACATTTTCATAAATTATATAATTACTTTGAAGTATATTTGTTATTGTATAGAAATCGGCTGAATTGCCTTTCAGCCCTACAACAGTCAAATTGAAGTGGTGCAAATAACTTTACAGAAGGGGATGACTTCCAGACAGGGGTAACTTCTATGCTCTAAAGAAATGCTGTCTATCGCTTGGATCTCAAAGGTCCTGCCAGAGTCTGAGGATCCACGCCTTTGCATTTGAGAGAGTCAACACTTTAATATATGGGATAAGTAGAGTCTATATGTCTGCTTTTGTAGAAAGTGCACTTACAATTTGACTTGTTGCAGCAATGGGAGTAAGAACTGTTAAGAAGTTACCCTGTACAGAGTTGATGTACACCGAGGTAATGATTTGACTGAGTGAAATTTATAGTTTCACCCCCAATCAAAAAAAGTCTGAGTGAGGTTAAAGAGACAGAACAGTCACAGGAACATGTTCCAGGTATTTCCATCTTTTTGGTGACCAGAGCAATGACTAAACAATGTCCATCACTAGAGATAAAATTAATACCACAGGCAGATGTTAGAGTTATCAAAACTTTCTTTCATGATGGGAGTAACTCGAAAGAAGTGTTTAATATGTCTTCTTTAATTGACATTCAGAAAGTGGATTTGGAAATAAGCAAAGATTTACAACGACGTTGCCAGGATTGAAGGTTTGAGCTGTAGTGAGAGGCTGAATTTGCTTGGGTTATTTTCCCTGGAACGTTGGAGGCTGAGGGGTGACATTATAGAGGTTTATAAAATCATGAGGGGCATGGATAGGCTAAATAGGCCAGGTCTTTTCCCTAGGATGGGGGAGTCCAAAACTTGAGGGCATAGGTTTAGGGTGAGAGGGGAAGGATATGAAAGGGACCTAAGGGACAATGTTCTCATGCAGAGGTGGAGCATGTATGGAATGAGCTGCCAGAGGAAATGGTGGCGGCTGACACAATTACAACATTTAAAAGTTAGAAATCATGCAACACCAGGTTATAGTCCAACAGGTTGATTTGGAAGCACTAGCTTTCAGAGCGCTGCTCCTTCATCAGGTGGTTGTGGAGAACAAGATTGTAAGACACAGAATTTGTAGCAAAATTTTACAGTGTGATGTAACTGAAATTATATATTGGCCTTTTTCAATATATCACACTGTAATCTTTTGCTATAAATTCTGTGTCTTATAATCTTATCCTCCACAACCACCTGATGAAGGAGCTGCGCTCTGAAAGCTAGTGCTTCCAAATAAACCTGTTGGACTATGACCTAGTGTTGTGTGATTTTTAACTTTGTCCACCCCAGTCCAACACTAGTGTCTCCAAATTGTAATGTTTAAAAGGCATCTGGATGGATATATGAATAGGAAGGGTTTAGAGAGATATGGGCCAAATGCTGGTAAATGGGACTGAATTTATATTTATTTTGAGAAGATTTAAATATAAAAGCAGGGATGTACTTCTGAGGCTCTGTAAGGCTGCGGTCTGACCCTGGATGTACTGGCCCTGGAGCGTGTTCAGAGGAGGTTTACGAGAATGGTCCCAGGAATGAAAAACGTAACATGTGAGAAACATTTGAGGACTCTGGGTTTATATTCGATGGAGTTTAGAAGGATGAGAGCGAATCTAATTGAAACCTACAGAATACTGAATAGCCTGGACAGGGTGGATGTTGGGAAGATGTTTCCATTGGTGGGAGAGACTAGGATCTGAGAGCATAGCCTTAGAATAAAGGGAATACCTTTTAGAATGGAGATAAAGAGAAGCTTTTTCAGTAAGAGAGTGGTGAATCTTTGGAATTCATTGCCGCATAAGGCCAGGTTATTAAGCATTTTTAAGACTGAGGTAGATAGGTTCTTGATTGTCAAGAGGATCAAGGGTTATGGGGAGAAAGCAGGAGCATATGGTTGAGAAACTGATCAGCCATGATTGAATGGTGGAGCAGACTCGATGGGCTGAATGGCCTAATATTTGCTCCTATGTCTTATGGTCTTATGCGGTCTGGTCGACATGGTCGAGTTGGACTGTTTCTGTGCTGTATATCTCTGACTCTATGACTCTAAGTTAACACACAATCAGCCCATATTGAATCTGAGGCTGACTGAGTTCTATAGTGTTATTATATGAAAAATGAAGTTCTGATGAGGAAGTGGAGACATTCTCACAGATCTGCAGACAAGTAATGGACAGTTGTTCATTAGATAATGTTCTGGGGCCCTGGGTTTGAATCCCACCACAGCAGATGATAGAATTTGAATTCAATAAATTCTGGAATTAAGAATCTAATGATCAGTGATTATCAGAAAAACCCATCTGGTTCACGAATGTGTTTTGGGGAAGGAAACTGCCATCCTTACCTGATCTGGCCTACAAGTGACTCAAGACCCACAGGAATGTGATTGACTCTTAACTGCCCCCCACGCAATTTGGGATGGGCAATAAATGTTGGCCTAGCCAGTGATGCCCTCATCCCATGAATGACCAAAAAATAGTTAGTGGTAATGCCAGATAGCTTAAGGAGATATTGCAGAGGAGCACATGAAATATCTGTGGTAGGACACCTAGGAAAATGGAGATCTTAAGTATCGATAAACAGGTATTTTACTTGTCAAGAGTGTGGTGCTGGAAAAGCACAGTGAGTCAGGCAGCATCCGAGGAGCAGGAGAATCGACGTTTTGGGCATAAGCCCTTTATCAGGAATTATGCCTGAAACGTCGATTTTCCTGCTCCTCGGATGCTGCCTGACCTGCTGTGCTTTCCAGCACCACACTCTTGACTCTGATCTCCAGTGTCTGCAGTCCTCACTTTCTCCAGGTGTTTTACTTGGGCAAGGCATAATAAGGATGTGCAGTTCTGTAAAATATGTCATTTCTGTTAGATAATAGCAAGCCTCTGCATGTAAATAACACCTGTAAGACCTACACCCATCTTTGAAGTGTCATTCAATGTGTTGCACCTTTGCTAAAAATGAAAACAGAACACCATTATGTCCTTCTAGTTAAGGAGAGGAAAAACCTATTTCCAGAAGCTATTCTTTTGAGGATCGATGCTGTTGAAGTAGTAGTGGAAAACCTAACTCAGTTTTTTATTCAGCATGGACTACCAAATGAAATTCAGACTCAAGTTCCAAAATTACATCTAATTTTTTTCACATTGTAAGTAATTTTGGTATGAATGAGTATGAGTGAAGGAATATGATATTTTGTGTGTTTTATTGTATACATGTAATGTTTGTCTTGGGATAAAATACATTTAAAAATGGCATTTAATCTTTCCAAGATTTGAGTTATATAAGAATGACGTGTTTTGTTTGAATTATAAACTTAAAAATAGAAGTTTGAAATGCTTGACTGCGATAGGGTTAGGGTAGAGAAATAACTCGTTTTTTTGATATTTGCAACTTGAAGGAATATTGGAATAATGGTTACTTACAAGTTACACAAAGACTTTTTTTTAAGAAGCTGGATGCGATAAATTTGAGAGCCATGCTGACATAAGATTTTTTTTTTGTTTTTGAGAAAAAAGAAGTTGACAAGCAACAGGAGTTGGATTGGTTTAAAGCTGCAGTTTGACTCAGAACTGAGAGCAGACAGAGCACTTAACTCACACCTTCACAAGTCTGCCACATTATGATCACTCTTTCCCCATCAGTGAGTGGAAAATAAATAGCCATCAAAAACTCTGCAAAGAAAGAATGTTTCTAACTCAAGCCAAGACTTAGTTCAACAGACCAGCTACCAAATGGAGGATCACCACAGCCAACAACATAATATGATCATGAAAAACCAAAAGAAATTGTGAAAGTCACCTCATTTTCCCTTGTGCTTTGGATTCTTGATCCACAGAATTTGTCATTTTTTGCCTAGATGTTTTCCACCTACCATATATCTGACAGACTGTCTCATCTGTCCTGTCCATCTTATTTGTGAACTAATGTGTGCTTCATTTAGATGGGCTATAATTTACGTTTAAAATCAGCTAGCTATAAACAATGACTGCAGATGCTGGAAACCAGATAAGCTCCTCTAGCTTATCTCTCCATGCTTCAGGCTCTCTGCCTTTATTCCTGATGAAGGGCTTTTGCCCGAAACGTCGATTTTGCTGCTCCTCGGATGCTGCCTGAATTGCTGTGCTCTTCCAGCACCACTAATCCAAAATATAATTTAAGTTTCCATATTATTAATTAATAATCAATTGTCCCATATATAAGAGCATGTTCATTATAGTAAACAGGTTTTTGGTTTTTTGCTCATTGCTGACACTTGATGTGAGTTTCTTTTATCCTAGATAGTGTTCACAGACAGAAATGAACTATCCCAATATTTAAGTTAATCACTTTTCACATTGGCGGTGACTCATGAAGTAGTGGGGCTTGATTTCCAGATCAATTTTCCCATCAGGGTCATGATGACAGTGAGGGAGTAGGAGGTACGGAGAGTAGGAAGCATTATTTGTTTGGGTGGAGAGTAAGAGTCATTCTATATCCAATTCTGAGAGTCGTCCATGAATCTGGATGACTTGCATGTGCAGTGACAAAGTTAGAGTGAGTGGTAGCCCTGTGAGCGTGAGGTAGCAGAGGGAAGATTCTGGTATTTACCCTTGCAGAGTACAGAAAGTCGTCGTCCTTCTTGCACTGCTATGCATTGCTTTTAACTCCAAACACAGGACTGACCTAATCCTCCACTCCACCATTCCTTCTGCAGCGCTTCCTACAGCAAAGTGGGGGTGTGAGCTCTCCTTACATTCTCAGTGATAATGGTTGAACACTGCAGAATGAGAGGCAGTTCCTGGCTTGTGGTGTCTGATTAGGTTTGCAGCTGGGCTTTAAATATGTCATCAGTAGAGTGCATCCCAGGCCGTGCCAGCAGTGGTGAGCATCTGTGTCTCTCTGCCAGTAGAAAGGCACCAAATAGCCCATATGCATAATTAGTGAGGGGAGGGGCAAAAGATTTCATGAGGAAAGCTGCTGAGAGCCATAGTGGACTGGGGACAATGAAATCTCACTCAGCAAAAGCCTTGAACTAAAAATGGGAAAATTCCACCCAGTGATTTAAATCAATGGTCCCAGAGGCTAGACTCAGAGGGAGAAATAGGCAAAAGTGAGGACTGCAGATGCTGGAAACCAGAGTTTAGATCAGAGTGGTGCTGGAAAAGCACAGCAGGTCAGGCAGCATCTGAGGAGCAGGAAAATCGACGTTTCGGGCAAAAGCCATTCATCAGGAATCAGGAATGCTCAGAGGGAGAAATGACTATGAAATACAATGGGGAATATTGAGGGAAGTAACATATCTTACTCTACCATGTTCTTTTTAACCTGACCCAGGCACCTAGTTTAATGCTTCCAATAAGCAGTATTTTGCAAGAACTTGGCCTTGAATGAACAAACACTTGGATCTTCACTGAAGATCAAGCACAGAAGATGGAACTAAATAAATTACATGATCTGTACATCTGTTACCTTGGAATCCAAACTTCAAGAATTATTTAGTAATTTAGAGTTATTCCATACATTTGTCCTTGTTTTGAGATAAGTGAGATGGTAATCTCGAATTGCTAAGATTTGTTGAATTACGAAAAGTCAAAACAGCAATTTTAAAAGGGAAAGGAACAAACAAAGTAAGCACATGGTGAGGTCAGTGCAGGAGAGAAACAGAGGAAAATAAACCCACACTGCAAACTGACACAGCAGTGAGCCTGCACAGTTACTGCCTTTGCTGTTTGAATTCATGTATCGCTGGACATTGGCGTGCGCCAGGGAAAATGAACAAGCAGTGAAATTCACAACTAATCTTGGAGGATCCTGTTTGGGAGAGATCACAGCACAGAAACAGATAAGTGAATACTTTTGCGTGGTCTTACAGTAAGTCTGCAGTAGTGAGTAGAGTGGGTTCTTTCTTGATTATATGTTTTATTGAGATAGGTCTCTTGATTAAACTTAAAAGTATAAACCGTAAGTATTAATTTAACCTGGAACAATGTTTTATAGAGGAATAAGATAGTGCTATCTTCTGGGTCTGTAGATTGAAAGAAGCAAAAATGGCCTTTAGTGGAGTGATATGCTGTTCTTGTCGGATGTGGGAGTTTAAGAAGAGTTTACATGTTACTGAGGATTATATCTGCAATAAATGCTGTTCGTTGCGAATCCTATCCGATTGAATGGATTGGTTGGAGAAACAGTTGGAGGCAATGAGGAATTTACAAGAGCAAGGGGATGTGATGAATGGCAGTTATTGGAAGGGAGAAAAGTCACAGATACAGTCATATAGATGAGTTAACTCCAGGAAAGGTAAGAGAGGGAGGCAGGTAGTGCAGGAGTCTTCTGTGGCTATCCCCATTTCAAACAAGTGTGCTGTTTTGGAAAATGTATGGGGTGATGGATTCTTAGGGGAACGTAGCACAAACAGTCAAGTTTCTGGTATTGAGACTGGCTTTAATGCAATGAGGGGTACATCGGGGTTCCAAGAGATCAATTGTGTCAGGGGACTCTCTAGTCAGAGGTACAGTCAGATGTTTCTGTGGCCAGCAGTGAAAAATCAGAATGGTGTGTTGCTTCCCTAGTGTCAGGATCAAGGATGTCTCTGCAAGGGTGCAGAATGTTCCCAAGGGAGAGAGGGGCCAGCAAGAGGTCATTGTATACATTGGAACTAACGACATAGGAAGGGAAAAGGTTGAGATTCTGAAGGGAGATTACAGAGAGTTAGGCAAGAATTTAAAAGGAGGTCCTTGAGTAATAATATATGGATTACTATAGTGCTACAAGCTAGCGAGGGCAGGAATAGGAGGTTAGAGCAGATGAATGCATGGCTGAGGAGCTGCTGTATGGGAGAAGGATTCACATTTTTGGATCATTGGAAGCTGTTTTGGGGTAGAAGTGACCTGTACAAGAAGGACAGATTGTACTTAAATAGGAAGAAGACTAATATACTGGCAGGGAGATTTGCTGGAGCAGCTCAGGAGAATTTAAACTAGTAAGGTGAGGGTGGGACCCAGGGAGATAGTGAGGAAAGATTTCAATCTGAGACTGGTACAGTTGAGAACAAAGACGAGTCAAGCAGTCAGGGCAGGCAGGGACAAAGCAGAGAACAAGGTAGGACTGATAAATTAAACTGCATTTATTTCAATGCAAGGGGCCTAACAGGGAAGGCAGATGAACTCGGCATGGTTAGGAACATGGGACTGGGATATCATAGCAATTAGAGTCATGGCTCAGGGATGGACAGGACTGGCAACTTAATGTTCCAGGATACAAATGCTACAGGAAGGACAGAAAGAGAGGCAAGAGAGGAGGGGGAGTGGCGTTTTTATGGGAGGATATTCCTGGAAATACATCCAGGGAAGTTATTTGGGTGGAACTGAGAAATAAGAAAGGGATGATCATCTCATTGGGATTGTATTATAGATCCCCAAATAGTCAGAGGGAAATTGAGAAACAAATTTGTAAGGAGATCTCCGTTATCTGTAAGAATAATAGGATGGTTATGGTAGGGGATTTTAACTTTCCAAACATAGACTAGGACTGCCGTAGTGTTAAGGGTTTGGATGGTGAGGAATTTAAGTGCATGCATCAAAATTCTCTGATTCAGTATATTGATGTACCTACTAAAGAAGTTGCAAAACTTGATCTACTCTTGGGAAATAAGGCGAGGCAGGTGACAGAGGTGTCAGTGGGAAAGCACTTTGGGGCCAGCGACCATAATTCTGTTCGTTTTAAAATAGTGTGGAATAAGATAGATCAGATCTAAAAGTTGAAGTTCTAAACTGGAGAAAGGCCAATTTTGACGCTATTAGGCAAGAACTTTCAAAAGCTGATTGGGTGCAGATATACGCAATAAAGGGACAGCTGGAAAATGGGAAGGCTTCAGAAATGCGATAACGATAGTCCAGAGACAGCATATTCCGGGTTAGGGTGAAAGGAAAGGCTGGTAGCTGTAGAGAATACTGGATGACTAAAGAAATTGAGGGTTTGGTTAAGAAAAAGAAGGAACATATGTCAGATATAGACAGGATAAATCGAGTGAATCCTTGGAAGAGTATAAAGGCAGTAGGAGTATATTTAGGGAAGGAAATCAGGAGGGCAAAAAGGGGACATGAGATAGCTCTGGCAAATAGAGTTAATGAGAGTCCAAAGGGTTTTTACAAATGCATTAAGAACAAAAGGGTAAGCAAGGAGAGAATAGGGCCCCTCAAAGATCAGCAAGGGGACCTTTGTGTGGAGCCGTAGGAGATGGAGGTGGTACTAAACGAGTATTTTGTATTAGTGTTTACTGTGAAAAAGGGCATGGAAGATATAGAATGTGGGGAAATAGATGGTGACATCTTAAAAAATGTCTATATTACAGAGGAGGAAGTGCTGAATGCCTTGAAACGCATAAAAGTGGATAAATCCCCACAACCTGATCGGGTGTACCCGAGGATTCTGTGGGAACCGAGGGAAGTGATTGCTGGGCCTCTTGCTGAGATATTTGTATCATCGATAGTCACAGGTGAGGTGCCGGAAGACTGGAGAATGGCTAATGTGGTGCCACTATTTAAGAAAGGTGGTAAGAAAAAGCCAGTGAACTATAGACCTGTGAACCTGATGTTGGTGCTAGGCAAGTTGTTGGAGAATCAAGAAGGACAGAATTTACATGTATTTGGAATGGAAGGGACTGATTAGTGGTAGTCATCGTGGCTTTGTGCATGGGAAATCATGTCTCACAAACTTGATTGCATTTTTTTTGAAGAAGTAACAGAAAGGATTGATGAAGGCAGAGTGGTAGATGTGATCTATATGGACTTCAGTAAGGCGTTTGACAAGGTTCCCCATGGAAGACTGGTTAGCAAGGTTTGATCTCATGGAATACAGGAGAATTAGCCATTTGGACATGGAACTGGCTCATAGAAGTCAGAGGGTGGTGGTGGAGGGTTGTTTTTCAGACTGGAGGCCTGTGACCAGTGGAGTACCACAAGGATCAGGACTGGGTCTACTACTTTTCATCATTTATATAAATGATTTGAATGTGAGCTTAAGAGGTTTAGTTAGTAAGCTTGCAGATGACACCAAAATTGGAGGTGTAGTGGGCATCAAAGAAGGCTACCTCAGATTACAACGGGATCTTGATCAGATGGGCCAATGGGCTGAGAAGTGGCAGATGGAGTTTAATTTAGATAAATGCTGCATTTTGAGAAAGCAAATCTTATCAGGTCTTATACATTTAATGGTAAGGTCTTAGGGAGTGTTGCTAAACAGGGAGACCTTGGAGTGCTGGTTCATAGCTTCCTGAAAGAGGAGTTGCAGGTAGATAGGACAATGAAGAAGGTGTTTGGTATGCTTTCCTTTATTGGTCAGCGTATTGAGTACAGGAGTTGGGAGGGCGTGTTGTGGCTGTACAGGACATTGGTTAGGCCACTGTTGGAATATTGCATGCAGTTCTGGTCTCCTTCCAATCGGAAAGATGTTGTGAAACTTGAAAGGGTTCAGAAAAGATTTACAAGGATGTTGCCAGGGTTGGAGGATTTAAACTATAGGGAGAGTTTGAATAGGCCAGGAGGCTGAGGGGTGACCTGATAGAGGTTTATAAAATCATGAGGGGCATGGATAGGATAAACAGACAAAGTCTTTTCCCTGGGGTTGGGGAGTCCAGAACTAGAGGGGATAGGTTTAGGGTGAAAGGGGCAATGTTTTCAAGCAGAGGGTGGTACATGTATGGAATGAGCTGCCAGAGGAAGTGGTGTAGGCTAATACCATTGCAACATTTAAAAAGCATCTGGATGGGTATATGAATAGGAAGGGTTTGGAGGGATATGGGCCGGGTGCTGGCAGGTGGGACTAGATTGGGTTGGGATATCTGGTCAGCATGGATAACATGGACCGAAGAGTCTTTTTAATGTGCTGTACATCTCTATGACTCTATGACTCTCTATAACATTGCTGCATTAAGCAGATCTGTTTTCAGGGGCCTTTCCTTCTCATGCATTTTTCTTTATTCACCCGTGAGACATTGGTGGCACTAGCTGGGTCAGCATTTATTACCCATCACTAGTTACCCTTGAGAAGGTGATGGTGAACTGCTTTGTTGAACTGCTGCAGTTGACATGTTGTAGATAGTCCCACAATGCCATTAGGGAGAGAATTCCTGGATTTTAACCCAACAACATAACAATGTATCTCCAAGTCAGGATAGTGAGTGGCGTGGGGGAACTTACAGATGGTAGTGTTCCCATGTACCTGCTACCCTGGTTCTTTCAGATGGGAGCAGCCATGAAATTTGGAAGGTGCTGTAAAGAATCGTTGAATTTTAATTTCCATCATTAAGTAAAAATATATTTCTTACTTCTAAATAGCTTTAGTGGAAGTGTCAGTTTAGATCTTAATCAAAGAATTTGTTGTAACTGCAATAGTAATATGAGTTTCAACATCTGTGATAACTATAGACACTTTGATGTACATTTGTCTAGCTTTACCTCTACTTTTATTAAGAATTGATGTGGTTCTTTCCTTCTAGTCTTAACAGTGAATAGGAGAATGAGAATCTAATTCTTTATTTCCTTAGCAGAAACTGAGATATACTTCCTCTGCACTGCCATCCTTTTAGAGCTTAAAATGATGAAATATGCAATCTGAAGATGGAGATAGTTGCTGAGCATATTCTGTAGATGGAGTATGACTTAATCATAAATGGCAGGGGAAGCAATACTTTCCTCTTACTGTGCAGTCTTGATCAGAGTTTAAAGAAAAAATTTTAGAACCAACACTTTGGTTTAAAATTGGTAACTTTGGTGGGGAAAAGTCTCTAAGTTAAGTTTAAAACTCCTTTCAAGGTGGATTTCACAGCTGACTAGTCTGTTACTTTGGGCTGGTTCAAACCCTATTGAACTATTTCATCTCAACGTAAAGAGAAAGGAAGGAATACAGAATCTCCTTAATCTTTGGACAACACAGGGATTCCTTCTGAAGGTGTGATAATTCAAGTTTCTGGGAGAACAAGAGACTGAAAAGGACTTCAATTAATATCTTTGCCTGGTGGAACATTGGCTGATTTCAACTTACCAAAACAGCCATTTTGCTTTGGTTGTGATAAAGACAGATTGCAAAAGTTATTTTTGCAGAACCCCCAGGAAGAACTCCAAGATACATCATCAGTTTTCAGTCAGAAGGGAGTACAAGACAGAAAATGTTCAGAAATAAACTACTGTTGTGCTAAAAGAGTCCAGGCAACCCCTATAATTGCACAGGATCAAGAAACCTCTCTTTGTCTTTCATATTTTCTTAACCTGCTGCGTCCACCTGTATAGGCAAACATTAACTATTTGACTACAGGTGCCATCACAAGCTACCAAATCTCCCTTCAAGTTTCAACCTCTTCCCTTCAAAAAGAGAAATCTAATAAGTAACAGGCCTGTAACAACCTTAGGGATTGATCTTGCTCACCCCCCAACCCAGACAGACAGACAGACACACACACACAAAGACCCACATGCACACATATACATATACGTTTGTGGGGTGAATTTGTACTTGCAGAGTTGCATTTTGCTTTGCTCAAAAACTGCATGAATTCATGTAAAACTCTGTTATCTCACTTTTTAGATTAGAATCAATCTAAACATCATGACATAGACAGAGAACACAGGGGGCTAACACCTTCAACTTATTGTCGAGCTAACACCAATTGTCACAGTTAAAAAAAAGTTTTGTGATTTACACATGAAAGAAGTGAAACTACCATGGTATTCAAACAGATGAAAGACTCAGCAGACAAACAAGGTATTTTTCAATGTATAATTTCAGTTACATCACACTGTAAACTTTTGCTATAAATTCTGTGCCTTACTATTGTGTCCTCCACAACCACCTGATGAAGGAGCGGTGCTCTGAAAGCTAGTGCTTCCAATTAAACCTGTTGGACTATAACCTGGTGTTGTGTGATTTTTAACTTTTGTAGTTAATTGCAGTCAGTTTGGAATGCATTTTAGGAGGGAGAATGCACACAGAATCAGGGAGGCAGTCTTGGAAAGGAGAGGTGGCTCAGAGGAATGAGGCCACAATTGTCTTTGGTTCCTTTTGGGCCTTTAGGTGTGACTCCTTCCATCCTCCCACTTTTTGGATAATGATAGCTTTGTTTGCTTAGTATGTTAACTGATGCCTACAGTCTTAAGAAAAATAACTTTCCATTAATAAAAACTACCTCAGAAAATACTCAACCTTGAAGTCATTTTTTAAAAAAACAATTACACAACATTTTAAAAATATTGTTTGGTTAGAAATTTTCTCATTTTCATATTATCAAGTTCAGGCATGCAGATGAAATTACAAAATGCAGAGCCAATCCCTCATGCGCATAGAGACATTTATTTGTGATGCAACACATGGATTTACCTACAACTGGTAAGGACAAGATTAACTTTTGTTTCAGGAACCAACCAAACTCTTTATGTCTGGAACTTTTCCTTAACAATTGTATTTGTTCTTGCATGCACACTGTCATCACAATGAGAAATTAATATTTCTTTCGAAAGGCTGGTTGAAAACAGAAAGCTGTTTTGTAAGCACTGTTTGCTGCTTTCTGGTCACCCTGCCCTACTTGGTTTACTAAAAGCTGCATTCAAACAAAGGAAAAGTGTAGAAATGATCAATCATGCTGATGTTTTCAACTTCAATTTGGGATCACATTAACATCGATCAGAATGCTGATTTATCATGTTTTAAAGGAATTACAGAAACTTATATACAGTGAAGTATTCCTCTGAATTTGTAATCTAAGCAGCTAATCATGAGCAACCTTGTCATAGAGAATTTGGTGTTTCAATAGCAAGTAATTAGTTTTAGGAACTGATTGGATATCAGATAAACTGAGGATTTTAAATAACATTGGCTGGAATTTTACCAGCCTCCTGGTATAGGGAAGGAGGTAGGAAGGTTGGCAAGATGGCATGGGGAGGTATACCTGGCATCTTCCTACCATCATGCCATTTTGATTAGTGACGGGAAAGAAGGCACACAGGAATGGGGAGGCCATCTAATGAAACCTTTCAGCAGTCTTCAGGGAGGGAGCCCTCCTTTTTTGGA
Organism: Chiloscyllium plagiosum; assembly: GCF_037043375.1. NCBI lineage: Eukaryota > Metazoa > Chordata > Chondrichthyes > Orectolobiformes > Hemiscylliidae > Chiloscyllium > Chiloscyllium plagiosum. Next base: position 40,525,123 of record NW_028270149.1, read on the forward strand.
CAATTTGTGACCCATAAAGCTTTGACTATCCCTATGGCAATTCCCTGGGGAACCTATCTACCTAGTCCTGGAATCCATAAACCCCACTTATCTCTGAGGATTTTTTTTAAAATTCAAAAATATGCTTTATCCATGAAATATCTCTATATACATACATTGTCACTAGAGCAGTTTGATTCTCAGGATCATTCTACTGGCGGTGCCTTTGATCAGCTGCTGGTGTCCTGACTGGATCAATAGCTGTTGGATGTGGGCCACTGCCATAATAGACCCTGACAGCTTTGGGTGCAGCCACTTAACTGGTCAGGTCTGGATATATGTCTCCCTGAGAGCCACTGTGAGGTCGTCTTCCACTTTCAGATCTGGTGGCAGAACTTCAGTTTCCTTCATAAATGCAGCCTATTGTGTTAGTTTAAACTCAATTTGAAACTGAGTTCTAGAAATGGCTGAAGGGGCAAAATTTCCTGGATCAAGTAGACAATTCAGGAGTAGAATGGTCCTGTTACTGCTGTTGGTGTTCTAACATTGGAGTACCATGATCAGCTGTATTATATGTTGGGAGCAGGACATAGCTATTTTGTCAGCTGTAACCCCACTCTTTCTCTGCTCCTCCTCCATGATGGAGGGTGAACCTTGTGCAACAAAACTTTGTACCCAGTGGACTTTGCACAGCATCAGTATGACAAGAGGATTGATAGCTTGCCAATTTCGCAAGCAAAACAGATTCAGGTAGAGAATAAAAATTCAAATGAATCTTCAAACAAAAATCTAATAATTGTCTTGTACTCTCTGTGTATTTGAATAGCATGTATTTCAAATTTAATTTGATGTCTGAACATGTTTTCTGTATGTCCCCTCCCCCCAATGCATGTGTAAGCTCTTGTTTTCTTTGACAACCATGCTTGGAATTAAGTGCCTGTCACATTGTTTGTCTTCTTGTCTTCAGTGCCAACTAATTGGTAATCACGGTTGTGTTGCAGTTGAACCCTCATCTATTTCAACATATTATATAAACCCAGATAGTTTAAGATCATTGAGGTCTGATCGTATATTTTCAGCCTCTGAATTGTTATGTACCTGGAGTTTTTACTGGGTAATTTAACATTTTTTTATGAGCAGTGGGACTTCCATCTAGTCCAAAATATCATGCCTGATTTTAAATGTTGTAGACTTGTGAAATATTTCTCCATTCTGCTCATTATCCTACTGGGACGAAAGTTGATTTATTCAGGAAACCTAGCAGGAAATAACAAATGTGTCAAGCATTACTTGCTTTTAAATTCTGTTAGATTCTGTTGCCTGGTGAAAGTTATAATGTTTTATAACCCTAAAGCTGATATATAAATATAAACTGTTGTTGAGAAGATCTGTTGAGCACAATGTATGTTTTAATGTATAAATACTGAGACAGTAATCTGTATTTTCCTTGCTTTAGGTGCATTTGGATACTTGAAGCTGTGAATGAGCATTACCTTTTGTGCACAATTTAGCAATTCATACAGACTCATATGAAATTTGCTGAGGCTTTTATCAAAGTCCTTTAAAATTTGATCTCTCCTGGATGTGGACACATTGATACAATCTGCCAATCAAAAGGCCAAAAGCTATTAAGGAAACCTGATATTGACTGGAAAAGAATTGCTGGGATTAAGTACCTAACTGCATGTACAATTAAGTCTGATCATGCAGCATTGGTTTGAATATTAATATTCTCAGTGAATCCAGCAGTAGCATTAGGAATTCTGCACTGCTTTGTATTTACTATAACACCAACCCCACCTCACCCTGTGTTATGCAATAACGGAATGAAGGGAGTGATGGATAATCACTTGGACCTCAGTTTCTTGACAGAGGATGAGTATCAGGCACTCTTGAAAGTTATTCAGAGAGATTCCGAGCTCAAGAAAAAAGACAGTGAACGAATCAGGTGAGACCCTGTTTAAAAACCTTCAAAAAAGTTATAATCCAGTTTGTATTGATAATTGTTCTGTGTTGCAATGTAGCTTCCACACCTACATACATGTGTAGGCTTGCTGCTTTTGAGACATTACGAATGACTCCATGTGAATGTATATCTGAAAGTACTTCCTTTGAAGCATAGAATTGATGCAGACCAAAGTCTTTTCGTTAGTTGTCATCTTAATTCATAAACTTTCCTACATTTTTCATGCTCAGAAGTAATCTTAAATATAGAAGTCAAAAATGTTGACAGTGTTTTGAAATGCATCAAAAAATCTTTTGTAACTGAAACCTTTTATCTAATATTAGGTATGTGTGTTTCAGGGCCATTTGTTCAGTTTGGTCAGTATAGCCTCATGCAGTGACTTTCCTAATCTGTTACTGGGTTGTCATACTTTTTGGAAGCAGTCCAGCTCATAAACATTTCAGCACAGGAAAAAGTCATGTTGGCACATTGTACTAATTTTTCTGACAGGGACCACTCCCAAAAACAGCCTGATTTCAAAGCTCAATAACTTCATTTGATGGAGTGGCGAACTCTGTCCAAAATATCGGCCCCCAGGCAGACTTTTATTCTTGTTCTTTAAAGTATAAAACAATAGGTCATTGAGGCAATGATTAAAACTTTTTTTATAACTTAAGGCAAAATGGGAATTTAGATTTCTATGCTTATTGTTTCCCAGCGCTGAGCAATTACAATGCAAATGATTTGGGTATAAATAATTAAGATGAGTCTCTCATAGCTCAGTGCTGGGAAAGACAACCCTGGTCACCTTACAACTGGTCCCAAGAAAGTGTTATCTCTGTGTTCCAACTATGACCTAAGATGAATGTTCTTTTAAAAAGTTAATATGCCACAATGATGTTATATGTAATTTAAGGCACTTGCCATATTTGACTGAGCATAGAACACACATACTTGTTTCAAGTTTAGATTGGAACTGTTATATTCATAAACAGTACACAATACACACATTGCTCTCAGAGAAATCGCATATTGTTAGATTTCTTATAATTTGGCTTGCTGAAAAAACACAAATTTTGTTGAACGTTTTTATCTTGCACTCAGTGGGACAATTCACGAAAATAGCAATTGAGAATCTTACTTGTATCGCTGTTGCTGTGGAGAATATACTAATTGTTCATAGTTAATGTACACTTAACTGCTCAGACTTTGTTTAAATTTTAAACCAGGCAGGTTGACTTGAACTGATAAGGTTCTGGATCAGTGGTGCTGGAAGAGCACAGCAATTCAGGCAGCATCCGAGGACAGGTAAAATCGACGTTTCGGGCAAAAGCCCTTCATCAGGAATAAAGGCAGAGAGCCTGAAGCGTGGAGAGATAAGCTAGAGGAGGGTGGGGGTGGGGAGAGAGTGGCATAGAGTACAATAGGTCAGTGGGGAAGGAGATGAAGGTGATAGGTCAGGGAGGAGAGGGTGGACTGGATAGGTGGAAAAGGAGCTGGGCAGGTTGGACAAGTCCGGACAGGTCAGGGGATCGAGTTTCTGGAGGTTAGAAGCTAGGATGAGGTGGGGGAAGGGGAAATGAGGAAACTGTTGAAATCCACATTGATGCCCTGGGGTTGAAGTGTTCCGAGGCGGAAGATGAGGCGTTCTTCCTCCAGGCGTCTGGTGGTGAGGGAGCGGCGGTGGAGGAGGCCCAGCACCTCCATATCCTCGGCAGAGTGGGAGGGGGAGTTGAAATGTTGAGCCACTGGGCGATTTGGTTGATTGGTGCGGGTGTCTCGGAGATGTTCCCTAAAGCGCTCTGCTAGGAGGTGCCCAGTCTCCTCAATGTAGAGGAGACCGCATTGGGAGCAACGGATACAATAGATGGTATTGGTGGATGTGCAGGTAAAACTTTGATGGATGTGGAAAGCTCCTTTGGGGCCTTGGATAGAGGTGAGGGAGGAGGTGTGGGCACAGGTTTTACAGTTCCTGCGGTGGCAGGGGAAAGTGCCAGGATGGGAGGGTGGGTCGTAGGGAGGCGTGGACCTGACCAGGTAGTCACGGAGGGAACGGTCTTTGCGGAAGGCGGTGAGGGGTGGGGAGGGAAATATATCCCTGGTGGTGGGGTCTGTTTGGAGGTGGCGGAAATGTCTCTCTACAGTCTGCCCTGCCTCAGCTGAGGGCCACACTCTCTCAGAATTGCAAAGGACCCACTCTGTACTACATCCTCAGGAGAATTCATACTCTCAACAAACAGTATTTCAATTCCATCTCAAACATCAAAAACTGTAAGTACAACAAACTTTTATCTACCCAGCTCCATACCCAGCGCTCCTCGAACATTCCAGAAGATTCCCCTGGCCTCGGAAACACCATTAGCCATGCGGCTGATGCAGCTACCACCCCCACGCTGATTGATGATGTCACTTCTGCCCCCATCATGGCCACTCCCACAGCCACTTCCGGCCCTCACATCATCGCCGATGCCACACGCTCAGTGACTTCCGCCACCCCTACTGCCGTGTCTGCCACCACTTCCGACCCCACCAGCGCCACTCACCTGCATTCTGCTGACACGCCCCCCACAGACCCCACTGTCACTATCCCCACCCCCCAGAACCCCGAGGGGAACACTACCCCTGCTCATAACTCTACCCCCATTCCCCCCACCCTCACACCCACTCCAGGTACTGGCTCCGACCCCACTCCCAGCTCTACACCCACACCAGCTCCCAGCTCCCAGCCCTGCCGAGTTTTCACCATCCCCCCAAACCTCCCCCTCACTGAGGACGAACGATCAGTCCTCAGCAAAGGACTCACCTTCGTCCCCCTCCGTCCACGCATCAATGAATTTAATACACGCCATGACATCGAACAATTCTTCTGTCGCCTCCGAGCTTACTTTCATAATCAGGACTCCCGCCCACCTTCCGAGGACCCCTTCACCCACCTCCAACACACTGCATCCACCTGGACACCCCGCGCTGGCCTATTACCTGCCCTCGACCTCTTCATTTCCAACTGCCGCCGGGACATTAACCGCCTCAACCTGTCGACCCCCCTCCCCCACTCCAACCTCTCACCCTCACAACGCGCAGCCCTCCAATCCCTCTGCTCCAATCCTGACCTCACCATCAAGCCAGCAGACAAAGGGGGTGCAGTGGTAGTCTGGCGCACTGACCTCTACATCGCTGAAGCCAAACGCCAACTCGAGGACACCTCTTCCTACCGCCCCCTTGACCATGACCCCACCCCCCATCACCAAACCATCATCTCCCAGACCATACAGAACCTCATCACCTCAGGAGATCTCCCACCCACAGCTTCCAACCTCGTAGTCCGGGAACCCCGCACTGCCCGGTTCTACCTCCTTCCCAAGATCCACAAGCCTGACCACCCTGGCCGACCCATTGTCTCAGCATGCTCCTGCCCCACTGAACTCATCTCTACCTACCTCGACACTGTCCTATCCCCCCTAGTCCAGGAACTCCCCACATACGTTCGAGACACCACCCACGCCCTCCACCTCCTCCAAGACTTCCGTTTCCCCGGCCCCCAACGCCTCATCTTCACCATGGATATCCAATCCCTCTACACCTCCATCCGCCATGACCAGGGCCTCCAAGCCCTCCGTTTTTTCCTCTCCAGACGTTCCCAACAGTACCCCTCCACCGACACTCTCATTCGTTTGGCCGAACTGGTCCTCACCCTTAACATTTTCTCCTTTGAATCCTCCCACTTCCTCCAGACCAAAGGGGTAGCCATGGGCACACGTATGGGCCCCAGCTATGCCTGTCTCTTTGTTGGCTACGTAGAGCAGTTGATCTTCCGTAATTACACCGGCACCACTCCCCACCTCTTCCTCTGCTACATTGATGACTGCATTGGCGCCACCTCGTGCTCCCGCGAGGAGGTTGAGCAATTCATCAACTTCACCAACACATTCCACCCTGACCTTAAATTTACCTGGACCATCTCTGACACCTCCCTCCCCTTCCTGGACCTCTCCATCTCCATCAGTGACGACCGACTTGACACTGACATCTTCTACAAACCCACCGACTCCCACAGCTACCTGGATTACACCTCTTCCCACCCTACCTCTTGCAAAAATGCCATCCCGTATTCCCAATTCCTCCGCCTCCGCCGTATCTGCTCCCAGGAGGAGCGGTTCCACCATAGAACACACCAGATGGCTTCCTTCTTTAGAGACCGCAATTTCCCTTCCCACGTGGTTAAAGATGCCCTCCAACGCATCTCATCCACATCCCTCACCTCCGCCCTCAGACCCAACCCCTCCAACCGCAACAAGGACAGAACGCCCCTGGTGCTCACCTTCCACCCTACCAACCTTCGCATAAACGAAATCATCCGCCGACATTTCCGCCACCTCCAAACAGACCCCACCACCAGGGATATATTTCCCTCCCCACCCCTCTCCGCCTTCCGCAAAGACCGTTCCCTCCGTGACTACCTGGTCAGGTCCACGCCTCCCTACGACCCACCCTCCCATCCTGGCACTTTCCCCTGCCACCGCAGGAACTGTAAAACCTGCGCCCACACCTCCTCCCTCACCTCTATCCAAGGCCCCAAAGGAGCTTTCCACATCCATCAAAGTTTTACCTGCACATCCACCAATACCATCTATTGTATCCGTTGCTCCCGATGCGGTCTCCTCTACATTGGGGAGACTGGGCGCCTCCTAGCAGAGCGCTTTAGGGAACATCTCCGAGACACCCGCACCAATCAACCAAATCGCCCAGTGGCTCAACATTTCAACTCCCCCTCCCACTCTGCCGAGGATATGGAGGTGCTGGGCCTCCTCCACCGCCGCTCCCTCACCACCAGACGCCTGGAGGAAGAACGCCTCATCTTCCGCCTCGGAACACTTCAACCCCAGGGCATCAATGTGGATTTCAACAGTTTCCTCATTTCCCCTTCCCCCACCTCATCCTAGCTTCTAACCTCCAGAAACTCGATCCCCTGACCTGTCCGGACTTGTCCAACCTGCCCAGCTCCTTTTCCACCTATCCACTCCACCCTCTCCTCCCTGACCTATCACCTTCATCTCCTTCCCCACTGACCTATTGTACTCTATGCCACTCTCTCCCCACCCCCACCCTCCTCTAGCTTATCTCTCCACGCTTCAGGCTCTCTGCCTTTATTCCTGATGAAGGGCTTTTGCCCGAAACGTCGATTTTACCTGTCCTCGGATGCTGCCTGAATTGCTGTGCTCTTCCAGCACCACTGATCCAGAATCTGGTTTCCAGCATCTGCAGTCATTGTTTTTACCTCGTTGAACTGATAAGGGCATTGCTCTGAGAAATAAACCACTGAGTGGCTGTCATATTTTGTTGAGTTGAAACAGATGCAGTGCATGTTCTATGTATCTAAAAAATACATGACCCTGCTTTATTTTATATTCAGTCATGGTTGGGCCAGCATATATTGCTGAAACTTTATTGCTGGAACAGCACAGCAGGTCAGGCAGCATCCAGGGAACAGGAGATTCGACGTTTCGGGCACAGGCCCTTCTTCAGCCCGAAACGTCGAATCTCCTGTTCCCTGGATGCTGCCTGACCTGCTGTGCTGTTCCAGCAATAAAGTTTCAACTTTGATCTCCAGCATCTGCAGACTCACTTTCTCCTCCCAGCATATATTGCCCATACCTAGTTGCCCTTGAGAAAGTAGTGGTGAACTGTCTTCTTGAACTGTACAGTTCTCGTTCTGTAGGAACACCTACAACAATGCTAGAGAGGGAATTCCAAGGAACAGCGAAATATTTCAGAATAGTGAGTAGCTTGAAAAGGAACTTGTAGCTTGTGGTATTCCCATACGTTAGATGCCCTTGTGTTCTAGATGGTAACAGTTATTGGTTTAGAAGATACTGTGAAAGGGTCTTTGGGGAATTTCTGTAGTGCATCTTGTATTAGTACATATTGAGGCTACTAAGCATTAGTGGTGCAGTGACTGAAGATTTGTGGTTTTAGTGGCAATCAAGTAGCCTGCTTTGTCCTGGATGGTATCAAGCTTATTGAATGGTGTTGTACTGCATTTATCCAAGCAAGTAGCAGTATAACTGTTGGTTTTTCCCCTTTGATTTATATTCTTGTGAATTGTCCTGATGAGTGCAAAACAAAAGGACACAATGTGACTTTTTCATCAATAATCAAGTTCTGTGTCGCCAATCAATGATTTGTTAGAAACTATTAGGGTGATTGCAGATGCCACCCTATTAGAGGTGGAAGAAGGTCTTAATATATTAGTGCATCTGAACATGAATTTGACGAGCACATTGCTCCTGATCTCCTAGGCTCTAGGTTGTTGGAGATTGGACACATAAGTAAGGATGTGCTTTAGAATGCCACTAAAATCCTGACTTGCTGACCTCAAGTTTAACTTCCAGAGGCAATTTCCGTGCATCCTGGAGACCTGAGGTAGAGACAGAACCTTTAGACAGTTAATTACCTACATAGTAAGCCAGGAAATGTTGGGCATAAAACTCCCAGTCTAATGTCCATGTAACCATTCCACTAATCATCCTATCATTTACTCAGAACCTCTGAGATCCACAGACATTTCTGTGCAAAAAATGCTTTGACTAGCTCTGACATAGAGTCACAGGGTGATAGAGATGTACAACATGGAAATAGACCCTTCGGTCCAACCCGTCCATGCTGACCAGATATCCCAACCCAATCTAGTCCCACCTGCCAGCACCCGGCCCATATCCCTCCAAACCCTTCCTGTTCATATACCCATCCAAATGTCTCTTAAATGTTGCAGTTGTATCAGCTTCCACGATTTCCTCTGGCAGCTCATTTCATACCCGTACAGCCCTCTGTGTGAAAACGTTGTCCCTTAGATCTCTTTTATATCTTTCCCCTCTCACCCTAAACCTATGCCCTCTAGTTCTGGACTCCCTGACCCTAGGGAAAAGACTTTGCCTATTTATCCTATCCATGCCCCTCTCCCTATAGCTCAAATCCTCCAACCCTGGCAACATCCTTGTAAATCTTTTCTGAACCCTTTCAAATTTCACAACATCTTTCCGATAGGAAGGAGACCAGAATTGCATGCAATATTTCAACAGTGGCCTAACCAATGTCCTGTACAGTCGCAGCATGACCTCCCAACTCCTGTACTCAATACTCTGACCAATAAAGGAAAGCATACCAAACACCACCTTCACTATCCTATCTACCACTTTCAAGGAGCTATGAACCTTCACTCCAAGGTCCCTTTGTTCAGCAACATTCCCTAGGACCTTACCATTAAATGTATATGTCCTGCTAAGATTTGCTTTCCCTAAATACAGCACCTCGCATTTATCTGAATTAAACTCCACCTGCCACTTCTCTGCCCATCTGGTCAAGATCCTGTTGTAATCTGAGGTAACTCTCTTCGCTGTCCACTACACCTCCAATTTTGGTGTCATCTGCAAACTTACCAACTGTACCTCTTATGCTCGCATCCAAATCATTTATGTAAATGACAAAAAGTAGAGTACCCAGCACCGATCCTTGTGGCACTCCACTGGTCACAGGCCTCCAGTCTGAAAAAAAACCCTACACCACCACCCCCTGTCTTCTACCTTTGAGCCAGTTCTGTATCCAAATGGCTAGTTCTCCCTGTATTCCATGAGATCTAACCTTGCTAATCAGTCTCCCATGGGGAACCTTGTCGAACACTTACTGAAGTCCATATAGATCACATCTACTGCTCTGCCCTCATCAATCCTCTTTGTTACTTCTTCAAAAAACTCAATCAAGTTTATGAGACATGATTTCCCACGCACAAAGCCATGTTGACTATCCCTAATTAGTCCTTGCCTTTCCAAATACATGTACATCCTGTCCCTCAGGATTCCCTCCAACAACTTGCCCAGCACTGATGTCAGGCTCACCAGACTATAGTTCCCTGGCTTGTCCTTAGCACCCTTCTTAAACAGTGGCACCACATTTGCCAACCTCCAGTCTTTCGGCACCTCACCTGTGAATATCGATGATACAAATATCTCAGCAAGAGTCCCAGCAATCACTTCTCTAGCTTCCCACAGAGTTCTCAGGTATACCTGATCAGGTCCTGGCGATTTATCCACCTTTAACCGTTTCAAGACATCTATTTCCCTACAGTCTATATCTTCCATATCCTTTTCCACAGTAAAAACTGATGCAAAATACTCGTTTAGTATCTCTCCCATTTTCTGTGGCTCCACACAAAGGCCGCCTTGCTGATCTTTGAGGGGCTCTATTCTCTCCCTAGTCCTTAATGTATTTGTAAAAACCCTTTGGGTTCTCCTTAATTCTATTTGCCAGAGCTATCTCATGTCCCTTTTTTGCCCTCCTGATTTCCCTCTTAAGTGTACTCCTACTGCCTTTGTATTCTTCTAAGGATTCACATGATCTATCCTATCTATACCTTACATATGCTTCCTTCTTTTTGTTAACCAAACCCCCCCGACGTGGTTGACGGTGCCCTCCACCGCATCTCCTCCACTTCCCGCTCCTCCGCCCTTGAGCCCCGCCCCTCCAACCGCCACCAGGACAGAACCCCACTGGTCCTCACCTACCACCCCACCAATCTCCATGTACAGCGCATCATCCGCCGTCACTTCCGCCACCTCCAAACAGACCCCAGCACCAAGGATATATTTCCCTCCCCTCCCCTATCAGCTTTCCGTAGAGACCACTCCCTCCGCGACTCCCTTGTCAGATCCACACCCCCCACCGACCCAACCACCACTCCCGGCACCTTCCCTTGCAACCGCAGGAGGTGCAACACTTGCGCCCACACCTCCCCCCTCACTTCTCTCCAAGGCCCCAAAGGAAACTTCCATATCCGCCACAGATTCACCTGCACCTCCACCCACATCATCTACTGCATCCGCTGCAGCCGGTGTGGCCTCCTCTATATTGGGGAGACAGGCCGCCTACTTGCGGAGCGATTCAGGGAGCACCTCTGGGCCACCCGGACGAACCAACCCAACCAACCTGTGGCACAGCATTTCAACTCCCCCTCCCACTCCACCGAGGATATGCAGGTCATTGGACTCATCCACCGCCAAACCACAACAACCCGACGGTCGGAGGAGGAGCGTCTTATCTTCCGACTGGGAACCCTCCAACCGCAGGGGATGAACTTGGACTTCACCAGTTTCTTCATCCCCCCTCCCCCCACCTTGTCTCAGCCGGATCCTTCCAGCCCGGCACCGCCTTCCTGACCTGCAGTCTTCTTCTTGACCTCTCCGCCTCCACCCTACTCCGACCTATCACCCTCACCTTGACCTCTTTCCACCTATCACATTTCCAACTCCCCTCCTCCAAGTCCCTCCTCCCTACCTTTTATCTTCTCCTGCTGAACACTCTCTGCTCATTCCTGAAGAAGGGCCTGTGCCCGAAACGTCGAATCTCCTGTTCCCTGGATGCTGCCTGACCTGCTGTGCTGTTCCAGCAATAAAGTTTCAACCTCAATTTCTTTAGTCATCCAGCATTCCCTATACCTCCCAGCCTTTCCTTTCACCCTGACAGGAATATACTTTTTTCTGGATTCTCGTTATCTCATTTCTGAAAGCTTCCCATTTTCCAGCCATCCCTTTACCTGCGAACATCTGCCCCCAATCAGCTTTCGAAAGTTCTTGCCTAATACTGTCAAAATTGGCCTTTCTCCAATTTAGAACTTCAACTTTTAGATCTGGTCTATCCTTTTCCATCACTATTTTAAATGTAATAGAATTATGGTCACTGGCCCCAAAGTGTTCCCCCACTGACACCTCATTTGTAAAAACCCTGTGGATTCTCCTTAATCTTATTTGCCAAAGCTATCTCATGTCCCCTTTTTGCCCTCCTGACATCTTGAATACTGCGCTGACCTGACTTTATTCTTTCATGGTGGTGGTTGCTGGCAAGGCCAGTATTTGATAAATGGGTGTGGAGGCTAGTGCAAATTGATGAGTTTAAGTTGTCAATAAGGAAGAACTAAAGCAGCTTGCACAAGCTCAGGACTTCCCAGAATGGGATAATCGTCACTGAGGTCTGGTTGAAGCATCAATGCAAATGCTTTGACTCTTCAGAATAAGCAAGCTGCTTTAGTTCTTCCTTATTTGCAATTTTACATCAAAAATGGACCCCCACTTGTCACCATCCCTGACCATGCTACCCCTGCATCCACCAGCCCCCTTATTCAACTGCCACCCTACCAACCAACAGTCCAACGAAGCACCACTCTATTCTTCCTAACCACTTTATTCACGGACCCACTTAACTATCCACTTTACCATTCCATCCGTTTATTCATTTATCCAGTCACAAGCATTCATCCATCACTAACATTCACATTGGTAATTTAAAATAACTTATAGCAGCCAATGCTGTAAAAATGGGGCGTGTTCTGCACCTGATTCTCTTCACTGCTCTCTGCTTGGATCCCTGCACTGAGGGAAGCCTTCTGGCTATTGTACTGGAAGTCTAGCCTTTTGAAATATATCACATAATTGCTCAGTTTTCAGTCTGATCAGTGTTAGACGGTGGTTCCAATGCTGATCAGTAGATTCGAGCTATTATATTGCAGAAACCTTGCTGACCAAACTGATTTGGAGAAGCTTTGAGCCTATTTTGATGATTAGGTTTACAACTTCAGGCTAATCTACCTCATGAAAGACAATTTGAACATTGAAGCATAATAATATGATGCACTATGTTGTAATGATACACTGGTGGAAGTATTGTCCAATTTATTGTGTGCACTACAAAGTTAACATTAAATTTAACATATTAGTTCATAATTTGTTAAAATGGAGCAATGTTTTAACCACCAGTGAAGTTTTAATTGTGTGGTTGTGTCTCCCAATTAGCTGTCGCTTTCAATTGCATACTGGAATTTGAAGGAGCAGGCTCAAGATAATCCTGTTGCATGTGGCCCTGAAACATTCTCTTAATTAATAATGTGTGCATACCATGACATTGATCAACTAAATATATATGCTATTGACTCTTTTTCAAATCTTTAAATTCTGAAATCAAATTATGAAGATTCACTTGTGAATTTTGATTTGTGATTGACTATTGTACTGATTACGGCAACGCACTTTCAAACTTACAGAAGAGTTGTCCTGCTTCCTCCTCCACACTGGACTTCTTGTAAATCTCCCTGATTAACTGGGAGATTTTATGACACTGGAATGTAACCTTTGAATGTGAGGAAACTGAATCCTGTCTTGTTTCAGGACAGCACAAAAATCCATTCAAGATGAAAAGAGAAGGAAGCTGGTTACTGGAGTTTGGTTTGAGGAAGTTAAAGCAAAGCGTTACCGAAATTCTTTACTTGGAGTGGACCTGATCAAGGCCTCAATAGGGAAGAAAAAGCCCATAATACACGGTAACTTATTACAATGACATCAATCAAGTAAAACACTTTGTAGAATGCATGCAGATTCAAATGAATTATGTGGATGTTGGTGTAAGTTAGGTATTTTCTATAAGCCATATGAAGTTTTCCTTTATAGAACAATTATTTGAAAGTTAATATTAAAAATATATCTTTGTAACAAATCAAAGAAACAAAAGCATATAGTGTTTTTTATGACACTGGAAATCTCATGAAGTGCTGGATAAATAATTAGTCCATGAATTATAGTTGTGGTTCTGATCTTGGAAATACAGAAGCTAATTTGCATTCAACAAGATTCTACCATAAGCAATGAGCTATGACCAGACAATTTGTTTCAGCCTTGTTAGTTGAAGGATAAATGTTGGCTGGATGCCATGCTCCTCAAATAGTGCTGTGGGATCTTTCATAGCACAAATAGAAATAAATAAAGGTTGGAGGATTGGAGCTATAGGGAGAGATTGAATAGGCTGGGGCTGTTTTCCCTGGAGCATTGGAGGCTGAGGGGTGACTTTATAGAGGTTTATAAAATCATGAGGGGCATGGATAGGATAAATAGACAAAGTCTTTTCCCTGGGGTCGGGGAGTCCAGAACTAGAGGGCATAGGTTTAGGGGAAAGATATAAAAGAGACCTAAGGGACAACTTTTTCACACAGAGGGTGGTACGTGTATGGAATGAGCTGCCAGAGGAAGTGGTGGAGGCTAGTACAATTGCAACATTTAAAAAGCATCTGAATGGGTATATGAATAGGAAGGGTTTGGAGGGATATTGGCCAGGTGCTGGCAGATGGGACTAGATTGGGTTAGGATATTTGGTTGGCATGGACGGATCTGTTTCTGTGCTGCACATCTCTATGACTCTGTAACTCTAAGTTGATGATTATTTTCATAATTTTAAGCACTTCTTTCATTTTATCTGTAATCTCTTTTTTTAACAAGGGAAAATTCAATATGGTTTTTCAAGGTGATCTCCGTATTTGTAATTCCTCAAATAAAGCAATGTCCAAATGACTCTGCATTGAGATCTTTCTAAAGCTTAAACATCTTTCCTATGCTGTGGAGCACAGTACTGCATGCAATGCTCCAGTTTTGGTACAGCAAGCTTTTAGTAGGGTCAATATTATCTCTTGACTTTTAATTTTATGCCTGTTGTGGCAAATTCTGTGGACTGAATCTTATGTGTTTTGGCTAAGTAGAAGTTATGTCGAGTTGTGTAGATTGATTCTCACTGCGAGACTCAGTGAGTTTTCTTTTCATACCTTACAAACTTGCCTTATTAATTACCTATCGTCTCCCTGTAGCATCTGATCTCCACCTTATCTTACCATGTGCCACTCCTACAACAACTCGGCACTCAGCAATATCCTGGAATTCACTGACATCCTTTACATCTGTATCATCTATAAAAGCCCTTTGTGAACCCAGACAAGCGCTATCAGTTCAGAGCTGCCCTGCACAGTTCCTGACATGGTGAATGGGTGAAATTGTGCCCCCAGTTTAAGGCAAGGAACTGGAGGACCTGCTGGATGGGATGGTGCTGACATAGGACTTTTTCCTGCCCCCAGGACCAGCAATGGAGACCATGACAACAGATCATTGCCAGTCTAGTCTGAAGTTGCCAGTTGGGTTGAAGCCATCTCAGCCTTCTGCAGGAATGTCCAGCACTATAGGAAGAAGGTGAAAGTGAGGACTGCAGATGCTGGAGATCAGAGTCGGGAGTGTGGTGCTGGAAAAGCACAGCAGGTTGGGAAGCGTCCGAGGAGCAGGGGAATCAACGTTTCGGGCAAAAGCTCTTCAAATCATTAGTGGTGAAGGGCTTTTGCCTGAAACATTGATTCTCGTGCTCCTCAGATGCTTCCCGACCTGCTTTGCTTTTCCAGCACCACACTCTCGACTGTAGGAAGAAGGTCAATTCCTTTGGCACTCCATCTCTGTACCCACCTCCCACCAAGGCTCTTGCGCTACCATTCTCACTATTACCTGCAACATCTTCCCGACTTGCTCTCACTTGCCCCAAACCCTGACATCACTAACCCTGCATTCCCTCTGCACTGCCTACTCTTTCGATAAGAACACCTACCCACCTGAGCCAATAGTAATAGCACTGCCACCCAATTTCATCTCCTTTAATGTCTGCCTCTGTCTTGTTCCAGGAGGAAAACAGCATACACTAGGGCAGAAAGACTTAGGGTGGGTGATGTGCTGCCTGTCATTTGACTCCTCACCCCTTTGAGGAGAGCATCCTAAATCTGACTGCCCTAAATGTGCCTGAACTGATGTCAGAGGCTGTTGTTGAGTTACTACGCTGGAACCTCCTGACCTAAGGCAATCCCTAGCATCCTAGTTTTGTGCCTGTGCTAAATGGCATGATAAGACAGCAGTAATATTAGCCAGGACTCCCTGGCTGAGGGAGTAAATTGTGATGCAGTAGGGCAATGCAAGGCCGGGATACTGTGAGCATCCAGGTAGCCTCAGGGTGAGTGTGCACTATGATAGCACTCCGAGATGCAGTGTGGTCTGGTCCATGAGGTGGGTGTGTCCCCCTGAGCACACAATATCCTTGCTGCAACATTACAACGATTGTTGCTCGATTGTTGCAATCTGAGGTGCAGCATTGAAGGACAGAAATGACCTCTAGGAAAATCAGAAATGTGACATGAAGGTCTTAGTAGCTGGCACATATCAGAGGCCAATGTCCTTGGACGTGAGGTAAGTGTGACCAGTACTCCAGGAGCATGATATGAAATGTTCGTGCCTGTTGTCCAACATGGAAGCCATTTTGAGCAAGTGGCAACCTGAATCCTCCAGGCATGTGCTCTGATTTCTGTGTTGAGTTTTTCCAATGTCTAGTTTGTTGTATGAGTTGGATAAGTCTGGATCCTGAACATTTGTGAGGCACGCTGGGCCATCAACAAAGAGCTGAACAAATGTTAATCCCTGTTAATTGGCAACTGTCTGGTGAAAATCTCACATGGGCTTCACTGCCTCACGCAACTCACTAAAGCTCAAATTGCTCAGAACCCTCCAGAAACACCCTATAATTCCATAATCTTTCTTTTGTTTTACAGCTATTTCTGTCAATGGCCTGTGAACCTGTGGTTAGAACAAAGAACAAAGAACCTTACAGCATAGGAACAAGCCCTTCAGCCCTCTAAGCCTGTGCCAATTCAGATCCTCCATCTATTTTCAAAGGAACTGTATCCCTTTGCTCCCTGTCCATTCATGTATCTGTCCAGATATAACTTAAATGATGCTATCGTTCCCACCCCTACCACCTCCGCTGGCAACGTATTCCAGGCATCCACCACACTCTACGTGAAGAAATTTCCACGTATATCTCCCCTAAGCTTTTCCCATCTCACTTTGAGCTCGTAATCCCTAGTAATTGAGTGCTCCCCTCACCCATTTTCCACTCTGGGAAAAAATTTCTTGCTACCCACTCTGTCTACACCTCTCATGATTTTGTAGGCCTCAGTCAGATCCCCCCTCAACCTCCTTCTTTCCAATGAAAATAATCCTAATCTACTCAACCTCTCATCATAGCTAGCAGCTTCCATATCAGGCAACATCCTCTGCACTCTCTCCAAAGCATCCACATCCTTTTGGTAATGTGGTGACCAGAACTGTACACAGTATTCCAAATGTGGCTGAACCAAAGTCTTATACAACTGTAATATGACCTGTCAACTCTTGTACTAAATACCCCGTCCAGTGAAGGAAAACCTGCTGTATGCCTTCTTGACCACTCTACTGATCTGCATTGCCACCTTCAGAGAACAATTGACCTGAACACCCAGATCTCTCTATACATCAATTTTCCCCAGGACGTGATCAATTATCCACGCATATAAGTGGATAAATCCCCAGAACCTGATCAGATGTACCCTAGAACTCTGTGGGAAGCTAGGGAAGTGATTGCTGGGTCTCTTACTGAGATATTTGTAGCATCGATAGTCACAGGTGAGGTGCCGGAAGACTGGAAGTTAGCTAACGTGGTGCCACTGTTTAAGAAAAGTGGTAACAACAAGCCAGGGAACAATAGACCAGTGAGTCTGACGTCGGTAGTGGGCAAGTTGTTGGAGGGAATCCTGAGGGACAGCATGTACATGTATTTGGAAAGGCAAGGACTGTTTAGGGATAGTCAACATGGCTTTGTGCGTGGGAAATCATGTCTCACAAACTTGATTGAGTTTTTTGAAGAAGTAACAAAGAGGATTGATGAGGGCAGAGCGGTAGATGTGATCCATATGGACTTCAGTAAGGTGTTCGACAAAGTTCCCCATGGGAAACTGGTGAGCAAGGTTATATCTCATGGAATACAGGGAGAACTAGCCATTTGGATACAGAACTGGCTCAAAGGTAGAAGACAGAGGGTGGTAGTGGAGGGTTGTTTTTCAGACTGGAGGCCTGTGACCAGTGGAGTGCTGAAGGATCAGTTCTGGGTCCACTATTTTTCATCTTTTATATAAATGATTTGGATGTGAGCATAAGAGGTATAATTAGTAAGTTTGCAGATGACACCAAAATTGGAGGTGTAGTTGGACAGTGAAGAAGGTTACCTCAGATTTCAACGGGATCATGATCAGATGGGCCAATGGGCTGGGAAGCGGCAGATGGAGTTTAATTCAGATAAATGTGAGTTGCTGCATTTTGGGAAAGCAAATCTTAGCAGGATTTATACACTTAATGGTAAGATCCTAGGGAGTGTTGCTGAACAAAGAGATCTTGGAATCAGGTTCATAGCTCCTTGAAAGTGGAGTCGCAGGTAGATAGGATAGTGAAGGTATTTGGTATGCTCTCCTTTATTGGTCAAGAGTATTGAGTCCAGGAGATGGGAGGTCATGTTGCGGCTGTACAGGACATTCGTTGGAAAGATTATGTGAAACGTGAAACAGTTCAGAAAAGATTTACAAGGATGTTGTTAGGGTTGAAGGATTTGAGCTACAGGGAGAAGTTGAATAGGCTGGGGCTGTTTTCCCTGGAGCATCGGAGGCTGAAGGGTGACCTTATAGAGGTTTATAAAATCATGAGGGGCATGGATAGGATAAGTAGAAAAAATCCTTTCCCTGGGATGGAGAAGTCCAGAACTAGAAGGCATAGGTTTAAGGTGAGAAGGGAAAGATATAAAAGAGACCTAAGGGGCAACTTTTTCATACAGAGGGTGGTACGTGTATGGAATGAACTGCCAGAGGAAGTGGTGGAGGCTGGTACAATTGCAGCATTTAAAAGGCATTTGGATGGGTATATGAATAAGGAGGGTTTGGAGGGATATGGGCCGGGTGCTGGCAGGTAGGACTAGATTGGGTTGCGATATTTGGTCGGCATGGACGGGTTGGACCGAGGGGTCTGTTTCTGTGCTGTACATCTCTATGACTCTATGACTCCTTTATTCTGAGACTATGCCCTCTGATCCTATACTCTGCCAAGAAGGGAACCCTTCCAAGCCTCGTAAAAATCTTATGTTTCAGTGAGATCACCCTCATTCTTCTAAATTCCAATGAGTCGAGGCCCACCCTATTTAACGCTTGCTTATATGGCAATCTTTCCATACCAGGGACCATCCTAGTGAATCTTTTCTGAACTGCCTCCATTGAAATAATGTCTTTCCTTTAATAAGGGAACCAAAACTGCACACAGTACTCTAGACATGGTCTCACCAGCACCTTGTACAGTTGCTGTAAGGCTCCCCTATTCTTATGCTTTAAACCTCTTGAAATGAGGGCCAACATACCATTAGCCTTTCTGATTATCTGCTGCACGTGTGTGCCAGCTTTCTGTGTGTGTCAAGTACAAGTACTCCCAGGTTCCTTTGTGTTGCAGTTTTCTGCAGTTTTCTCCATTTAAATAATAATCTTATTTTAATCTGTCTTCCACATGAACAACTTCATATTTTCCCACATTAAACTCCATTGCCAACTTTTGCCCACATCTTAATCTATTAATATTTCTCTGTTAGCTGTTTGCATCACTCTTGCGACTTGCCTTTCCACCTGTTTTTGTGAAGTCTGCAGATTTGGCAACTATATTCACTTCCTTCCTCCAAGTTATTAATATATATTGTAAATAATTACGGTTCCAGCACTGATCCCTGCAGAACCCAATTGGTTACAGATTGTCAACCTTAAACAGAACCACTTATACCCACTTGCTGTTTACTGCCTCTTAACCATTTCTCTATCCATGCCTGTATCCTACCTCCAATACCATGGACTCATCTTATGATTTTGTGAGTTACCTTGTCAAATGCCTTCTGGAAATCCACAAACAACATATCTATTGGTTGCCCTCTATTCACTCTGATTGAGGCATCCTTGATAACCTCTAATCAGTTAGTCAGCTGCAATTTCCGTTTCATGAAGCCATGTGGTACTTTGATCAGATTATGATTTTCCAAATGTATAGCTGTTACTTTCTTAATAATTGATTCCAAAATTTTTTCTACAATTGATGTTAGGCTAATTGGCCTATAATTGCCCATATTTTGCTTCCTTTCCTTTTTGAGTAGGGATGTCACATTTAGCAATTTCCCAATCCTTTGGTTCTTCACCACAGTCCAAGGATTTTTGGACAATGCAGGGGCACAGTCCTGAATTCTTGAATTCTTCCTAACATCTAGGTTCTGGTAACATTTAGCCCATAATTTCCAGGGATCGGACTGCCTTCTTCATCTCTTTCAGGATCCAATCATGGAATCTTAATGCTTCATCATTTGTTAACTTAATTGGCAGCTAAATGTTTTCTCCATCAAAATATACCTCAGCTTGCTCTTAATCAATTCAGGATATGTTTTTTTTTCTGTGGTATCCTTTTTCTTCTTTAATACAAACCAGCACAGTGTAGTTATTAAATGGCTTTGCTATTTTTTGAGACTCATCTTGAAATAGGCAATCCTCTGAGGAGTTTCACCTCTGGTTGACCTGAAGTAATGAACACAATTATTTCAAATAATCAGCCTTCGAAGGGAGTGTGGGGAAGGTGGTCTTTAAACATATTTCCAGGGGATGTGATAAATTGCATGTAAAAGTAAAATGTATTGGATTAGTAGCAGAAAGAAGTCAGACATGGAGCTTTTAATTAATTATCAATCACATTTTGACAGAACTGCATAATTCCCCTCTGTTAGAGGATGCATAACAATGTGACAGGCCAAACCAGTTGGACGGCATTTTGCAAACAGGCAAAGCCACAGCATTGCTTCACTATAATTCCATGTGAGTCACAGCCTTTGGCAATCACAACTTTAATGGTTTAGGCACTTGTCTGAAGCCAGAGGACAGGAAATAAACCCATCACTGATCCCTACGTGCTCATTACTACAGGATATAAAATGTATGTAATCCCAGGATTGTTGAATGGGCACATATATTACAGAGAAGATCCTCAGCTCTGATATTTGGAATATACTGAATGGGTAAATTCTGAGCCAATATGTCCCAGATGGAAGTAGGGGGAGAAAAAAGATCGCAAGTTTAGTGCCTCTATTACAGTATGTCTGTTTTCCAGTGGAGCTCCATTTTAAAATTTGAAAATTACTGCAGTTCCAGATGTCAACAATAGCAAATCAGCATTACAGCAGCACAGTAGCATACATAATATAATTATTAAAGTTTGCATATAAGGTTAACATATAATGAATGCATCACATAAGAATGAAATCACCCTTGAAACACACACACACACAATTACCCAACCAGTTACCCAACATCCCACACACACACAATGTATTCAACCTGCTCAACTAATGTTAAACATAGACAGCTAATATTCAACTTCCATCAGCTGATTTTAGTACCTGAGACCTTCATAGACAAAAAAATGTTTTCTTTAAAAAATAAATGCTGACCTCAAATTGTTGCTGTAATCATCTGAGCATAGAATGAAGCACATCCATGGAACTCACATGGAAGAAAAGAAGCCTGTCTGCACTGAGATTTTCATGTTATCTAAAGACTGAGACCACCAACAGAACCAGTGTCAAGAAAATGTCAAGAGAATCTCCTGTTCAAATTATAGCAGTACGATTGCACATACTGGGCACCAGGAATTGCTACAACTATCAACTTGGAAGAACGATGGAGCTGACTCAGGAATGTACAGTACAAATAGACATATAACAACAAATGGTCTGAGCAACAAAAGAAAGAGAAAAGTATAAACTGATAACAGCAAGGACCTTGCAAGCCTCCCTCTCCCTATCTCTTTAACCTCAAAGCCAGTTCCTGGTGAGAAAGCTACTGTTTTCTCTACTGCTATTTCACTACTGCTGCAGAATATGAGACAACAATTAAACAACTTCCTTCACATTTAAAGTATAATACCTCAAAGACTTTAAGGACTTCAAAAAAAACTGTGCAGCCAATTCTTGCCATCCATAGCAAACACTTTATTTTTAAACCTATCATCTGTTTGTGTGTGTGTGTGTGTGTTGATGTGTTCTTTTTATTTTTCTCAGGGTTAAGGAGGTAATAATAGTCCTCTTTCTTATACACAAGAAAACCTTGTAATTTGCTCTCTTCATTTTGATATGTTTCATAAGTTTTAACTAAAGTGACATCTGTGTGCTAAGAAGTAAATTAAAATGTTTGTTAGACTGACAGAGAAGTTTAAAAAGAGGGAGCCAGTCATTCCTCTGTAACAAGTTCCTCTACAGCCCTCCACCCCCCCCCCCCCCCCCCCACACACACACACACACACACACACACAGTCATCTTCCCATCTCCCACCCCCACCTCCCCTTATCTTCATATAGGTCAGCCTGATGATAGCAGACAGCATGCAGGCTCAGCAGCTCTGACAAGCTGGGCCTGACCCTTGCTGCTGCTGTTCCAAAGGATGAATGGTTTTTGTCTACTATCCATTTATTTCACTCAAATAATGCATTAAACAGTACAAGTTATAAAGATATGACTCAGGGAGAGAAACCGAAAGATGAACAGAGCAAGGGCAGGGCCAGATATTATTTGGGACCTGGTGTCATTATGAGGTTTAGTCTCAGAGCAGGTGAAACTTGCAGCTCCCTTGCTGATTCTGTGACACTTAACAGGGGGCATCACCCACTGCTTGGGAAGCACTGCCCTGTTGCATTTTTCCTGGGTTACTTGCAACAGTGTCCAGGAGGTTAACCTGTAATTCCTGGAGTTCTGAGGAAACCTCTGGAACACTGGTAAACCTCTCCAGCATGAGTTCTCACTTTCAGAGAGAGTAAATCATATTTTATTCATTCATTTTCATTTTTATTTATGTTAGAACAGAGATAAGATCTAATGAATGTTTTCTTTAACTGTTGTATGGATTATACAATGAATAAAGGCACATGTCTCTCACTTCCAAACTGATAATTCTATCAATTTCCACAGTTTCACAGGATTCAAGAATGTGTAGCTTTCCTTCTTCTCTCCTTTCATTTCCTTTCACTTATCTCATTTCTTGTATCTCTTTTACCTCACTCATTTTCACTCGCTGTTACTATTATGTTTTCTCTTATTCTCTTATTCTTTCATTCACACTTGGTGTCATTGACTGGTTCTCACTCTCATTCTCACTCCTTCTTGCTCACTTCTTGTTTTCTCACTACCACTCTCTCACTGTCTTTCCCTTTTTCTCTTTCTTTCTCTCACTCTTTCATCACTTATTTTTCTGTGAAATTATGACTTTACACTCAAAGTTCTCTGCCCTGGAACAATTTTATCCAGTCCTAGTCAGCCTGATTGCTCAGAACAGTACTGATAAATGATCATTACATTCAGACCAGAAAAGGAAAATCACACTAAGTAGGAATGTCACGCTACTACTTAAGCGATTGTTATTCTGAAGTTTTACATCTGGTAGATTTGGCTGATATTTACATCTTTATTTTGATGTTCTGACCTGGGAGGCCTTCATTGATCCCTGTAGGTTTAGTTGATACCTAACACACTCCATGAAGTTACTTGGGTCGGATGCATATACCAGATATAATGGTATTCCATTTCCCCAGCAAAGAGCTCTTTGATATAGTTTACCCATTACAGCTAAAACTAACCTTTGCGTTAGTACAAGACATACCAAGGACATTTAGGAAGAATCTTTCAATTTGCTTAGGTGTATACTAGCAGGCTAAACAATAGGGATACTATTTTTATTTTCTCTCCTTGACGATCATCAACTGGAAAGTTTATTTGAGTTTGTAACCATGCCAACACAAATATTAACTAATTTCCCATAATTTGATTGGCCTATACCTCTGTGGGAATCAGATGACCTCTCCTAAATTGCAGTGGAGGAACTGAAATCCTGGGATGGAATTTTTCCACAGGATTGATTTTGAAAGAACACATGGTTCACAATTCAACCTTTGCTGTTATAACACTAATTAAACTTTCCATTGGAATTAAGTGAAGAAGGGGTGGAAATTAAAATATGATGGTAGATTCAAGAGGCTGTCCATGTTGTATTTCAGGAATCATATGCAAAATTAAACTAAATAAGATATTGCTAATTTAGGAGACTCAAAAAGAAGAAACTTAAATTAATAACATGAATTTGAACCTGACAGAAAACTTGATTTCATTAGCTGAATGGGAAGAAAACGTAAGAGGGAAAGGGTTAGGATGAGATCTAACTACACAATTTGTTCACAATTTCTAGGAATCAAATTGAGACCACTGGAAACTCATTTCATATACAACAATTGCATCTAGCGAGATGAGATGGTTTTTATCCATGATTAGACTAGATGTGAACTCAGAGTTGAAAAGAGTAGTATATTACCCCATGTCATATATAGTTCCAGTGGAGGTTTTAATTCAGGACTGGTTGACTTTAACTTAATCAACAAAGTTTTACCTTGTGAACACTATAAATATTTAGTGTTATGAATTATTTAAATTTAGTACACTGGATTAGTCTAGATATTAAATTTGTGGATTGAGAGAAGAATTAAATTTTATCAAAAGGAAAGGTGTGACAGATAGGTTGGCAGAGAGGAAATAGAGCTTAGGAATAAATGGATCTTCTGTGAATGTCAACCAGTGACTGGGATGGGTACTGCAGGCATCAGTGCTTGGATTCCAGCCACTAACAATGTAAATGATTTAGATGAGGGAACTAAATGTCAGTTTTCAAAGTTTGCAGATGGCACAAAGTTGGCTGGGAGGATGATGAGGGGGATGTACAGATACTTCAGTGTGATTAGGGCAAGTTGAATAGTTGGGCAAAGGCAGGACTGATGAAATATAATGTGGATAAATGTGAGGCTATCCACTTTAGTAGCAAAAACAGGAAGACAGATTATTAACTGCATGGTGATAGGTTGGAAAATGGGGAGGTGCAACAAGATCTGGGTGTCCTTATACACCAGTCTCTGAAAGTCAACCTCCAGGTGCAGCAGGCGGTGTAGGGTATGTTGGCCTTCATAGCAAGGGGATTCAAGTACAGGATCAGGGATGTCTTGCTGCAATTGTACAGAACATTGGTGAGAACATATCTGGAGTATTATATGCAGTTTTGATCTCCTTATCCATAGAAGGATGGTCTGATTATGGAGGGAGTGCAAAGGAAGTTTACTAGACTGATTCCTCATGAAATGAGGAGAAATCTTTCATCCAGAGATTGGTGACCCTGTGGAATTCTGTGCCATAGTAGGCGATTGAGGCCAAACCTTTGAATGTTTTCAGGAAGGAGTTAAATATAGATCTTAGGGCTAAAAAGAAAGCAGGAGCATGGGACGGAGTTAAATGATCGGCCATGATCATATTGAATGGCAGAGCAGGCTCAAAGGGCTGAATGGCCTATCTCCGCTCTTATTTTCTAAATGACTAGTTACCTTTCAGTTTAAATTGCTAAATGCACAATATTAGTATAATATGCAATAAAATGTGATTTATTGAAAATGTATATTTTTGGCTGTATTTAAAACTGCAATATTTGATATTTATAAAATAATCGCAATTATTGATATTTTGTGTAAGATTAAAGTGTTCATAGATTTACATTGCATGTTAGCAGATTATTTTGGTATTAGAACTGAGCCCAATCCCTTACTTCCTTACTCTGCAGCTATGACTAATGCATGATATTGCTCACTCACCCTTTTATTTTTCCAAAAAAGCAGGAGATGTAAAGTGTTATATGAAATCAGCAAGTAAATTTTTCGAGTCATACATCCTTTTGGACACTTGTGACCTTTAATTTTGTTCTGTTTACAGATGCTGCTCAGAAGACTGAATCACAACAAGCTCAGCTTTCATCATACCTCATCCCAACCTCATCTCAAACTGCCAGATATGAAGAATCAAGGTTACTACGTGCAAATTTGTCATTACAGCAAATTTTTCCAATCACTGTACCTGCTTCTGATAGAAGAGAAAATCACTGTGGGGCAGGGATTTACAAATTTCATAATAAGAAAAATTTTAAAAAATTTTTTAAAAAGGCTTTCTGCTAAAAGATATAATCCTGTTACACAAATACCAGAAAAAAGCTAAAAGATAAAGGGACAGATTCACAATTCAACATTTTAAAGCATTTTGCAAAAGATTTATTAACAAAAGATATTTTCTCACAAGCACAATATTAAATGAACTTTCTTTAAACAAAAACAGAACACACCATTAACAATATAATCGGTCTGATTGGTCAAGGTTCTAAGTTGCGCATGAATCCGTAAAGTGTAGTGTAGCTCCAGAGCCATAGATTGCAGACCCCTGCTTTAAGGAATGATGTGTAAGGTCAAGGAATGCGCTCAGTGGTTAGTGTAGATGTTTAATTTTATAACACTTGCTATCTGGACCATGAAGTGAAAATAGACATTTAACTGTGATACCGTGGTGCTGTTGTAGATAAAGCTCTACCCCCATGTTAATTAGGACTCTGGGAGAGGATATTGAAAACTGGATCTTTTTTATGTTTAAAACTATTTTGTCTCTGTGTTTCATGATTCTCTTTTATCACCAGCACCCAACCACCTTGTACCATCAAATTTTGAACTGTTTTCTTTGAGATTGTGAGCCATTTGCATTGACTTTCTTTCTAGTTCTCCCTCTTTGTTGTAGGATAGTGCTGCTCCCTTTCAATTGATCTATTGGCATCAGAACATTGTTAGATGGGGAACTGTAAGTTTGAATTTCTATCCTTTCGGCCTGTGGTGAATTAAGTGGTTTTGTTTTAACTTGTGCTGAGATTAATTTTTGCTCGTTATTTGTTATTAAGTGGTTTGTGTGATCTGCACACCAGATAATGTGTATACTTAGCCAAGACCTCAATTTTTTTGTCCTTCATGGGGAAACCATGTACTCTGATCATTATGTGCAATTTTATCTCAATCACATGTAATGTGTGAAAAATTAACATGATCATTAAATATCAATTAAGAACACTGCTATAATGAAATTTCATGTTAGCCAAGGAAATAACTGTAGCTGTGGCACTTTAAAACAGCATTGCATTGACAAGACTCGATTTTGTACAACAAAAGGTTCACTGTGCTACTGAGTAATTTCATAAAAATGCAACAATCTGCTTGCATAGTTAACTGCCCTGATAAGGATTGTGCCTAGCTATCCTGCTTTCGAAAATATTTTCAAAGTGGGATTGCCCCTGTATTGTTAGCGATTTGCTCGAATGTGACCGTTTTGGCTTATAGCCACATTGCTACACCCCTAAAACCATTAATTAGTCAGTAATTTCTGTATATTTTACTAGAATCTTCATTGTTAACTGTTTGCACAATGTACCTTCGCATTCATCACTTGAGTGGTTCAGTTTTGCCAAGGTAAATGGAACAAAGGTAATCAACCCACTACGGGCTGTTCATGGGACACGTTGATACAACTGCACACCCTTGTTAACACAGGCTTTTGTCAATATTTATGTATGGCTGTCACAAGATGTATTTTTATGATGTGTCCGCAGACAAGCTTAAATTATCCTTCAGCCAAGTGCCAGATATTTGACTTCACGCATGCATTGATCATTATATTGACCTTGTGCAGCAGCACTACTGGGGTTTCCATGACATTAATGAATTTTGAGTAATCATTTAATTTTTTTTTATAATAATGCCCTTCATTTAGAAAAGTAAAGATAGAGGGAGTATGGAACTCTGGAAAATGGCAGTTTTTCAGAATAAGAAAATTTCAAATTGTTAAGCATGCAGGGCATAGTAATGGAAATCAAAATAGTGTATAGAATTATAAATGAAGCAAACAACTAATACTGACTTTACTACAGAATATTACCTCTTACTAACTTTCACAACTTAATTAATTAATGACTTGGGAAGTGACACTTCAGTAACTTGGTTGACCCCCTGACCTCTCCATGTACATTTCGTGATCTTACTGTGTTTATTTTAGTGATTCAACTGATGGAGCCAGTGAAGAGTCTCCAGATGAGGATGAAGCAATCACAGCAAAGCGAAAGACTAAAGTGAAAGATATTCAGGTAGAAAAAAAAGTGTTGAATAGTGTAGATGGTGAACCAGTCAAATTTGAAAATGGTTTGCCTTCTTTATTGAAAACAGTCTTATACATTTCTCATTATTACTTACATTTATTTTTAAAAGGTTGATCTCCCCTAGTTTGTTTTTCAACTTCTAGCCTCCTCTTAAGTCATATACTAACTCTCTAGATGCTAGAAACGTTCTGGTATCTTGTCACAAAGGCTGCTTTCTATACAAACCGTGCTTTTAAATGATATGTGGGACTGAGGAAAGGGGAAGCATTCCAAGTACAATGATCCTATCCTGGCTCAGCAACATTTTTCTTTCACCACTGTGTAGGGTTGTTGTATACTGATGATTAGGAAACCATGGTTGGTTTCCTTAATTACTCTCCTCACCCACTGTCCCTGGTCAGACGTTCAAGATCAATTATTATTCCCAGAGCACTGGGGAAATAGGAGCTGTGTAGCAGGCCATTCAGCCCCTTACACCTGCTCAGCCATTCTATTGCATTGCAGTCAATTTTCTATCTCAACACAATATTTTCCTCCAGTATCACCTTGTGCCTTTATAGCTTCAATATCTAGAAATCTATTGATCACTCTTGAATATACTCACCTCCATTTGAGAGAAAAATGCCTCCTCATCTCATGAATGGTCTCCCCTTATTCGGAGACTGATTCAAGATGCCTCAGAAAGGGGAAGCATCCTTTCCGCAACAATCCTGTTGAACCATGTAAAATCATCTCACGTATGTGTAGAGAATAAAGACTCTTTCTCCTCATCTGTCTTTATAGGATAGTCCTACCGTCCCAGAGATAAACCTGGTAAACCTTCACTGCACTCCTTCTAAGGCAAGTGCATCCTTCCTTTGGTAAGAACATCAAAACTGTACACAAAATAGTCCAGAAATGGTCTAACCAAGGCTTTATGCTGTTTCAGCAATTCTTCTTTATTCCTGTCCTGAAATCCTTCTGCATTAAAGCACATTGGCATTAAGTGAGTAAGGAATAAGTCTCTTTGCGCAGAAACAATCTCACATTATTTAAGAAGCACACTGCATTTCTGTTTTTCCTACAAAGTGGAGAATCTCATATGCTTCTGCATTATACTCCATCTGCCATTTTCTTACCTACTTAGTTAGCCTGTCTAAATCCCATTGAAAGCCACTTTGCATTCTCGTCACAAATCATAGTCCCAAATAGTTTTGAATGATCAGAAAACTGGGAAATATTACATTTGGTCCCCAGATCCAAATAATTGATATAAATTATGAATGCTGGCGCCCAAGCACTAATCTTTGCAATACCCTAATAGGAGAAACCCAATGTAGACTCCTCTACATCAGGGAGACAGAAATCCTTCTTGTGGATCATTTCAGAGAACATCTCTGGGACACCTGCACCCCACCAACCCCACCACCTTGTGACTGAACTCTTCAACTTCCCCACCCACTCCATCAAGGACATGCAGGTCCTGGGCCTCTTCCACTGCCAAACTGTTATCACCTGACATCTGGAGGAAGAACGCCTCATATTCCACCTTGGGACCCCGCAACCACAACGGATAAATGTGGCTTTCAACAGTTTCCTCATTTCCCCTCCCCTCACATTATCCCGGTCCTAAGCTTCCAACTCGGCACTGCCCTCCTGATCTGCCGTCAACTTTCTCATCTATCTGCTCCACACCCCTCCCTCCTGACCTATCACCTTCTCCCTCATCTTCATCTACCTATCACTTTCTCAGTTACCTCCCCCCCCAATCCCACCGCCCTCCCATTTATCTGTCAGCCCTCTGGCCCTCAAGTCTCATTCCTGATGAAGGGCTTGTGCCTGAAATATCGTTTTTCTTTCTCCTTGGATGCTACCTAACCTGCTGTGCCTTCCCAGCACCACACTCTCAATACCCTACTCGTCAAGAATTTGAATCATTCATTTTTTTTCTACTGTCTGTTTCCTGTCATTAACCAGTTCTCAATTGTTCCTGTATATTATCTCCAATCTCATGTGCATTAAATGTTTGCTAACCTCATGTGTAGGACATATTGAAAGTCTTATGAAAATTGAAATACACCACATTCATTAGTTCCATTTATCTATTGTGCTAGATACATCTATAAAAACTCTAGCCTGTTTGTCAAACATGTTCTCCCTTTCATAAATCCGTGCTGACTCTGTGTAATCATATCATTAATTTGTAAGTGTCCAGTTATCATGTCCTTCATCAGATTCTAGCAATTCCCCAAAAGGCTAGCACGCCTGTATTCTCCCAGTTTCTCCTTCCCTCCCTCCTTCCTTAAACAATGGAGTTATATTTGCTACTTTCCAATCTAAAGGAATCATTGCAGAATCTGTAGACATTCCTCAGTGCGAACAGTTTCTCTCCACCTATTCTGTCCAACCTCCTCGTGATTTTGAATTTCTCTTTCAAATCTTCTCTCAATTTCTCTAAGCAGAGCAACCCTATCTTCTCAGACATATAGGTAATTGAAGGTCCTCATCCCTGGAACCATTTTCCTGAGTCTTCATGCCGTAACTGAGTTGTTCTGTCTTGAATTGGACACAATACTCCAGCTGAGGCAGAACCTTTATGTTTCATTTCCAGGGTCTAGGCCATCATTTATTGCCCAAAGGGCAGAATAAGAGTGGCAGATGGAGTTTAATTTAGCTAAATGTGGGCTGCTGCATTTTGGAAATGTAAATCAGAACAGGACTTAGACACTTAATGGTAAGGTCCTAGGGAATATAGGGTGGCACAGTGGCTTAGTAGTTAGCACTGCTGCCTCACAGCACCAGGGACCCAGGTTCGATTCCAGCCTTGGGCGACTGTCTGTGTGGAGTTTGCACATTCTCCCTGTGTCTGTGTGGGTTTCCTCCAAGTGCTCTGGTTTCCTCCCACAGTCCAAAGATGTGCGGGTCAGGTGAATTGGCCATGCTAAATTGCCCACAGTGTTATGTGCATTAGTCAGAGGGAAATGGGTCTGGGTGAGTTACTCTTCGGAGTGTCGGTGTGGACTTGTTGGACCGAAGGGCCTGTTTCCACACTGTAGGGAATCTAAAAAAAAGAGAACTTGGAGTGCAGGTTCATATTCCTTGAAAATAGGTTGCAGGTAGATAGGATAGTGAAGAAGGCATTTGGTATGCTTTCCTTTATTGGTAAGAGCATTGAGTATAGGAGTTGGGAGGTCATGTCACGGCTGTCTGGACATTGGTTAGGCCACTATTGGAATATTGCATGCAATTCTGGTCTCCTTCCTATCGAAAGGATGTTGCAAAACTTGAAAGAGTTCAGGAAAGATGTACAAGGATTTTGCCATGGTTGGAGAATTTGAGCTATAGGGAGAGGCTGAGTAGGCTGGGGCTATGTTCCCTGGAGCGTCGGAGGCTGAGGGGTGACATTTATAGAGATTTATAAAATCATGAGGGGTATGAATAGGGTAAAGATTCATGGTCTTTTCCCTGGGGTGGGGAATCCAGAACTAGAGGGCATAGGTTTAGGGTGAGAAGGGAAAGATATAAAAGGGATTTAAGGGGCAACTTTTTCATGCAGAGGGTAGTGCGTGTATGGAATGAGCTCCCAGAGGAAGTGGTGGAGGCGATTATAATTACCAAATTTAAAAGGCATTTGATTGAGCATATGAATAGGAATAGTTTAGAAGGATATGGGTCAGGTGCTGGCAAATGGAACTGGATCAGGTTAGGATATCTGGTCGGCATGGACGAGTCGGACCTATGGGTCTGTTTCCGTGCTGTACATCTCTATGACTCCATTTTCCAGCTATTGCTTTTTTGCTTTCTGCTTTAAAGGCATTAGTGGAGGAGGAGGTAAAGAAGGTTGCAAACAAGGCACTTGAATACTTTCCTTCATTTGGCAAGGTATTGAATGCTAAAGCAGGAATGGAAGGCTATGGGTTTTAACGGTAACGTTTTACAGTTGGTAAAACTGTTTTTGGCAGTTTTACAGTTGGTAATACCCGAGTGTGATGTTAAGTCATATTTAATGTGTAGATTTAACTCTGTTCCTCTTCCTGTACTACAGAAGAAGTCATTGTATGATCCTTGGCCAATCGGCAATGAAGAAGCAAGCTGTACCGGATTTGCTGTACAAACACAAGAAAAAGGTAACTGCTAATACCTGAACGAGATTGAGTTATACTTTGTCGTAATTATTGATCTGTTTTCATTGTCCCATTTACACAAGCTATCACATGAAATTGCACAGAATTTATAGCACAAAAATAGGCCAACTGATCCACAGCAGTTTTTATGCTCCACAACAACCTCCTTCCCTCCCCTTCTCCCCTTCTACCCTTCTACTCCTTTCTCCCTCAGCTTCCTATTTAATCCATTATTAATACAGAGAAAATTTGAATCCATTGGTTGGATTGCTTCACTTAGCATTGGGAGATGAGTATTGCACTACAAGAAAATTCTGGCTGCATTTAAATGTATTGTAATGCGCTTATCCAGGCTTTTGAGGATAAGATTCCTTTCAGAGCCAAGTTTTGTGGGGATTTATTTAATTTTTGCTTAACTGAAAACTTTGGCAATACGCTCTCAGGTGATTAATGGAACCATTTGTGTCACTGTCTTGATCCATATAATTATAGTCTTCATTGAAAGCACAAGTATTTTTTCATGGCAAGACTGCCTTCTCATGCACATGTGTTTGGTCAGCCAGTGATGTCAATCGGAGCTTTAACTTCAAGCTAGTGCTTTTCTCATCCACAGTTTTCAAGGAATTGCACTTTTCTACAAAGTTCAGGATCATGATTTTAAGCCCATTTCCAAAACCTGAGGCAAAACGTGGCCTCAGCGCTTCCACCAGGGTGTATTTATGTGAGGTGGCTTCCCTCTTGACTACCTCCACATTTGCCTTTAATTTAAGAGTGACGGGGTACCATGGAAACAGGAGGCTGAATAGGAGGGCCATGCAACCCCATTGAAAAGGTGGGGACTGTTGGAGAAGAGGGACCCCGAGGGGATGACTCAAATCAGTGGCATTCATGAAAGTCCCCATGTCAGTGGTGAAGATGGGAAAATACTATGAATGGCCTCAGAGTAGAGGTCCTACCTCTCTACTAGAGTATATATGACAATTCATAAATCTGTGAATATTACAGCCTCCTGATATCAATTCCCTTATTGCAAGTTGAAAATGCTTACTTATCTTTGAGTACATTCTTAGAATCTCTGTTCTTGAATTGGGGGTGGAATTTAATGCCCTTCCCAATGACAGGTTTATGGCAAGGGCATTTATTGGTGAGAGGAGTGGGGAACCCACTGCCTCTCCACCTCTGGTCTGATTACATTTGCAATGGGAAAGTCTGTGACAATCTTTCTGTGGCTGCGGCCACTGGAGCCTCTTAAAAGGCAATTAATGCCTCTACTGCTGATGTTCATCCAGCTGTGGGCTGGTAAGACACCGTGTGGGAAGCTTGAAAGACAATCCTTTAAGGTTGCTCTTGGACTTTGAGTAAAGAGCGAAGCTGTTAATTCCTTGTTCAAATTCCTAATTGAAGAACATGGAATTAAGAGGAATGAATTACCACTGAGAGGCAGCATCGTTTCCTTGCTGCTGACATCCCTCTCTCTTCATTCACAACCCTGCCCCACAAGTCCACTGCTGCTGCCGTCACTCACCTGTTCTTCAGGCTTGGTCAGTGTAATACTGCAGTGGTCACCAGTCTCTGGTGACGCTGCTGAGCAATAATGAGTCACTGGCCTCTGCTCAGCTGGCAGTTCTCAGCAGGCTGAGCCTTGACTGGAGAGAAGGCCTGCTGCTATGCAGTTACATGTCTGATTGACACTTAATTTGGTGGGCCTTCAGGTGAAGTGGCAACGTGGGACACTTAACAACTCTCCAGCCAGCAAGGAAGACACCTGTTTATCTGCAGGAAATATTCCCCTACATATGCAATCCTAAATTTCCATGGGCATGCCCATGAGGAATGCCCATGGAAATTTAGGATTGCATATGTAGGGGAATATTTCCTGCAGATAAACAGGTGTCTTCCTTGCTGGCTGGAGAGTTGTTAAGCGTCCCACGTTGCCGCTTCACCTGAAGGCCCACCAAATTAAGTGTCAATCAGACATGTAACTGCATAGCAGCAGGCCTTCTCTCCAGTCAAGGCTCAGCCTGCTGAGAACTGCCAGCTGAGCAGAGGCCAGTGACTCATTATTGCTCAGCAGCGTCACCAGAGACTGGTGACCACTGCAGTATTACACTGACCAAGCCTGAAGAACAGGTGAGTGACGGCAGCAGCAGTGGACTTGTGGGGCAGGGTTGTGAATGAAGAGAGAGGGATGTCAGCAGCAAGGAAACGATGCTGCCTCTCAATGGTAATTCATTCCTCTTAATTCCATGTTCTTCAATTAGGAATTTGAACAAGGAATTAACAGCTTCGCTCTTTACTCAAAGTCCAAGAGCAACCTTAAAGGATTGTCTTTCAAGCTTCCCACACGGTGTCTTACCAGCCCACAGCTGGATGAACATCAGCAGTAGAGGCATTAATTGCCTTTTAAGAGGCTCCAGTGGCCGCAGCCACAGAAAGATTGTCACAGACTTTCCCATTGCAAATGTAATCAGACCAGAGGTGGAGAGGCAGTGGGTTCCCCACTCCTCTCACCAATAAATGCCCTTGCCATAAACCTGTCATTGGGAAGGGCATTAAATTCCACCCCCAATTCAAGAACAGAGATTCTAAGAATGTACTCAAAGATAAGTAAGCATTTTCAACTTGCAATAAGGGAATTGATATCAGGAGGCTGTAATATTCACAGATTTATGAATTGTCATATATACTCTAGTAGAGAGGTAGGACCTCTACTCTGAGGCCATTCATAGTATTTTCCCATCTTCACCACTGACATGGGGACTTTCATGTATTTGAAGTTACCATGTGCTGCTAAGTTAGCAATAGAGATTGACAGCACAGGAAAAGGGCCTTTGGTCCATCCAACCCGCGCTGCCAAAAACAACCTCCTATTCTAATCCCATTTTCCAGCACTTGGCCTTGGCCTGACAAGTGCACATCTAAAAACCTTCTGGATATTATGAAGATTTCTGTCTCTACCACCTTTACGGACAGTGAGTTCCCGATTCTCACCACTTTCCACGTGAAACGTTTCTTCCTTATATCCTGTCTAAATGACATGGTGGCACAGTGGTTAGCACTGCTGCCTCACAGCGCCAGAGACCCGGGTTCAACTCCCACCTCAGGCGCCTGTCTGTGTGGAGTTTGCACATTCTCCTTGTGTCTACGTGGGTTTCTTCCGGGTGCTCCGGTTTCCTCCCACAGTCCAAAAAATGTGCAGGTTAGGTGAATTGGCCATGCTAAATTGCCGGTAGTGTTAGGTGAAGGGGTAAATGTAAGGGAATGGGTCTGGGTGGGTTGCGGGTTGGTATGGACTTGTTGGGCCGAAGGGCCTGTTTCCACACTGTAAGTAATCTAAACTCTGCCCCTTATGTTAAATGTATGCTCCCAGTCAATAATCCCTCCACCAAGGTGAAAAGTTTCTTTTTGTCTGCTCTATTTATGCCCCTCATAATTTTACACTTCTTGTCTCCTTTCAGTCTTGTCCACTCCAAGGAAAACAACCAAGCTTATCCAATCTCTCTTCATAATTTTATGAACTTAAATTCTTGTGATCATGGCTGTTCTGGTCTTACAGCTTAGAGATCAGGAGTTTTTTTTATAAATCCAGAAGTGCTATCACAAACAACTGAACAGCTTTTCTCACCACCAAATCACCCATTACAGAACATTTGTTTGGTCTGCTGACTTGCTGCTTTAATGACATTACCACATTGGTCCACCATCCCTTTACCTATCAGTAGATTTTAAATGCAAATGTCAAATGTAAAACATGAGATGTTAGAGATTTGTCTTGAAATGTGGAACATAAACTCAAGTTACTATCATAAAGCACCCTCTGGTGGCTGAACTAAATAATACAAGAACTACTTTCACCAAACAAAACTATTTGTACCAGAGAAGCTAGAAATTTTGAAATACTTGACACATCAGGCATTTCACATTGTACGCAATGTATTTTGAAAGAAAACAGAGTTACTTTGCAGATTAATAACCTTTCATTGTGTTCAGACAACATAGTACTCTGTAACGAATGGGATGAGCCAGTAATTACACCTGAACTTTCACTAGTACCACTTTAGGTACTGTACAATATGTAACAGTAGCTGAAAATGCCTTGATGATTTCTCCTCCTTTCCTCATTAAGGGCAAATATTTACCTTCTGTCTGGATTTTTCTTCAAAACAAAACACAAATGGTGAATCTGAAAGCCATGTTAAAATAGACATACAGCATAGTAGAGGGTCACTTGTTGACAGCATTTCCTTTCATCTCCTTCAGGCAATAGGCTGGAACTTGCTTCACTGGAATGTGGGAGGTTGAGGGGTAACCTTAGACAGGTTTATAAAATCATGAAGGACGTAGATCAGATGAATAGCATGCCTCTTTTCCCTAGAGTCTTACACAGAGAGTGAATTGTGTGTGGAATCAAGTGCCAGAGGAAGTGCTGGATGCAGATATATTTACAAGATGTGAAAGACATGAATAAGAAAGATTTGGAGGGATAAGGGCCAAATGCAGGTAACTGAGATTATTTTGGTTTGGGAACATCGTCAGCATGGACTGGTTGACTGAAGGGTCTATTTCTATGCTGTATGACTCTGTGACTGAATCTACCATATCTGAAAGATTAGGGTAGCTACAAAATTAGATCAAGTGACAATTTCACGGAGAGAATGATAATCTGTCAGTGTAGTTGCACTCAGATAGGAATGTTCCACGTGTATTTTGATTTTCTTTCATTTTTTCCCCCTCTAATTTCTCCCGTCTAATAAGATAAAAGTGATAAGGAGATGATAATGAAGAGATCAATTGAATTTTGTTAGTTTAGAATATTGAGCAATGTGGATCAAAGGTTGTGAAATCAGTTGAGGTGTAGAACAGTATGATTTGATTGAATTTTGGAATAGTCTTCGAGTCTATTATGTTTCTCTGTTCCTCCTCAATTGAATATTGTCTACAATGACCAGTTTGGAGAATGTCTGATAATGCAGATAAATTGAGTAACTTTTGTACTAATCTGAGCATGCTCTGTTTTAATTCTAAGACAACTCCTAAGTTTTCTTAATTGTTTAATGTTGCAGGGCAGCAAAACAATTCTGTAGGACCTAAAGTATCCACTCCAAAATCTGTGCCAATTGTGGATTGGCAGAAACGAGCCAAGAGTATAGATATTCACTACCCACAAACCTACCAGAGTCCCACAGGTTCTGACATATCAACTGAAATTCAGATGAAACACACTTACAGTGTTTCTCGAATTCCAAGAAGAATACATTCTATGGATATCTCAGGAGACTTGAGAGGAACTGGGGAGCCAAGAAACTCGAATGACATGACCTTAGAACAGGGTCACATAAGTGGTAAGTAGGTAACTGAGAAGTATTGAGATTTTCCATCATTTCTAAATAACAATGCTGTCTACTGATTATTTTGAGGTTGATAAAAAATGAATTGTTTAGCAATTTGAACTAATTAACGTAACTGCAATAAAAAGTAGATATGTCATGCTTAAAAAAAATCTGATGAATTGTGTGAGCTGCGTCTGTATACTTACATTCTATTGTAATGGAACAAGGCACCTACTCATCCTGGAACATTTTGTTTTGAGTAATGTTGATCTATGTCACTGAAGCTCAAATGATTTGAGCTGTGGCCTTTCATTAACATGTGACATTCCACATGTGAGATTCAATTACTGATCAGTTTTAGACTATGAAAATGATAACATGACTCAACTAAAAATCAGAATCAAAAAGGGTGGCGCTCAAAAAGCACAGCAGGTCGGGCTGCATCTGAGGAGCAGGAGAGTTGATATTTCAGGCATAAGCCCTTCGTCAGTCCTCACTTTCTCCTCAATTAAAAATCAGTAGGCAAACTGCAAACAACAACATTGGCTGCTTCAAGCATAGCATTTCCATCTCCCATCTTGGATTTTCTGAACAGGTGCCTCCGTTTTAAACCTTATCTTAGAATCTAAATTTCCCCCTACCTATCAGCTTATTACAGCACAAATTCAATTCTTGGTACAAAGAATTCATGTAGGCATTATCACAGACTAAGCTAAAGATGGGGTCATTATCTGTTTGATTTTTCTTTTTTTGAAAAAGAGGGAGTTTTATAGCCAGAGAATTATTTCTTCCATTTCATCCTTTTAAATAAACAGAAATCTAGCATGAAGTCATTGAGCTTAGATGCATGAATAAATCAAGTGCATGCGCAAGATTGTCTACTAAATGTGCCCAACCTAGTCTTCATTATTTAAACATTTAGAAGGGGACCATGTTTGTGGGCTGGGGAAGGGTGGAGTGTGCAAGTCCATAAAATACTGGGAAGAAAGACTTACTGTTTCATTTATTGGCTTGACCTAGTTATCATTTCACTCTCAATCCATCCGAACAGTATTGCAGTCTGGCTACTTGACAGGCAGTGGTAAACTGCCACAGTTCAAAGGACAGTGAGGCTAAGATGGGGGTCAGGGTGGGGAGCTGAAAATGTGTTGCTGGAAAAGCGCAGCAGGTCAGGCAGCATCCAGGGAACAGGAGAATCGACGTTTCGGGCATAAACCCTTCTTCAGGAATGATTCCTGAAGAAGGGCTTATGCCCGAAACATCGATTCTCCTGTTCCCTGGATGCTGCCTAACCTGCTGCGCTTTTCCAGCAACACATTTTCAGCTCTGATCTCCAGCATCGGCAGACCTCACTTTCTCGTCAGGGTGGGGATCAAATGGCCATCAACAGTGAGGCAAGGCCAGGACATATTTGGAGCGTGGTCAGCCGATTGTAGCTACTATTATTTTGAAGGGTCAGTGCAACAAAATGCACACTGATAATCAGACCTCATTACAGCCTTGATTCAAACATGAACAAAGGAGCTGAATTCCAGATGTGAGGTGGGAGTGACTGCTGTTTGACATCATAAGGTCAGAAGTAGGGATGTTCGCTGGTGATTGCACAATGTTCAACACCATTCACAACTCCTCAGGTACTGAGGCAGCATATGTTCAAATGCAGTAAGACCTGGACAATGATCAGGCTCAGGCTGAATGTGGTAAGTCACATTTGCATCACTAAAGAGCCAGACAATGAGCATCTCCAAACAGAGAGAATTGCTCCTTGACATTCAATAACATTACCATTACTGAATCCTTCAACATTAACATCCTGAGTTTACCATTGACTCGAAGCTGAACTGTACTAGTCAAATAAATACTGTGCTATAGGAAAAGATCAGAGACTAGGAATCCTGCAGCAAATTAGCCGCTTCTCCAAGCCTTGTCCACCATGTACAAGACACATGTTGGAAATGTGGTAGAATACTCCCAAACTTGCCTGGGTGAGTGTAGCGCCAAAACAGTTGAGAAACTTGGCAGGATCCAGGACAGGCAGTGTGCTTGGGTAGCATTATTTCCACAAAGGTTCCCTCCCTCCACCACTGATAACTGGTAGCAGCAATGTGTATCATCTACATGATGCAACTCACCAAGGATCCTTGTACAGCATCTTCCACACCCATGACCATTACTACCCACAAGGACAAGGGCAGCAGAGGCATAGGAACACAATCACTTGTAATTTACCCTCCAAGCCACTCATCATTCAGATTCGGAAATATATTGCTCAGTGAGGCACTGCTGCCTCACAGCGCCAGGGACCTGGGTTTGATTCTGGCCTCGAGTGACTGTCTGTGTGGAGTTTGCACATTCTCCCTGTGTCTGCATGGATTTCCTCTGGGTGCTCCGGTTTCCTTCCTCAATCCAAAGATGTGCGGGCCAGGTGAATTGGCCATGCTAAATTGCCCATAGTGTTAGTTGCATTAGTCAGGGGTAAATATAAGGTAGGGGAATGGGTCTGGGTGGGCTACTGTTCAGAGAACGGTGTGGACTTGTTGGGCTGAAGGGCCTGTTTCCACACTGTAGAGAATCTAATCTAATCTAATCATTCTATCACCAGGTGAATAACCTGGAACTCCCTTCATAATGGCATTGTAGATGCGTTTACAGCAAATAGACTGCAGCAGATCAACTCAGCACTTTAACGTCACCCTCTCAAGAGCAAAGGAATAGCAATAAATGCTAGCAATGGCCCTGTTAACAGTGCACACATCCCATGAATGAATAAAAAAATTATGCACTGCCATGTCTAAATATCAAAGCGGAGGTGATGGCCAAGTGGTATTATCGCTGGATTGTTAATCCAGAGGCCCAGATAATGGTCTGCGGACCTAGGTTTGAATCCTGCCATGGCAGATAGGGGAATTTAAATTCAATTAAAAGAATCTGGAATTAAGAACCTGATGATTACTATGAATCGTCTGTCAGAAAAACCCTTCTGCTTCACTAATACCCTTTGGGGAAGGAAACTGCTATTCTTGCCTGGTCTGGATGACATGTGACTCCAGACCCCCAGCAATGTGGTTGACCCTTAACTGCTGTCTGGGCAATTATGGATGGGTATCAAATACTGGCTGAGCCAATAACACCCACATCAATGCCCTCCCCTCCATTATAAGGTCAGAAATCAGGATGTTTGCTGGTGATTGCACAATGTTCACTTTTAAAAAGCCTGTTCTCTGGCTGGCTCCAGTATTGTTGCATACCCCCTCTTCTCTGCCATATTAGCTTCTTGATTTATATTCTCATCTTACACTGTATCTATTGTTAGGGGGGCAAAATGCTACTCCCACCTGGTGACTTTCCCTTGAGGTTGTTTATCTCCACACAAATCAATTTGATATTGTTATCTTCCAGGTCAAGACCATTTCTTTCTACTGGACTGAACTCATTCATTATTAACAAAGCTACTTGCCTCCCTTTCCTTTCTTCCTCTCCTTCTGAAATGTCAGCTATCCTCCAGTATTCAATAGCCAGCCTATATTACTTTGCTACTACTTCTCTGTAATGAGTCTGATAAAATAAACCGTATGAATAGAGGTTCTACATATTCCCAAAGGAGCTGAATTCTGATCTGACATTCTATATTGAAAATGGACCAAATATGATCCTAATATCTATCTAATCCTGCAGTGGTGTGGTTATATTATGAAGCAGATACTAGTTGGATTGAAGAAACATCTCTACTAGTTGGACTGAGCAAA
Source organism: Chiloscyllium plagiosum (assembly GCF_037043375.1). Classification (NCBI taxonomy): domain Eukaryota; kingdom Metazoa; phylum Chordata; class Chondrichthyes; order Orectolobiformes; family Hemiscylliidae; genus Chiloscyllium; species Chiloscyllium plagiosum. The sequence goes on from NW_028270149.1 coordinate 40,566,028, forward strand.
AACACACTACACCCCAGAGAGTTGTGGCACCAACATCACTGAAAGTGTTTAAAACAGCGATATATAGATTTTTGAAGTATCACGGAGTTGGTGACTATGCTACATTGATATGAAAGAGGAGTTGAGGCTGGGAAAGTTCAGCCATGATTGTTATTGGATAGAGGGACAGGCATGAGGGACAAAACGGCCCACTCTATCTCCTATCTCTTATGTTTCAGACATGGTCTCTTTAACAGGTCCACAAAGGGCTCCTGCAGGTTTTAGTGCTGAGTCTCCTGTTTGTGAACAAGCTGAACATACGATGAAACAAGATAATGATGCAGACAGCTCCTGTGATACGAAGCAAACCAATCAGACATCTGCAATCAGAGGCCAAAGAACTGCTTCACCTGAGGGTAATACTCAGACTCCAAGACAGCACAGTCGTTTAGAATTTACAGGGGAAGCATGGAATGCTGCAAAAGAGTCTGAACACAGTAATGTGAATGGTGAGTGTGATTCTGAAATGAGCCAGTATGTACATATGAGCACAGAACATAAGAACTAGGAGCAGGAGTGGGCCATTCAGTCCCTCCTGCCTGCTCCACCATTCAATACAAACATGGTTAATCTCATCTCGGTTTCAACTCCACTTTCCTGCCACTCCTCATAACCCTTCAAACCATTACTAATTAAAAATCTGTCTGTCTCCTGCTTAAATTTATTCAATGTCCCAGCAACCACCATACTCTGGGCTAGTGAATTCCACAGACCTTTTGACCTTTTGAATGGAGTTATTTCTCCTTATCTCTGTTTTAAATCTGCTACCCCTTATCTTAAAAGTATGATCTTTCGATGTAGATTGGAAACATCCTCTCTAGACTACATTGTTAATCCCCTTGAGCATCAATGTAATGATTCAAGACATCATAGAAATCATAGAATCCCTACAGTGTGGAAACTTGACCATTTGGCCCAATAAGTCCACACTGAAACTCTGAAGAGTATCCTACCCAGACCCATTCCCCTACCTTATTACTCTACATTGACTAATGCACCTAACCTACACATTCCTGAACACTGGGCAGTTTAGTATGGCCAATTAACCTAACCTGCACATCTTTGGACTGTGGGAGGAAACCGGAGTACCCACACAAAGAATAATATACTTGAGAAATCTAACTCTACCATTTGGGAAAATATACCTTATGCCATAATTCATCATTGATTCTTGCTGGTAGAAAACTTATGTGAACAACAAAATAAAAACAATCAATACAAGGAAATAGACTTTAAGAAGCATTTTCAGAATGGTTAGATGAAATATTAGGAGAAAGTGAGGGCTGCAGATGCTAGGGATCAGTGTCATAATGTGTGGTGCTGGAAAAGCACAGCTGGTCAGGCAGCATCCGAGGAGCAGGAGAATCGACGTTTCGAGCCTAAGCTCTTCATCAGGAATATGGGGGGGGGAGGTCAAGGGGGCTGAGAGATAAATGGGAGGGGGTGAGGCTAGGGAAAGTAGCTAGGAATGCATTTGGTGGAAGACGTTTGGGGGTGATGGTGGTAGGTCAGAGTGGAGGATGGAGTGGATAGGTGGGAAGGAAGATAGATAGGACAGTTCAAGAGGGCAGTGCCAAGTTGGAGGGTTGGACCTGAGATAAGGTGGGCGAGAGGGGAGATGAGGAAACTGGAGAAATTGACATTGATTCCGTGTGGTTGAAGGATCCCAAGGCGGAAGATGAAGCATTCTTTTCCAGGTGTCGGGTGGCTAGAGTTTGGCGGTGGAGGAGTCCCAAGACTTCAACGGGAGGGGGAGTTGAAGTGATTGGCCACAGGGTGATGGGGTTGTATGTTGTGTGTGTCCCAGAGATGTTCTCTGAAACGTCCCACGAGTTGGTGTCCTGTCTCTCCCCCATCTTATCCCAGATCCAACCCTCCAACTCTGCACCATCCTTTTGAACTGTCCTACTTATCCATATTCCTTTCCAACTATCTGCTCCACCCTCCACTCCAACACTCCAACTATCACCGACACCCCCACCTTCATCCACCAATTGCATTCCAAGCTACCTTCTGCTCAGCCCGAACCCCTCCCATTTATCTTTAGGCCCCTTGCCCCCCCCACTTCCCCCCACATTCCTGATGAAGAGCTTATGCTTGAAAAGTCGACTCTCCTACTCCTCAGATGCTGCCTGACCAGGTGTGCTGTTCCAGTACCACACATTTAGATGAAATATTAACATGGTTTAAATTCGCCTAACACTTAATGTCACATGGTACTTCACATTTGAAAATGGGCATGACACTAATCAAGGCACAAATGAGAAGGGTGACCAAAGGTTTGGCCAAAGTGGATTTTATGGGGTAGAAAGGTGGCAGAGGCATTAGAAAGTGAAATTCCAGAGTGGGAATTCAGTAGCTGAACATAGCCTTCTGTGATGCTTTCAGGCAGTAGAGGTATGGCTTTAGTTTCTCCAGTTGTTCAGTTAGAGAAAGTTTAATTTGTTGAGTTAAGTACAGAGAATATTGTGTTGCTTCTTTACCAAAGAAATTGCATATTAGTGTGATGCTGATTTTTGTTTCCCCCCTGCACTTATTTCCACTCCTAGATCACGTTCTGTCAATTTCTGTCATTTGTTAAGATCAGCTGCATGCTGGAGACAGTTGACAAACCAGGAACCGAGTTATAGAGTCATACAGATGTACAGCATGGGAACAGACCCTTTGGTCCAATCCGTCCATGCCGACCAGATATCCCAACCCAATCTAGTCCCACCTGCCAGCACCCGGCCCATATCCCTCCAAATATTCCTATTCATACAACCATCCAAATGCCTCTTAAATGTTGCAATTGTACCAGCCACTTCCTCTGGCAGCTCATTCCATACACGTACCACCCTATGTGTGAAACGGTTGCCCCTTAGGTCTCTTTTATATCTTTCCCCTCTCACCCTAAACCTATGCCCTCTAGTTCTGGATTCCTCGACCCCAGGGAAAGACTTTGCCTATTTACCCTATCCATGCCCCTCATAATTTTGTAAACCTCTATAAGGTCAACCCTCAGCCTCCGATGCTCCAGAGAAACAGCCCTAGCCTGTTCAGCCCCTCCCTGTAGCTCAAATCCTCCAACCCTGGCAACATCCTTGTAAATCTCTTCTGAACCCTTTCAAGCTTCACAACATCTTTCCAAGGAAGGAGACCAGAATTGCACGCAATACTTCAGCAGTGGCCTAACCAATGTCTTGTACAGCCACAACATGACCTCCCAACTCCTGTACCCAATACTCTGACCAATAAAGGAAAGCATACCAAACGCCTTCTTCACTATCCTATCTACCTGTGACTCCACTTTCAAGGAGCTATGAACCTGCACTCCAAGGTCTCTTTGTTCAGCAACACTCCCTAGGACCTTACCATTAAGTGTATAAGTCCTGCTAAGATTTACTTTTCCAAAATGCAGCACCTCACATTTACCTGAAAGAAACTTCATCTGCCACTTCTCAGCCCATTGGCCCATCTGGTCAAGATCCTGTTGTAATCTGAGGTAACCGACTTCGCTGTCCACTACACCTCCAATTTAGGTGTCATCTGCAAACTTACTAACTCTACCTCTTATGCTCACATCCAAATCATTTATGTAAATGACAAAAAGTAGGGGACCCAGCACTGATACTTGTGGCAATCCATTGCTCACAGGCCTCCAGTCTGAAAAACAACCCTTCACCAACACCCTCTGTCTTCTACCTTTGAGCCAATTCTGTATCCAAATGGCTAGTTCCCCCTGTATTCCATGAGATCTAACCTTGCTAATCAGTCTCCCATGGGGAACCTTGTCAAACGCCTTACTGAAGTCCATATAGATCACATCTACCACTCTGCCCTCATCAATCCTCTTTGCCACAATCAAGTTTGTGAGACACAATTTCCCACGCACAAAGCCATGTTGACTATCCCTAATCAATCCTTTACTTTCCAAATACATGTATATCCTGTCCCTCAGGATTCCCTCCAACAACTTGCCCACCACCGAAGTCAGGCTCACCGCTCTATAGTTCCCTGGCTTGTCTTTACCGCCCTTCTTAAACAGTGGCACCATGTTTGCCAACCTCCAGTCTTCCGGCACCTCACCTGTGACTATCAATGATACAAATATCTCAGCAAGAGGCCCAGCAATCACTTCTCTAGTTAGCCACACAGTTGCTAGAGTTGAAAAATCATTCTGAACTTGGTTCAGTTCATAAATAGCTTGATTCAGCACTTTCATCATTTAAATCAGACAATTTGTTTATACTTCAGTACAGAAAGTGAAATTACAACTAATGTTTTGTACATTATGTGACCTGAGAAGTTTATGATAGAAAACAGTTGCCTGTATCATTTTGTTTTATTTCAGGTCAAGGATTAACCACAGTCTCTACAATAGCATCACCAGTGAGTGAAAAGCCCCTGGATGTGCCAAAATCCAGGAAGAGCCTGGCCACTCACTGTAAAGGGGCATCCACTTACCAGGTTCCAGAGATAAGTGACAAAGAGAAAATGCATATTTCTAACATTACCCAGTTTCCAAAATGGGACAGCACATCCAGAGAAAGTGAAACTCAGACAAGCAAGAAGCCAGAAAGCTTTGCCTCTGAGTCAGGTGATTTATAATTCCTACAAATATTATTTTAGTAAACCTTTCCTTCCTAGATTAATTTAGGATATCTAGTTGGCATGGAGGAGTTGGATCAAAGCGTCCGTTTCCGAGCTGTACATCTTTATGACTCGATGACTGTGACCCTATCAAATGAAGGAAAGAAGTTCAAACACTTATTGACTCCTGAGAAATATCTGACAACTATTCTTTTCTTAAAATAAAAGTGTTAACATATTTTTCAGCATTGCATTATATCAGTTACATATGAAAACTTGATGACTAAGATGTGATACTCTTCCTTCCTTTTCAATGATGCCTTTTGAAGATAGCCTAATGCTTCTGGTTCACAAAAAAAATATTGCCTTGGTGTCATTTAAAACTTGTCACAAATGTTTAAAGAGAGTTGCTAACTACACACTTATCTGACTTAATCTCACATATTTGTTGAATGGTGTGGCTTGATTCTGTCTTTAAGTGAACTGCACAGAGGTAGCTAAACAATCCTTGAAACTTGTTATTGATTTTGCGCAGAGAAATGATTTCTGAGAGTACACTAGTTTTAAATTGTGTATCATGATTGATCTAAAGAGTCAGTACCAATTCACTGTTGGACAAATGTTTCATTTTTATCATGGGAGGTTTTAATGATTTAATATCTGCCATTCACTTTAACTTTACATCTGTTGCTTAAGTTGGTTATTAACTGAATGGTATTGTCTAAACTGTAGGTCCACGAGGACTACCATTCGCCAAAACTAATGAAGACCAACAAGCTTACAATACACTTGAGAAATTGAACCTCTCACCAACATCTCAAATTCCAAGATTAAAAATTGCTTTAGAAACAGCAGGGGAAACTCGAAAAATACCTGCTGAGGATCTGAAGCCATTGAGTAGACAGTTGGCAGGTAAGAATGAGACTACTGAGGTGTCTGACCAAGCAAAGGCTGCCTTTCATCCTACTTCCAGAATAGCTAAATATCAGTCATCCTCTTCTGATGATGAGAGAGAGAAAGACCATAAACAAGGTGCTGTGTTCACCATAAATGCCTTAGGTAATAAGCACCTTGAAGGTGAAGCTCTCACTGACCCCAACCATTTCAAAAGCCTGAAGCACTTTTGGGAAAGAGGAATTGAATCCAATAAAGCAAACAATGAGCTTCCAAGCAATGTTTCCAAACGTCCATTTAGAAGACTCAGATCACCAGACTACAAAAGCTGCCCCACTGAAGTAAAGCAATCCACAGTGCCTGAGTCCAAGTCCAATTTGGCAACCAGGGAAATTCCTTCTACAAATAGCTATCCTAACTCTGAACTTCAAGGGAACCAATCAATAAGTCATTCGTCTGAGGAAGGAGAAATTGACCAGTTAACTAGGACTAGCAAGTTACCACCCGTTCCTGCTCCAAGAGTCAGAGCAGCTGTCAAAATTGAAAAGCCTGATGCATTGATGACCAAGTGGGACCAATATGCAGAAGCAACTCCTTCTATGGTTGATGAAGTATCTAAAATTAATATTCAGCAATCTCATAGTGATGATGATCAACCAAAAGACTCCATTGCACTGGAATCCATTGAACATGGCAGACCCATAACATTGATACATTCCAAAAGCTTGAGTTTGGATGAATCTTTGTCAGTCATGAAAAGCAGTCAAACTCCTCCTGATTACATTGTGGAGGAACCTATAAAAAAGGAGATTCTTCCACCTAAGGAGATTGAAAGAAAGGAGATGTACAAAAAGATAAAGAAAATGGCAATTGAATCTGCTGCAGATAACCCACCATCAACAGAGGAGCTCACAGTGGTTAAGGTTGATGATAAAGTCTGTAATGAAAGTCCAGTATTACTTTACAATGATCATAAATCAGAGGTGAGGACACCAGTAGACAATTACGTAATAAGACTTAATGGAGAATTTCAACTTTGTCCAAAGGGAAGGGATGAGGAAAGCACACTATGCTCTTCCCAGTCTGATACTCCTACTTTGGAACAGGATGTAGATCCAGGAAAAAATGATTGCACCAACATTTCATTGAAGAGCCAAGCAGAAGCCCTGGTGGAAAAGTCATCTGAAGATGATCCTGCTGAACCTCAAATCATCCTGCAATACAATAAACACTTACTGTCAAGAAGTGCAAGCGAAGAATCACGCACAAAGGCACCTTCTGGAGATGCTAATGCGGGAACATCATCTACAGATGAACTCCATCATTCAGTTAATCTGAACTCTGTAACTGTTAGAAAACCTTTAACTGTTGTCAGTACAGAAGGTGGTGAAGCTGACCTTCTGGCTCGTGCATTAACCAGTAATTCCAGTGTGCAGGAGGAGGAAGCATCAAACGTTCTCCTTCATATGGCTGATTCAGAAAATGATGATTTTCACAGGATGAAGTCAGGTTTGAGTTTTCATATTCTGTAATTTACCTTTTTAGATTATTGAATGTAAAAACTCCTGAAATTTAACTCCTACTAATTCATTCCATTTGCTGCCAGTGCTAACAAAATTGTGCTGTCTCCTTCTATCAGTGTTTGACTCCACTTGCACCCCTCAATTTCATGTGACCTAAGTTTGCATACTTGTTTCTATATTGTACAATGATCCCAATTACCTACTGAGATTCCATGATATATTAAAGAAATGCAGTTATAAACTCAATAGTTAACTCAAACTTGAGAAGTTTCAGGTTGAACAACTTCATTGAGTCGAAGTATAAAAATTGGGAGCAGAGTTTAAGAAGGATATTCTACTTTAGAGAAGAGATCTCAAGGTCCTTTATTTGAAGTTTAAGATCCTGTGAGGAATTGATAGTTCCCAACTACAATTGGTTCATCATGGTAGGTATTCAAGTATCAGCAGAAGTGAGTTATAAAAATTGAAAAGTTAGGACTTTACAGGTAACTTGAACTTTTATATACAGAGACCAATAGTTCTGGAATATTAATGTGGAAAGTCATTGAATTAAGAAATATGAATAAGTTCAACAAACAACAGAAAGGGTGAAGTGATTGACAATATTGTTAAAAGGGGAATAAATCAAATTAATTACATCAACAGGGAAGATTGTAATGCTCTGCAACATATGTTCGAATCCCATGCCACAGCTGCTAGAGATTAAATTATTTTTTTTGTAAAATGTTAACTAAATGGTAACTTTAAAACTGCCATGTTTTAAAACCACTAATGTCTTTTTGGGAAGGATATGTACCATTCTGGTCAGGCTCTCTTGTGACTCCTGACCCACAGCAATGTGGTTGTCTCTTCGTTGCTGTCTGAAATGGCCTGACAAGCCATTCAGTTCGAGGGCAATTGGAAATGGGCAACAAATGCTGGCCTTTCCTGCCTTGAAAGAATAAAGATAAAAAGAGTCAAATTTGTTGGACCAAATGCCTGTTTCGAAAATTGAAATTTCTGTTCACATTATGACACCAAGACTACAATGTTCAAATGTTTAGAACAAGAAGTACTTTGTAACTAGAATTGTGGCAAGAAACTGCAGTCAGCAATGAAAAAAAACAGGTTAATTTTAACATATTGCTTATTCCTATTTCATGCTCCTACTGAGAGGACCTTTCAGCCCCTACCTCACAGGATTCTACGACTGCTTCAAATTTTCTTTCCCTAAAGAAGCTTCCTTAGTTCAAAGATAGAAGATCCATGTCCCAGCTATTTGGATATATTTTGCTGTGATTAATGCTGTTTAATAATGCAACTAGTACTGTTTGAAAAGTTTCTTGTAATTTTAATTTAGGTACCACTTATGGATTGTCCCCAGTAATGAAGGCTTTAGCCAGAGCTAAGAGGAATAATGCTAAGAGTATGGACAATTTAAACTCTACTGTAGACCGTAAGTATGACATTCCCTGTAAATTTAACAATTCATGTTTGGTATTTTGAAATTTCAATAGAGTGACAAATGTTTTAAAAAGAGGTAAAGTTGTTCATTCCTGCCACTGAAACATTTTGCATTTATGTATCAGCTTTAGATGCACAGGATGTCCCAAAGTTTTTATAGGCAATGAATTGATTTATGCATGTCACTGTTATGGAGACTAATGCTCAGTAAATTTGCCAACTAAGGTCTGACAAGCAACAATGAAATGGAAGAGCAGCTAATCTTTGTTTTTGTGTCAGTTTACATAGTAGTGTTGCCCGGTAGTAAGTGTGTTCAAGTGTTGTGTATCAATTAAGAACTAACCCCTGTTCATTTATGTACTACTTCAGCAGTCCCTCAGGATTGAGGATAAATTATTTTCCCTCAGTTTCAATGGGTTTTGAGATGGCTGATAAGACTAACAAGCTGTCTTCAGGCTCTACCACCTGCAGGTGGGTGTTTCTTGCATGGTCAAATTCTTCCGTTGTTTGGAGGCTTATGTGCTCCATCTGATACCTCATCTTCATCTCTGTACATTCCCAACAGAGTGTCTCCTTCTGGTTGAAGCCTTCCTGAATTAACGTTTTCTATTTTGCTGGATTATGAACCCAGGGTTCTCATTAATTGGTGGAAATGGTGATTTCTTCATGGATGGTTTGAGGACATTTTTAAAACATTTTCACTATCCTCCTCTTCTCTTGCTACAATAGTGCTCCAAATAAAACAGTTGTCTTGTAGTCTGGTGTCAAGCATTTCAGACAGCTTATGGAGCTGTTTTTGAGTGATTACTACCTCAAAGCGAGGCACGTCAACTTAGAAAAGGAAGCTGTTTGTGAACCATCTTTCTTGCCACCAACTTCAGAAGATCTTGTGAAGACATCAATGGTTTGAACTCTCCAGTGCCTTCAGGCTCCTGCTGTAAGATGTTCACGTGTCTGAAGCACATAGGAGCACAGGGATCAGTGTTGCCTAGTAAACTGCGACCTTAGAATCAAGTTTGAGATCCTCCTCCTTAAATTCAGCTTACTTTCGTCAGCCAAAGGCTGAATTAGTTCATTTGAGGAGATGATTGTACATACAGTGCTTATAATTATGTCTGTGATGTGCATATAATCATCCATGTGGAGCAGTCTGAGTCAGGGATTGTCGTAGTTGAAGGTGCATGGCATGCAATTGTTAATAAGAGCTTTCAAGTAAACTAATACTACCATGTCCAATAGTCTATCCTTCACCAAGCCACATCATTGAAATTAGCAGGCAGCACAAAGTTTGTATGCTGTCAGCATTGCAGTAAATATACATGAATTCATCAGCATTACATTCCCTTCATCTCCACATTTTCCAACTTCATCCAAACTTTCCTTGTATCTTTCTTAGCTGGTTCTCCCTGATCTGCAGAGTGTTTATAGCATTTCTTTTATTGTTTCAGAGTTTTAGCATCCACAGTATTTTGCTTATCTTCCTAATTTGCTCTTCTTCTTAGGTGTTCCTGCAGGATCAAGTATAGCTTCCTTCCACTTCAGTGGGTGCTAAGGAACTAAATTGTCTGGATCTGTCAACCCTGCCACCACAGGGCCAGTGGTGTTTGCTGAAGTGGATGGGCATGATGCTCAGGATTTAATACACTACTGCTGTTTGTGTTTGGCCTGCATCTGGGCCTGTCTGAGATATTCCAAATTATTGACATCTTTGGAAGCTTCATCTCCATTTCAGGCAGTCTTGGGTTGGAGATTCCCATGAGCCAATGAGGATATTTCATTTTTCTGGGAGGCTTTAAGATTGTCTATGATTTGTTACCTCAGCCCTCCTGATAACCGCTGTGATGAAGCTCGGAGTAGACTGCGAGCTTGTTTGGGAAGTTATGTGAAAGGAGATGCAGATGTGTGGCTTGACCAATACATCTGCCTTAATATTAGCAATATTGGCTTGAGAGAGGACATGGATATTGCAGCACTTTTACTGTCAGTGTATTTGCAGGATTTTGCTGCAGCATTGTTGGTGGCATTTCTCAAGGGATTTGAAATGTCTGCTGTCCATGTCTCCAATATATACAGCAGGGCAGGTATCACTGCTCCTTTGTAGACCATGAGCTTGACACTGGGTTTGACATCAAACACTCAGTTTCTTAGATAGTCAATGATCATTCTGGTACGCTGGAGATAATGTTGAATTTCATTGTTGATGTCTGTCCTCACTGAGAGGAGGTACCTAAGATATGGGAATTAATTCTCATTATCAATGGCTGGGATGGTTGGGAGACAGTGTTATGCAGTGAGACCAGGCTGACAGAGGACCTTTGTCTTCCAGAAGTGAAGCCTAAGGCTCATTCCCTCAAATGACTCCACAAATGTATCCACATTAGTATGGAGCTTGGCCTCTGCATATGCCCACACGCAAGCATCATCTGCATACTGCAGCTCAAAGGCAGTAATTGGGGTGGTCTTGGTATGGACTGGAGGTGACCTGATTGAACAGTTTTCTGTTTATCCTGTAGTTCCACCCTACCAGGAAATCTCAGGGAGACGACATGGCTTATTGGCCAAGGAAGATAGCGAAGAGCTCTGGTGCAAGGAACCAGCTTTGCTAAATACCAGTTTGCACATGTTTATGGTCAGTGGGTGATCCATTGGTGACAGTCATTCATGGCTTGCAGACTGTTGTGCAGCAGGTAGAGAACGGTGGTAAATTTGTCTTGTTGTGAAGATTCTAGGGCATGCTAACCATCTGCTCTGCCTGTTGACGGACAGAATTCACATTGTGACTTTGAGAGGAATTCTTCAGTCACTAGGAGAAGATCATTCAAGAGGGTTTTTGCGATGACCTTCCCTCCAGTGGACATCAAGGAATATTCCTGTGTAGCAACCATGATTGATCATTTCTTTCTTGAAGATGGCCATATTTATAACATCTCAGAGATCCCCTAGCATGCTGTGGAATCTGATCAAGGACATTCATGTCAAGGACTGAGTCTTAGTTGAGGAGATCCTGGAAATGTTCCTTCTAAGGAGCATTCTCTATCTTTTAGTCCTTTACGGGTGCCACTCTGTCTGAACTCTAAGTGGGGTAGCTCCTTGGATGCTTGGACCATAGATTGACTTGACTGTGCTGAAGAATCCACACAAGACTTGCTTGGAGGTAAATGTATTTCCTATGCTCTTTCTACCATATGTTCTTCAGGGCATGCATTATTTTGTTGGACTTTGGCCTTTATTTTTCAGCGAATGAGTATTTCCAGCATTTTCATTTATTATTTCAGATATTTAGTATTTGCAGTATTTTGTTTTATCTCCCTAATCTGCTCACTCAGCCCTTCATAAGCAGATGGGAGCAAGAGTCTATTGGCTAGTGTTAATCCAGTTTGTGAATGTGCTCATTCTTTTTATAACAACAAGAACTCAGTTTTGCTTTCTGTTACAGGAGAAACCATCACTACTTCAGTGAATGAGAATGATGTAAAAAGAGATGGTGAGGGATTAATCCTAAAAATTTTACTTTTGTAGTAATGTTCTGTTTTCAAAACTTTACCCAAATTTTGGCTAAATTAGTAAAATTGTATAGATTAGATTAGATTAGATTAGATTAGATTACAGTGTGGAAACAGGCCCTTCGGCCCAACAAATCCACACTGACCCGCCGAAGTGCAACCCAGCCATACCCCTACATTTACCTCATACCTAACACTACAGGCAATTTAGCAAGACCAATTCACCTGACCTGCACATCTTTGGACTGTGGGAGGAAACCGGAGCACCCGGAGGAAACCCACGCAGACACGGGGAGAACGTGCAAACTCCACACAGTCAGTCGCCTGAGTCGGGAATTGAACCCGGGTCTCTGGCGCTGCGAGGCAGCAGTGCTAACCACTGTGCCACCGTGCCGCCCACATATAATTTCTGAATATTTTGGATTCAGTTATTCTTTGTGTGTGGAAGTGATGTGTCATGTACATAACATATCCTTCCTTTTTATGACATCATCCAAAGAAATGCAGCATAAATAAAACTTAGAAATATTTAGGATAAGATTTTTAGGATGGCTTTCCACTTAAGAAAATGGTAGGTGGGCCAATCTAGGACTTGCATGTCCACTGTAAAACCATTGTGAATGTGGGTGAGTGGGAGCCTGGTGGGAAGACCATCTGAGGAATTTTATGAAATGTCCCCCACCTACAAATCCACCAGCAAGTACATGTAAAAATTTGCACTTAATTTCCAAAATAAATCAAACTCAAATCAACTAATTTGACTTTTTCCTTCTCCAACATCCAAAACCAGTTTTTTTTAGTTAAGTTCATGAATCAGCAATCTTATCAACTATTCTATGTCCCGTTTGTTTTTTATGACAGCATCAAGAAATTTTCTAGAGCTTAGAGGCTTTGTAAAGTTAGTGAAATGACAGGGTCTCTCTTGAAATACTTTATCATGTGTTTGTTTATATTTTGCTCACAATGGATAACAGTGAAGAAGTAAGTATTAATGTCACAAGTTATTATAGCAGTGATAGATTCAAAATTACCAAACAATGAGATGAATGAAAATGTGTGTGTGCATTGGCTGGAAAGGTTTTAAATTAAGTGGTTTCAAGTTGGTCCCAACTCACTTCATCATGGATAAGGACCAGTGTAAAAACTGACTCTTGTTTAATACAGTGCTGATCTAAAGTTGAGATCTTTTCTCTATGTTAAAAATGTGCCTAATTTAGGAATGGCTACTGTTAGTCAGATGACTAGTTACACTCCCTCAGCTGAAGGAACAAAGTCATTATGAAAAGTTGATTTCAATCTTATGTATTTCCAAATTTTTGATGATGACCTTGACCCCATCACTACCTTTGTTCCTGATGTCAGTATAAGGAAATTAATGCAGCTTTCAATCATATTCTCTTTCATGTGAATAACACCTTTAATATGTAGATCACCTAAACTAAATTGATTTATTTCATGATGCTTTCATGGAATGAAAGCACTGTTGGCTAGACCAGCATTTGCCCTTGAGAAGGTGGTGGTGAACCACATTCTTGAATAATGACATTCCATCTATTGTAGGTATGTCTACAGTGTTGTTAAAAAGAGAGTTTGAGGTCTTCAAGTAAGTCATTTAATTGGAGCATTTTGTTATACAAGAAGCAAGGCCAATGTTTGACTATGTTAGTTATATTGCAGCCCTTGTTATGGTAGTTGAGAATGTTACCTCATTAGTAATGTAACAGATTCCAATGTTCTTTACTGGCATTGTTGGCATGGATCGGTCATCTTGGTGACAAACAGTCAATCAAATTATGGAAATCCTGGACACCCAACCAAGAAATTAAAGCAACAAAATAAATCATTTTAAATTCTTTGATTAATTTAAATTGTGATTTGCTTGAAGTGAAAGCAGAATCTCAAATACTCTTGCAAACACTTTTGTAAATTTTGGCTTAAAAACTTACTAATTAACCATTTAAAGGCTCTCCACATTCTTTCAAAGTCAGTTCTGTTGTTCAATGTTTTATTAAATACATGATTTGGAGATGCCGGTGTTGGATTGGGGTGTACAAAGTTAAAAATCACACAACACCAGGTTATAGTCCAACAAGTTTAATTGGAAGCACACTAGCTTTCGGAGCGCCACTCCTTCATCAGGTGATAGTGGAGGACACAATTCTAAGGCACAGAATTTATAGCAAAAGTTAACAGTGTGACGTAACTGAAATTATACATTGAAAAATACCTTGATTGTCAGTTGAGTCTTTCATCTGTTCGAATACCATGGTAGTTTCATTTCTTTCATGTGTAAATCACAAAACCTTTTTTTAAAAATGTTTCATTCTCAGGTTAGCTATAACAATGGGTGTTAGCTAGACAATACATTGGAGGTGTTAGCCCCCTGTGTTCTCTGTCTATGCCATAATGTTTAGATTGATTCTAATCTAAAAAGTGAGATAACAGAGTTTTACATGAATTCATGCAGTTTTTGAGCAAAGTACAATGTAACTCTGCAAGTACAAATTCACCCCACAGAGACTTAGACCACTCTACACTCATGCACACACACATACACTCTCTCTCACAGACACTCACAACCCCCAACCCCAGACACGCACACACACTCCCAACTCACACATGCACCCCCTCACAGACTTAAGACACTCTACACTCACTACACACACACATGTACACTCTCTTTCACACTCCCAACCCAGACTGACACACACAAACACCCACATGCACACATATATTTTGTGGGGTGAATTTGTACTTGCAGAGTTCCATTGTACTTTGCTCAAAAACTGCATGAATTCATGTAAAACTCTGATTCTAATCTAAAAAGTGAGATAAAAGAGTTTTACATGAATTCATGCAGTTTTTGAGCAAAGTACAATGGAACTCTGCAAGTACAAATTCACCCCACAAAATATATGTGTGCATGTGGGTCTTTGTGTGTGTCAGTTTGGGTTGGGAATGTGAAAGAGAGTGTACGTATGTGTGTGTGTAGTGAGTGTAGATGTCTTAAGTCTGTGAGGGGGTGCATGTGTGAGTTGGGAGTGTGTGTGCGTGTCTGGGGTTGGGGGTTGTGAGTGTCTGTGAGAGAGAGTGTATATGTGTGCATGAGTGTAGAGTAGTCTAAGTCTCTGTGGGGTGAATTTGTACTTGCAGAGTTACATTGTACTTTGCTCAAAAACTGCATGAATTCATGTAAAACTCTGTTATCTCACTTTTTAGATTAGAATCAATCTAAACATTATGGCATAGACAGAGAACACAGGGGGCTAACACATCCAACATATTCTGGATCAGTGGGGCTGGAAGAGCACAGCAATTCAGGCAGCATCCGACGAGCAGCAAAATCGACGTTTCGGGCAAAAGCCCTTCATCCTTTATTCCTGATGAAAGGCTTTTGCCCGAAACGTCGATTTTGCTGCTCGTCGGATGCTGCCTGAATTGCTGTGCTCTTCCAGCACCACTAATCCAGAATCTGGTTTCCAGCATCTGCAGTCATTGTTTTTACCTCCAACATATTGTCTAGCTAACACCCATTGTTACAGCTAATCTGAAAATGCAGCTATTTTCAAAAAACGTTTTGTGATTTACACATGAAAGAAATGAAACTATCATGGTATTCGAACAGATGAGAGACTCAACAGACAATCAAGGTATTTTTCAATGTATAATTTCAGTTACGTCACACTGTAAACTTTTGCTATAAATTCTGTGCCTTAGAATTGTGTCCTCCACTATCACCTGATGAAGGAGCGGCGCTCCGAAAGGTAGTGTGCTTCCAATTAAACCTGTTGGACTATAACCTGGTGTGTGATTTTTAACTTTATTAAATTCATACTGGACTGAACAAGTAGTCACATTTAAGGTGATTCTAAAGCAATGTGTGAACAGGAAAGTTGAAATTCTCATGGATCTCAGTGATTGTGGATTGTGGGATAGTTCAAAATGAGTCACAAGATGCAACTTAAGAATTTATATCCTGATCCATGCATGCCTTACACCCAGAGGTTGTGGTCAATTTCAGAGGAGCAATGACAGTGAGCGCTGACCACTGTATCCATCATCCCCAACAAATCCAGCCATTGTGTCCTCTATAGGCATCCAGTGATTATTTGTGACATAGTTGATGAAGATATTCCTTACTCTTCATCAATTTAGATTGAATAGATTCTCGCTAACATGACTCCTTTTAAAGTGCTTAATGTTTTTGTTTTAGTTCATTGTACTTTACTGGACAAGGAACAATGGAAAGTTTCTGAGTTCATTAATGGAAGAAAAATATACAAACAGTAGCAGAGGCTGGGATTTTCCTTCTTTTAGTTAATGAGACTAAAAGACATAGAAACAGAAATTGGGCCATTTGTCCCATTGAGTCTGCTCTGCCATTCAATCATGGCTGATACATTTCTCAACCCTATTCTCCATTTTTCTCCCCATAACCTTTGATCCTCTTGACAACCAAGAACCTATCTATCGCTGTCGTAAATATACTCAATGACCCGGCCTCCACAGCCTTCTGTGGCAATGAATTCCATCGATTCACCACTCTCTGGTTGAAGAGGTCCCTCCCAATCTCTGTTCTGCCACAGAAGGCTGTGGAGGCCGGGTCATTGAGTATATTTACGACAGCGATAGATAGGTTCTTGGTTGTCAAGAGGATCAAAGGTTATGGGGAGAAAAATGGAGAATAGGGTTGAGAAATGTATCAGCCATGATTGAATGGCAGAGCAGACTCAATGGGACAAATGGCCCAATTTCTGTTTCTATGTCTTTTAGTCTCATTAACTAAAAGAAGGAAAATCCCAGCCTCTGCTACTGTTTGTATATTTTTCTTCCATTAATGAACTCAGAAACTTTCCATTGTTCCTTGTCCAGTAAAGTACAATGAACTAAAACAAAAACATTAAGCACTTTAAAAGGAGTCATGTTAGCGAGAATCTATTCAATCTAAATTGATGAAGAGTAAGGAATATCTTCATCAACTATGTCACAAATAATCACTGGATGCCTATAGAGGACACAATGGCTGGATTTGTTGGGGATGATGGATACAGTGGTCAGCGCTCACTGTCATTGCTCCTCTGAAATTGACCACAACCTCTGGGTGTAAGGCATGCATGGATCAGGATATAAATTCTTAAGTTGCAGCTTGTGACTCATTTTGAACTATCCCACAATCCACAATCACTGAGATCCATGAGAATTTCAACTTTCCTGTTCACACATTGCTTTAGAATCACCTTAAATGTGACTACTTGTTCAGTCCAGTATGAATTTAATAAAGTTAAAAATCACACACCAGGTTATAGTCCAACAGGTTTAATTGGAAGCACACTACCTTTCGGAGCGCCGCTCCTTCATCAGGTGATAGTGGAGGACACAATTCTAAGGCACAGAATTTATAGCAAAAGTTTACAGTGTGACGTAACTGAAATTATACATTGAAAAATACCTTGATTGTCTGTTGAGTCTCTCATCTGTTCGAATACCATGATAGTTTCATTTCTTTCATGTGTAAATCACAAAACGTTTTTTGAAAATAGCTGCATTTTCAGGTTAGCTGTAACAATGGGTGTTAGCTAGACAATATGTTGGAGGTAAAAACAATGACTGCAGATGCTGGAAACCAGATTCTGGATTAGTGGTGCTGGAAGAGCACAGCAATTCAGGCAGCATCCGACGAGCAGCAAAATCGACGTTTCGGGCAAAAGCCTTTCATCAGGAATAAAGGATGAAGGGCTTTTGCCCGAAACGTCGATTTTGCTGCTCGTCGGATGCTGCCTGAATTGCTGTGCTCTTCCAGCCCCACTGATCCAGAATATGTTGGATGTGTTAGCCCCCTGTGTTCTCTGTCTATGCCATAATGTTTAGATTGATTCTAATCTAAAAAGTGAGATAACAGAGTTTTACATGAATTCATGCAGTTTTTGAGCAAAGTACAATGTAACTCTGCAAGTACAAATTCACCCCACAGAGACTTAGACTACTCTACACTCATGCACACATATACACTCTCTCTCACAGACACTCACAACCCCCCACCCCAGACACGCACACACACTCCTAACTCACACATGCACCCCCTCACAGACTTAAGACATCTACACTCACTACACACACACATACGTACACTCTCTTTCACATTCCCAACCCAGACTGACACACACAAAGACCCACATGCACACATATATTTTGTGGGGTGAATTTGTACTTGCAGAGTTCCATTGTACTTTGCTCAAAAACTGCATGAATTCATGTAAAACTCTTTTATCTCACTTTTTAGATTAGAATCAGAGTTTTACATGAATTCATGCAGTTTTTGAGCAAAGTACAATGGAACTCTGCAAGTACAAATTCACCCCACAAAATATATGTGTGCATGTGGGTGTTTGTGTGTGTCAGTCTGGGTTGGGAGTGTGAAAGAGAGTGTACATGTGTGTGTGTAGTGAGTGTAGAGTGTCTTAAGTCTGTGAGGGGGTGCATGTGTGAGTTGGGAGTGTGTGTGCGTGTCTGGGGTTGGGGGTTGTGAGTGTCTGTGAGAGAGAGTGTATGTGTGTGTGCATGAGTGTAGAGTGGTCTAAGTCTCTGTGGGGTGAATTTGTACTTGCAGAGTTACATTGTACTTTGCTCAAAAACTGCATGAATTCATGTAAAACTCTGTTATCTCACTTTTTAGATTAGAATCAATCTAAACATTATGGCATAGACAGAGAACACAGGGGGCTAACACCTCCAATGTATTGTCTAGCTAACACCCATTGTTATAGCTAACCTGAGAATGAAACATTTTTAAAAAAAGGTTTTGTGATTTACACATGAAAGAAATGAAACTACCATGGTATTCGAACAGATGAAAGACTCAACTGAAATTAAGGTATTTTTCAATGTATAATTTCAGTTACGTCACACTGTAAACTTTTGCTATAAATTCTGTGTCTTAGAATTGTGTCCTCCACTATCACCTGATGAAGGAGTGGCGCTCCGAAAGCTAGTGTGCTTCCAATTAAACTTGTTGGACTATAACCTGGTGTTGTGTGATTTTTAACTTTGTACACCCCAGTCCAACACCGGCATCTCCAAATCATGAATTTAATAAAACATTGAACAACAGAACTGACTTTGAAAGAATGTGGAGAGCCTTTAAATGGTTAATTAGTAAGTTTTTAAGCCAAAATTTACAAAAGTGTTTGCAAGAGTATTTGAGATTCTGCTTTCACTTCAAGCAAATCACAATTTAAATTAATCAAAGAATTTTAAATGATTTATTTTGTTGCTTTAATTTCTTGGTTGGGTGTCCAGGATTTCCATAATTTGATTGACTGTTTGTCACCAAGATGACCGATCCATGCCAACAATGCCAGTAAAGAACATTGGAATCTGTTACATTACTAATGAGGTAACATTCTCAACTACCATAACAAGGGCTGCAATATAACTAACATAGTCAAACATTGGCCTTGCTTCTTGTATAACAAAATGCTCCAATTAAATGACTTACTTGAAGACCTCAAACTCTCTTTTTAACAGCACTGTAGACATACCTACAATAGATGGAATGTCATTATTCAAGAATGTGGTTCACCACCACCTTCTCAAGGGCAAATGCTGGTCTAGCCAACAGTGCTTTCATTCCATGAAAGCATCATGAAATAAATCAATTTAGTTTAGGTGATCTACATATTAAAGGTGTTATTCACATGAAAGAGAATATGATTGAAAGCTGCATTAATTTCCTTATACTGACATCAGGAACAAAGGTAGTGATGGGGTCAAGGTCATCATCAAAAATTTGGAAATACATAAGATTGAAATCAACTTTTCATAATGACTTTGTTCCTTCAGCTGTCCACTCTGTCCAGGCCATTCAGAATTCTATAAGTTTCAATTATATACCCCCTCATCCTTCTAAATTCCATCAGGTATAGACCCGGAGTCCTTAAACGCTCCTCATATATTAAGGCTTTCATTCCTGGGATCATTCTTGTGAGCCTCCTCTGGACCTGCCCCAGGGCCAGTACATCCTTCCTGAGGTATGGGGTCCAATATTGCTCACAATACTCCAAATGTGATCTGACCAGAGCTTTATAAAGCCTCAGAAGAACATACCTGCTTTTATGTTCTAGTTCTCTCAAAATAAATGCCAACATTGTATTTGCCTTCCTAACCACCAACTCAACCTGCAAGTTTACCTTAAGAGAATCCTGGACTGAGACTCCCAAGTTCCTTTGCACTTCAGACTTCTGAATTTTCTCCCCATTTAGAAAATGATCTTTGCCTCTATTCTTCCTACAAAACTACATGACCTCACATTTTCCCAAAATTGTATTCCATCTGCCACTTTTTTGCCCACACTCCTAAACTGTCTAAATCTTTCTGCAGCCTCCCTGCCTCCTCAATACTGTCTGTCCCTCCACCTATCTTTATATCATCTGCAAACTTAGCCAGAATGCCCTCAGTTCCTTCATCTAATATATAAAATGAAATATTGTGGTCCCAACACTGACCCTTGCACAACACCACCAGTCTCTGGCAGCCATATTAAGAAGGACCCTTTTATCACCACTTTCTGCTTTCTGCCAGACAGCCAAGCTTCTATCCATGCTAGTACTTGCCTCTAATACCGTGGGCCTTTATCCTACTCAGCAGCTTTCTGGAGGGTACCTTGTCAAAGGCCTTCTCCAAGTCCAGATAGATAACATCCATTGGGCTCTCCTTGGTCTAACCTGCTTGTTACCTCCTCAAAGAATTCTAACAGATTTATCAAACAAGACCTTCCCTTGATGAAAACATGCTGATCTTGCCCTGTACTTCCAAGTATTCAGAAATCTTGTCTTTCACAATGGATTCCATAATCTTACCAAGGACTGAGGTACGGCTAATCGGCCTGTAATTTCCTGTCCTTTGCTTCACTCCCTTTTTGAACGGGGGGGTTACATTAGTGATTTTGCAGTCCTCTGGGACCCTCCCTGACTCTAATGATTGCTGAAAGATCAACACTAATGCCTACACTATCTAATCAGCTATCTCCTTCAGAGCTCTGGGGTGTAGTCATGTGATTTATCTACCTTCAGACATTTCAGTTTGTCTAGCACCTTCTCCTTGGCGATGGCCACCATACTTACGTCTGCCCCCTCTGACTCTCTTGAAGTTTTGGGATATTACTCGTGTCTTTTATCATGAAGACTGACACAAAGTACTTATTGAGTTCTTCAGTCATTTCTTTGTTTCCCATTACTACTTCTCCATCATTATTTTCCAGCAGCCCAATGTCCGCTTTTGCCTCTCTTTTGCCCTCTATATTTCTAAAGAAACTCTTGCAATCTTCTTTTGTATTACTGGCTAGCTTACCCTCATATTTAATTTTCTCCCTCCTTACTTATTTTCTCGTTATTCTGTGTTGGTCTTTGCAGGCTTCCCAATCCTCTGCCCATCACCATATTATATGCTTTCTCTTTTGCTTTGATGTTGTCCCTAACTTCTCTTGCCAGCCATGGTTGCCTCATTCTTCCTGTATCATGCTTCTTTCTCCTTGGGATGAATCTCTGCTGTGTCTTGCGAATTACTCCCAGAAACTCCTGCCATTGCTGTTCCACTGTCTTTCCTGCTCTTCTCCCAGTCAATTCTACCCAGTTCCTCCCTCATACCTCTGTATTTGTCTTTATTCAGCTGTAATACCGTTACATCTGATTCCACCTTCTCCCTCTCAAATTGCAGAGTAAATTCAATCATATTATGGTCACTGTCTCCTAAGGGTTCCTTTACCTTAGGCTCCCTCATTTGCCCACCTGTCTGTCTTTTTGATTGGATACATATCATTGGATATTTAGCTCCCACTCCTCCTGACCCTCTTGCAGCCATGTCTCCATGATGCCCACCACATCATACCTGCCAATTTCGATCTGCCCCACAAGATCATTTATCTTATTTCATGTATTATGTGCATTCAGATACAACACCTTCAGTCCTGTATTGCTGTTGCTCTTCTAATTGTCATCCCTTTATCCAGTGTGCTTGAAGTTTGATTCTGAACCCTTTCCAAACACTCTGTCCTATTTTATATTCTGGAGACTTTAATAAATGCTCCTGAGTTCTCCTTTTTTTTCATTTCTTTTTCATATTTTTCCATGCAGTTGAATCTACCCCCACAGATGTTAACCTGCTGCTTTGTTTCCCATAGGCTCCCTCATTTGCCCACCTGTCTGTCTTTTTGATTGGATACATATCATTGGATATTTAGCTCTCACTCCTGACCCTCTTGCAACCATGTCTCCATGATGACCCCCCACCCCACTTCCTAGTTAAAGTCCTGTTGACCACCCTATTTACCCTTTTCGCTATTTACCCTTTTCGCTAGAACACTGGCCTGGCTTGGTTCAGGTGGAGACCTTCCCTGCGGTACAGATTCCTCCTGTTCCAATAGTAATGCCGGTGCCCCATGAAAAGGAACCCCTCTTTCACATTCCACTCTTTTAGCTACATGTTTACTTCCCTTATTCTCATGTCCCTATATCAATTTGCACTTGGCTCAGGTGATAATACGGAGATTATAACCCTTGAGGACCTATTCTTTAATTTAGTTCCTAGTTCCTGATAATCCCTAAACAGATTCACCCATCTCTGGACTCATAGCAGAAGCTGTAATGAAAAGATTAGAACAAACAGTCTTACTGCAAATTCAACCCAAACTCTGGGTCAGATATGTGTGACACCTTTGTAATAATTAAAAACACAGAAATAGAAAACACACACCGGATCATCAACGCCACACTCACAGGAATCTGATTCACTAGAGAGGAAGAAAAGGACAACCAGCTCCTATTCCTAGACGTGATGGTACAGAGAACACCAAATGGAGAATTCACCACAAAGGTATACAGGAAAACCACACACACAGACCAAGTCCTGAACTACGAAAGCAACCACCCCAACACTCACAAAAGAAGTTGCATCAAGACACTGTTCAAAAGGGCCACAACACATTGCAGCACACCAGAACTGCGAAAAGAGGAAGAAAAACACCTCTACAATGTATTCGCCAAAAACGGATACTCCTGCAATTTCATCAACAGATGCCTAAGGGAAAGACAACGGAATGATGACATGCCACAACCCAAAGAACTAGCCATGTTACCATACATCAAGAACATTTCTGAACTGACTGCCAGACTACCAAGACCACTAGGACTCATAACAGCACACAAACCAACAGCCCCACTCTCAGACAACAACTCACCAGGACAAAGGACCCGATACCCAGCATGAGCAAAACCAACATAGTGTACAAAATCTCATGCAAGGACTGCACAAAACACTACATAGGACAATCAGGAAGACAGCTAACGATCTGTACCCATGAACACCAACTAGCCACGAAACGACACGACCAGCTATCCTTAGTAGCCACACACACAGATGACAAGCAGCATGAGTTCGACTGAGACAGAACTACTATTATAGGATAAGCCAAACAGATAACAGCCAGGGAATTCCTAGAGGCATGGCACTCATCCACAAACACATCGACCTGGACCCAATATACCGGCCACTTCAGCGGACAGCTGGAACTGACAACCGGAAGCAGCAGAGACAAACCACTATAAATGCCGGAGGAAGCATCACAGAAGCGCTTCACAGGAGGCTCCCAAGCACTGAGGATGTCACCTAGACAGGGGACGAAATGTCTGCAACACAAATTCCCAGCTCGGCAAACAGAACCACAACAATGAGCAACCGAGCTACAAATCTTCTCACAAACTTTGAACAGGTCACCTTTCTTGAACTTTCCTACATTGTTCGTCCTGATGTGGACCACAACAACTGGATCCTCCCCCCTGTTTAATGAGTATCTTTACCAGGAGATCCCCCATGCTCACTGAGAAAGGCCATCTGGTCAAAGCTTGCCATATGAGCCCCTTCATTGGTCATCTGCAGGCTACTTAAAGTCATCGAGTCATACAGCACAGAAACACACCCTTCCGTCCAACCAATCTATTCCAATCATTGTCCCAAACTAAACTAGTCCCTCCTGCCTGCTCTTGGCCCATATCCCTCCAAACCTTTCGTATTCATATACCTATCCAAATGCCTTGTAAACTTTGTAACTGTACCCGCATTTACCACTTTCTCAGAGTTTATCCCACACGTGAATCACTACCTGTGTAAAAACCTTGCCTCTTATGCCAGCTTTTAAATTTCCCTCCTCTCATCTTTAAAATGTGCCCCCGAGTCTTGAAAACCCCCTCCTCGGGAAAGACAACTACCATTAACTCTATCTATACTTGTCATTATTTTATAAACTTATATTAGATCGCCCCTCAACCTCTTATGCACCAGCTTATTCAGCCTTTCTTTATAATTCAAACCGTCCATACCCGGCAACATCCTGATAAATTTCTTCTGAACCCTCTGGAGCTTGATAATATCCTTCCTATAACTGGGTGACCAGAACAGGACACAGTATTTCAGAAGAGGCCTCACCAATGTCCTGTACAACCTCAACATGTCTTTCCAACTCTTATACTCAAAGGACTGTGCAATGAAGGCAAGTGTTCCAAACACCATTTTAACTACACTGTATATACATGAGGCAAACTTCAAAGAATTATGTACCTGCACTCCTCTGTTCTACAACACTACCCAAGGCCCTACCATTAATTGTATAAGCTGAAAATGTGTTATTGGAAAAGCGCAGCATCCAAGGAACAGGAGAATCGATGTTTCGGGCATAAGCCCTTCTTCCTGAAGAAGGGCTTATGCCCGAAACGTCGATTCTCCTGTCCCTTGGATGCTGCCTGACCTGCTGCGCTGTTCCAGCAACACATTTTCAGCTCTGATCTCCAGCATCTGCAGCCCTCACTTTCTCTCATTAATTGTATAAGCCCTACCTTTGTTGTTGTACCAAAATGCAATGCCTCGCATTTATCCAGATTGATCTCCATCTGCCATTTTTCAGCCCATTGATCCACTTCATCAAGATCCATTTGTAATCTTAAAAAACCTTCCTCACTGTCTACTATGCCAACAATTTTGGTGCCATCTGCAAACTTCCTAACCATGCCTTCTATAATGTCATCCAAACCATTTATATGAATGATAAACAAAAGAAGACCGAAGGGCCTGTTTCCACACTGTAAGTAATCTAATCTAATCTAAAAAAAAGACCCAGAACCAATTCTGTGGACCACTGCTGGTCACAGGCCTCCAGTCCAAAAAGCAACCTCACACCATATTCTCTGTCTCCTGCAGTTAAGTCAGCTACATATCCAGTTTGCAAGCTCACCCTGAATCCCATGTGACATTACTAATTAGTCTACCATGCAGAACCTTGTCAAAGGTTTTACTAAAATCCAAAAAAAATGTCTAGCTTAGAGTGGTGCTGGAAAAGCACAGCCGGTCAGGCAGCATCCGAGGAGCAGGAAAATTGACATTTCAGGCAAAAGGCCTTCATCAGGACGGTCCTGATGAAGGGCTTTTGCCCGAAATGTCGATTTTCCTGCTCCTCGGATGCTGCCTGACCAGCTGTGCTTTTCCAGCACCACTGTTACCTAGACTCTGATTTCCAGCATCTGCAGTCCTCACTTTTGCCTAGTCCAAAAAAACAATGTCTACTGCTCTGCCATCATCAATCTTTTTGGTAACTTCCTCAAAAAACTTAATCAAGTTTATGAGACACAAGTTACTTCACCCAATCCGTGCTGACTATCCCTAATTAATTTTTGCCTCTCTAAATGTCCATAAGTCCTGTCTTTTATAATCACCTCCAACAATTTACCCACAACCGAAGTCAGACTCATAGGTCTATGTAGTTCCCTGGTTTCTCCTTGCAACTTTTCTTAAACAAAGGTACAACATTAGCCATCTTCCAGCCATCAGGCACCTCACCTGTAGTTATAGATGATGCAAATATTTCTGCAAGGGTTGTCGTAATTTCCTCTTTTACTTCCCACAACGTTACGGGATACATTAAATCAGGTCCGGGAGATTTATCCACCTTTATGTTCTCTAAGCCACCCTGAATTTTCTCTTCTGTAATGTGAACTGTTTGTAAAACATCAAAATTTATTTGGTCAATCATTTCCAGGGACACAATGTCTCACCCTGCATGAAGCTGCCAGCCAATTAGATGGCGGCAGCCACTATATGGAGGCCATGGCAATTGGCAGCTCAGCAGTGCTAAACAACAGGAGCAATGGGAATGGGGTGCATTCATAGGGTGTTGCTCACTGGGAGAGAAGTGTTAGAAAGTTGGATATAGAGACAGAAGTGGGGATTTCAGCAGCCACATCCTGCTTCCCACTTGTGTCCTCAATCCCAGATTGGAATAAATCCAGCTCCCCCCGCCCCCTAACCACCTCAAATCAGATACCTGTACCCCACTGTAGTAATTAGGAATGCTGCCACATATCTTGCCTGCTGGGCACTCAGTTATTTTGCTGGTGACAGAAAGAGGACCTTAAGTGGTTGTTAATTGACCACTTGATTGCCTTAATTGGCAGTGAGTCAGAAGCCCTTCCCACCCAGAGATTAATTTTTGAGATGGTGTGAAGAAGCTGGTATCATCTAATGCCAAACCAACTGATTATTTGTCTTTTCTCCCACCTTCCCCACCACGTTTATCACTAACATCTGTCATAATGGGAATTTTGACACAAGTGGGGCTGCATTCAGTACTCCTTTGCTTGTGATTTCAACCAATCAGCTCTTCCCTCCTCCTACACTTTCAATTTCAGTCTTGTGTTTTAAATGAAATATCTGTAGCTCAGGCATTACCATCATTCTAAATCATGTTGAGTGAATTAAACCTCTATTCAAAAATGGATATTTTGGTGAGTATTTTTTGAGCTATATATGAGGTTACATTTAAAGATGATTTTGAAGTATGGTGGAATTTCTTGTGTCATTGCAGCAAAGTGATTCTTGCTTGATGTCTATCACACTGTCATATTTTAATACCAAATCTGTTTCTTCAGCTGATGACAAGCCCCCTGCAGTAAATATTCCAACTTTGGAGCATTCAAGGGTGAAGGAGCTGAGCAAGTCTGTTCCTATGCTCATGACTGAGGTAATGGAATCTAATTATGAGCAGGAACCATTGATAGTGAAGGCTGGCCATATGCATTATTGATGAAGGGCTTTTGCCCGAAATGTTGATTTTCCTGCTCCTCAGATGCTGTCTGACCTGCTGTGCTTTTCCAGCACCACTCTAATCCACACTCTGACTTCCAGCATCTGCAGTCCTCACTTTTGCCATATGCATTAGATGAATGGTACTAATTGCCCCCAAAAATGTTGAGCTGTCGAGCCGTAATGAGACTTTGGCATTTGAAAAAAAAATCTCCTGAGCCCAAACCTTAAATGAAGTCACTAGTTACATTTATCTGAGTTAATTAAATGACAGTAAAGTAATATGTTCAGAAAGCCTGCCTTATTCAAAGTTTAATACACCAAATAAGATGAATTATTTAGACAATAGTGAAGCAGATTCAGGGAGGTGGGATCAATTGTCTTGAGTCAAGTCCACTATAGAATCCGTGGGAAATATTGTAATGTTGATTAACATAGGCAAAAATGATTTCATACTTTTATTCAAGGTCATGGATGAACTTTGTTTAAATCCTGCATATGATCAAATGCTAGGATATGTAGGGTAATTGCAAAGCTTGGAATCTGGTAAGCAGGCAGGTGCATACCATGTACTGGGGAGACTGACTGTATCACTGCAGTGAAGAAGACAAAACGCAAAATCTGTAGATTAATCACTACTGCTCTGTAAGGTATTTACTAAACTTTTCTAAATCATTCAATATTCACCCTACTATAGTTTTTGTTGATCATTAGAATTTACTGTATATAACCTTCATTGCTGACACTACGTTTGCAACCTTCCTTCAAGGTAAAATGTGTTTTTGCTCTCAACAAGTAACTTTAAAATCTATCTTTCCAAGACTTGAATATTTCTTCCATTGCTGAAGCAGGTCTTCAGAAAACATTACAAACAAGACACTAAACCAAAATTTTCATCCGCCTTTTCACGTGGATGGCATTATTTGAGTAGGAGAAAGTGAGGACTGCAGATGCTGGTGAGCAGATTTAAGAGTCTGGTGTTGGAAAAACACAATAGGTCAGGCAGCATCCGAGGAGCAGGCTTATGTTGATTCTCCTGCTCCTCGGATGCTGCCTGACTGGCTGTGTTCTTCCAGCACCGCACTCTTGGCATTATTTAAGTATCAAGTTTTAGTGCTCTACTGGTTAATATTCCATCCTCAATCAAACCATTAAAAAGTATTTCAACGGTCATTCACTCTGTGACCTTTCAGAGGTATTGCTGGTGTAGAATGACTGATGTATTTCCTTATATAACAATAAATCAATCGCTTGAAGTATTTTGATTTGCAAACTTTGAACTACTTTTATAATGTTGAGTAATAAGGTGGCATGGTTTCTTCATGCAAGCCTAATGCATTTGGCTTCAACTCAAAAGCAAGGCCTATATTCCCCTGTCCCTTCCAACCAGTGGTCAGCCAAAGTGAATCCAGGTAACCTTTAAACTGACCAACTAACTGTGTTGTCTGTCAGTGATACCACTGTAAGCAATAAGTGGGGCAACAAGAATTTTACAAAATAAATAATTTTTGGATGGTAAGGAAGGCTCAAATAAATTTGTTAGTTTATTTTGCCTCAGATTTATGATTCAAGGTCTTGTGCATTTTCTGTAATTCTAAGCTGAAAGATATTGAATTACATTATTCCATTGATCTTGTTTTGACAGAGTGAATCAGACTCTGCTTCAGAGGTCAGCTTCAACATTGGATGGCACAGGAAGACTCCCAGCGATGCCAGCCATTCCTCAGATATGGCATCTGTGTCTTCAGTATGAATTTATTTGTTTATTGTCTATGCAGAAAGCCAGATCTTTGAATACACAGATGTTTGAAATAGAGGGCTTGACAACTGTAGCTGCCCCTCTCTGCTGGTTTGGCTAATTTTCTAAGTTGGAATATAAATAAATCCGCTTGTAAATTTCAGTCTGTGAGTGCCGTGGGAGGCAAGAGATATGCAATTGACAATCAATGAACTCCAAGGTCTTCCTGAGCCATAGGCTACTGAATACTTCTACCACACCATCTAGAAAATGTCAATTCACAATATTCAATAATATTTATTGCCATAAACAACAAACGGTAGATCTCGGGGAATATAACTGTACAGTTTGGAGTACCACGAGGCAGAATAAGGCAAAGGGTCAGGGCTAACATCTTTGTAGATAGGAACTTTGGAACCCCATGCAAAGTGGGTGATTGATAGGTTTCTCACTCTGTGTAACAGGTGACATAGTGGTATGCAGTGCCTGCCAGAGCTGATTTTGATTGAATTTCAAATTTCATGAGCGAGGAACTCCCTTGTATGTTATTGGGGAGTAACCTGAGTTGTGTCTTGCTATCGGCCATTGCTAACTTTTAGAAGAATTTATGTCACCATTCTTCCACTCATCAGTAATTCCTCAGTATGAGCATTGATTGCTACATAATTTAATGAGTGGTGCAGTTTCCCGTAGTTGTAATTACTGACCAGTCAAATCTTTTTAAATGGCAAACTGCATGTTACAAACTGCAAGAATTCCATGCTAAATTGACCGATGGACTATTGTGCATACATGACAGACAGCAACGGTAGGTAGTGTCATAAAGACTCAGCTCATAATCAACCTAACATTCCTCTCCCTGAACTCACCACCTATCTGCTCCTGCTATCCAACCTACCAAAGTTCACTGGTAAATTACCAGACTAATCCTTCTTACACTTCATGTGTAATAATTCGGAAAAGTGCTCTTGCATAATGGAGAAGAGGAGTGGATGTACCTTAAATTTCTTCTAGGTGTTTCTTGACAATATTTCAATGCAAAACAATTGGAATTATTCTCTGGAGCATTTGACTTGCATCTCTTTCTCCAATCCACTCCTCCATCTTTCCTGCTCTCAGAAATGCATTGACCATTTCATATCTTCAGTTCATGGATCTCCCCATTGAGGTTGATAAGTTTAGTTATTTCCCTTTGGGTACCAGTGAAAGAACTCTGCATGTACCTTCCTTATGAAATAGACATGTAACTAGTTGTTCTTAGATGTAAGCCCTGCTTTTGAATGATCATTTTCATGTGTCCTGTCAACTTGTGTTTTTTTTCTAGTATGTATGGCACTGCATGGCAAAGTAGAACAAATATCCGAAGTTTATCTTGGATTCAAGATCACTAGAAACATTGTGATGCCCTTATTGTTAGTTAAGCAAGCAATAATTCACTAAATATTTTGTTAGACCATAAGGAATGTTTTTGATATTTTATGCTAATGATTTTGCTTATAAATCTGAGTTATACTTCCTGAGGAGAAATTTCACCATTTCATGGAATTATCATACTTCGATATCAACATTACCTTTGTAGGAATTCAGTGTAATAGTGATGACTTGCATATTTCCTCTGCAGATAAATCTGCCAATCTGAGTGAGGCCATAATGGTTGAAGTAGTAATAAGTGTCTATCAATGCCACCTTCAGGTGAGTGGAAGCATCATGAGTGTCTACAGTGGTGATTTCGGAAGCATTGATGCTCAGGGGTCAGTCCAGTTTGCTTTGGATTACAATGAGAAGAACAAAGAGTTCCAGATTTATGTGAGTCAGTGTAAGGATCTGGCTGTAGTGGATGAGAAGAAGGGTCGAACTGATGCGTAAGTAGATAACAGTTTTCAAGCTTCTTTTTAGAAACCAATATTTTCTCTACTGTTTCTTTTCCTTTACATTATTTTTATTTATGTGTTGGCATTCATGACACTGAGAGGAAACTAATCTACACTCTGACAACTTTCTTTCCCCTATTTAATTCTACTCCTGTTTCTGCTTTCCCCCCTTCACTTTCACACTCTTGTGCCCACTTTCCACCACACCCCAAAACCAGGCAGATAGCATTGTTCAGATCAGTTGCTGTCAGATGAATGGCACAGTACACAGCACCTTCTCATTTTGCTACTTTGCTGCACCCTGCTCCTATTAGACACTCTGATAAGTTAATTTTCGTGCCTGCTACTTTCTGAACACCTGCATTCATATTGAACCTTTTAAGATTAAATAAGTTGTTGCTGTGCTGTTTTACATGTGAAATTCAATTTAGTAATCCTATCCCTGCCTGATGTCTCCACACATGCAAGAGTCACTGAATACTGATCAGCAATGGGACCCGTGCTACTGACATTATTGTCTCCTATCCTAACACAGAAGCATTCCTCGTTTAGCTCATCTTTACCTAGAGACAACTGAGAAACCTTTCTTATATCAATGGGTCATTAGTGCTCTTGAGTAACTACTTCTAACCAAAGAAGAGCAAAGAAAGTTAGATTTAACATTCTTTTACTGTTTGAAATGCAATGCTGCATTATAATTCAAACAGCTAAAGCAGGTTGTTTTGGGTAATTGCAGGTATGTTAAGACCTACTTGCTTCCAGACAAGGCACGTATGGGCAAGAGGAAGACCTCTGTCAAAAGACGAAACATTAATCCACTCTACAATGAAGTATTGAAGGTACGATGGGCGATGTTTGCAGTTTTTTGCATTGATTGGAAGACAGTAGATAGTTTTTAAGACCAAAACATTAAGTAGTTAAAAACTTCATTTGGATGTGCTTCTGTGATAGACTAGATACTAGAAAAGAATTCCTCACAAGCCAAAATCATATCATTCAAAGAGGTCATGTAGGTAGCATAGGTGCCACTTCAATGTAAATAGAATCTCGCATTCATAATTATACTTTTACTTTCCATCATCATCTTCATCTGTCAGATCGACTATTATTTTAGCTGCCACTACAGGAATGAAGCTAGAGACGTTACCCTTCATTACGGCCATACAGTGTTAGAACCCATCTAAAGAAATGCTACATCTTCCCTAATGCCTATTGTAGTATTACATCCTTTCATGTTTGAATGTGGGAGGATCAGATGTTGTGAAGTTTTCCAACAGTTGTTTGTGTTAACTTTATTGCACAACAGGAAAAATGAAGAAAGAAAAAGGCAAAACACTGCATTTGTATTTGGGAATAAACAGGGGCTGCTTACTTTTCCTGCATCACCACATTAACAGGCAATGAATGGTGATGTCATCCAATTCAGTTCATCTGGAAGAGAATGTCAAAATAAGTCCTGTCTGTATTGTTATGCCTAAGGCTTCTGCACTCAATCATAGTGATGTACTTCCTGTAAGAGTTTGTTGCATTGCATCTTCACTCAGCCTCAGTCAGGATCTTCTATAACAGAGTCAAGTTTGGGTAGGGTAGCACTTGGAATGAAGAGGAACCTGAGAGTTATCAAGGATATGGGCACCCTTGAAACTTCAAGGATATCTGGCACAGACTTCTAGGATATGGTCATGATGTTGTGGTCATAATGTAGTTAGTCATGTGATGATATGGCAATCTTAATGCAACATGTGCACAGTCCATAGCACTGGAATGGAATGGAATTAATAACTAACTCATTTGGTTTCTAGTATTATTGGTTGAGGGATTCGTACTGTTGAAGCTTTGAAAAATATCAGTGCTTTATTTAATTACAACTGCAGTCTACTAGAAAATAATGTAATTTTTAAACAACAATATCTCCTTCCTTCCCCCCCACAGTACAAAATTGAGAAGAGTGTTCTCCTAATCCAAAAACTCAATCTGTCCGTCTGGCACAATGACACATTGGGCAGGAATAGCTTTCTGGGAGAGGTGAATGTGGATTTGGCCAGCTGGGACTGGAGTAATCGAGAACTTAACTGGTATCTCCTAAAGTCAAGGGTAAGTAACTTACTAAATGCCACCAACCTGACTGTAATCTTGTTGCAGATCTATCTTGTGGCCTTTTAGAAAAATGGTACTTTGGGGCAACACGTAGCAATGATAGAGAAAATTGCTAGGATTTTGAAAAAAGAAAGTACAAAACCTACCATATTGAAAATCAAGATTCCACATTGCATTCCATTTCCCCATGTCCATTCCCAAGTAGATCACCCTTCAGTTCTAACCCTGAATTGATTTGAGCTTGCATTTAATTGCTTTTTTAATGACATTCCCATTTTGAAAAATTCTGTTTCCCCAAAGTATAGCAAATCAAAATCACTCAAAAAGTGGCTTTCAGGTATTTCGTTCACATTGCTGGTTTTCTTCACAAAATAGTCGAAAAGTGTAGTGCTGGAAAAGCACAACAGGTCAGGCAGCATCTGAGGAGCAGGAGAGCAACCTTTTGGACATAAGCCCTTCAACAGAAATGTCAACTTTCCTGCTTCTCAGATGCTGCCTGACCTGTTGTGCGTTTCCAGCGCCACACTTTGCAACTCTGATACTTCAGCATATGCAGTCCTCGCTTTTTCTCACTCTTCTCAACAAAATAGTCGAGGTCTGATGGGAGAGATGGTTTGGCAGCAGAATTGGAGACAGTAAGGATACGTGCAGATTGGGATGGTCAGTTTTGTGTGGAATGAGATTCTTCCTGAACTGTAGAAATCAATGATATTTAGTTGCAAGAAAGGCAACTGACCAAGGGTGTGAAATGTAGGGTGTTGTGTTAAGTATTGTGGAACTTCTCTTGATTTACCTTGTATTGTTCAGTGGGTGGGCAGGTTTAAGGGGAAAGCTTTTTCTGAATCTTTTTTTTTGGATTAGAGACTCTATGATGGAATAGATTACACATTTTCTGTGGAAAGAACAGCCTTGATGTTTTAAATTGCTGTCTGTTCGTTTCATTGGGCAGTCATTACTCAAGGCATTTGTCATTCCTTATGTACAGAGATGAAGGGTCACATGCATTGTTGAAATGAAATATCTAGAAATTCTGGTCAGAGTTGCGATACTCAACCATTAACTTCACAAAATGACATCTCCCCTTCACCATTGATAATGCATTGAGTGACATGAAGTTCCAAGTATCCATGCTGTAGAAATAATATAAACCAACCTCAGAAAGTTAGTCTTTTCCAGTCTACATGCCCTTTTAGCAAAGGGCATATGTTAGTCACCACTAACTGAACAGAAGATGATGTTTTGCACAACTTTCAATTGTTTTTGACTTTATTTGCAGTGTCCAGCGATGGGAGTTGGAGTGGATCACAGAGGAGAAATAAACCTTGCTATCAAATATATACCACCCGGCACTTTGGGTAAAAATTGATCTGTCTTTCATTTGGTGTTTTTATGGTCTAGATTCCAGTTATATTCTCTCTGAGTTTCAATTTGGTTGAGATTTATCAATGATCTTTGAAAACTCCAGTCGGTATATCTTATTCTCCATCTCCTGCTGGCTAATTGGTGAACAGAATGTGCAGTGTCTGCTCAGTGCTGCTTCAGTTTTTCAGCTGGTTAGTGTAGTCGAGGCAAAAATCTAAACTTGTGTTCCAGCAATGTGTGGCAGCAATCCACCAATATTCAACTAACCTGATTTTGTTCATTCTTAAATCATTTGTAAAATGAAAAATGTTGTGAGCATTTGAGCAATTGTCGACTTTTACCTCAATTTTGTGGAAGATTTATTGAAATTTACAGTTCCTTTACTTGCAACAGTGCTGGACAAGAACCTTCCTATCTCCACCTTACCACTTTACCATTAAGCAAGAAATCTTCTTACCAAAAAGTTACTCTTGGCTCACTAATGTTGTACAAAGACACTTTATTGTTTTTGTTGAAGAACCACAAATCATTATTGGATGCCAGTATATACTCAGGGAATTTTAGTTCCTTTGGTGAATTTATAATTCACTTGAGGAATGATGTCAAGAAGATAACAGATAATGGCTACGTAGTAAACTTTGACTGAATATTTGCACTATTGGATCCAGTTGCAGAACAAGTTAATTGGAAAAGTCATTGACATAAAAGACGGTGTAGTGAGGATGTTTGCCTAGGGATCTTTTGAGAAGGTGAATGGTATAAGAGTTACCTGCATATAACAGATCAGATCAACCAAAAAGATCGAGTCCAGATTGATCAATTATTGACCCAAGTGACATTTTTACATTTCAATAAAAACATTGTTTTTCAAAATTAGCTTGAACATTTGTGATCCCAAATCCCATTGTTAGATTGGCCATTTTCCTTTGCTTAGTATCACTCTGTATAGTTACATTGTGTATTTCAACCTGAGTGGGACATAGACATTGCTGTTTTTTAACTACTGCTAAATAATGAATGATCAAATGAACATCCAAGCGAAATGCACAGATTTGAGTGACTAATAATGCAGAGGTTCTTTTATTACCCCTCTGTACAGTTTATCTAGCTACCACACTGAGATTTTATCATTTTCAGGTTTGCAATGAACAGTGCAAATAATTCTGGAATAACTGTAGGGCAAGTTTTTAAAGTTATCTGATCATTAAGCTACTATATATACTGGTAGTTATTGACTCCTTCTGCCTGTGTTACGTACTTCACATATAGTTTGGGTCTGTAATATTCATCATTGTAGAAGAGCAATCAGGCCTATTAATTCTGGAGCCTACTTTGTTTTCTTGTAAATAGCAGGATGTCTGATGGCAGCATGGTGATCATGAGAGGAATCTTCTTTTTTTAGGGCTCTGTTATGATTGCTTGGGACAGTTTAGTTCTGATCAACCATCAGAAAGTAGAAAACCTTGATACATTTCTTCAATACCACATTGTCATTTTAATTTACTGCATTTTTGTTTTGGAAGTTGAAATATTTGCTTTTGAAAGGACTAATTTGCACTTTAAATAATTTATTAAGGTGCTGGAGATCCTCCCACTGGAGAGGTACATATTTGGATGAAAAATGCCAAGGATTTGCCCCAACTTCGATCATCTGGAGTGGACTCATTTGTGAAATGGTATTTTAATAGTTGTCTCTAATTGTTCACTGAATTCACAGATTTATTTCAATTTCAAATCCACAAAGGGGTTTGGAGCAAAAGGGGGATTTTTCATTTCATTGTCCCACGTATTTATTGTCATTCATAAACAAGATATTGGCCTGGATTTTGTCAGGACACAGAGTTGAAAACAAATGGGGTAGAGTAGGCCTGACAAGTTCAGATGCCCTTCAGGTACACAAGTGGTCAACATTGAACCTTCCCCAGGATTGAAGTTCCCACTGGTGGAGATATCATCCATTGAGAGCTGTCACCCAATCAGAATGTGGCAGCTTCTCATATTTCCAGCAGCAATAAAAGTATGGGTTTTGGTTGCACTGTATCCACCAGAGACCCAAGATTGTTCTGGGGCCCCAGACTAAAGGTGAGTATTATAATGGGAAGAGGAGTATAGGAACTGTGGCCACAGAAGTCAGATACAAGGGCCTGGGAGCTGCACCCCATTCCCAACATCAGGTCAATGAGTGCACACACAGTACAGAGAGGATAAAAGCACCTTGTTTCTGGCCTACTTAGGCAGGTGATATCTGTGGAACTGTTTAAGCTTTTAGTGGTCTGGAGTCATGCTTTGCACATATCATTGAAGCTCCACCACTAAAGGGACCTGAATGAGATAGAAGATACTGAAAAGTTTAACCCTCCAAAAATAGGTGGGGAGGTTTTTTCTAAATGAGGGGATGGGTCTGAGTGGGATTCTTTTTGGAGGGTTAGTGTGGACCCAGTGGGCTGATTGGCCTGCTCCCATGCTGTAGGGATTCAATGATTTCAAAAAAGAATGAAGATTTCTCAAGCTTAGACTGTGATCTCCCCTCAGGACCACAATCTGTCCCTCCCCAGAGGATAATCTGCCTCCACAGAGACCGAGATGTCTCTCCACTGGCTAGGGCCTCAATTTCTCCTCAGTCGGGTCTCTAAAGCCAAACCAGGATCATTCCCAATTGACTGTGTTCTCTTTTTCCTAACCCTCCTCAGGCCAGGATCTCTCTCTGCATCTGACTATAATCTCACCCCACCGTACCCCAAGAATTGTGATCTCTCCTTGGGTCTGATCTTCATCCCCTGACAAGGATTATTTCTGCCCAGACTTCAACCTCCGCGATACCCTGTTATGTGCCCCATGCCTAATGACACCTGAACCATTGCAAACTCCCAGTCCACCCTGATCTCTCCTTGTGGAATCTGTAATTTTTCCATCAAAACTGTGATCTCTGTCCCTTAAGACCACCATCTCTCCACACAGATATACTCACTTACTCTCACACACAGACAGACAGACAGACACACACACACTTGTTTATAGTTAAAAATCACACAACACCAGGTTATAGTCCAACAGGCTTAATTGGAAGCACACTAGCTTTCGGAGCGATGCTCCTTCATCAGGTGATTGTGAAGGAGCGTCGTTCTGAAAGCTAGTGTGCTTCCAATTAAACCTGTTGGACTATAACCTGGTGTTGTGTGATTTTTAACTTTGTACACCCCAGTCCAACACCGACATCTCCGAATTAACACTTGTATATGGATCTGAAAGCGCTCATACTTTATTGAATACAGTAAGCATCACCTATTTCATCAGAGTAAAGAAAGAGCTATACAAGACAGAGCTGACGTCAATTTGCTCAGAACAGTCCTATCATAATGTCGAGTATAGTCGTGGAATCTGTAAATTGTTGCAGTAATACAATAAACTTCCTATTGTTTATCAACAAGACTCACCCATTCAACCAAAACGGTAGCTATCCTTACTCACGCTGTACCACTTAGGGGTTGAAGGGACCAAGACCCTTAATAGCCACACACCCTTTCCCCTCTAGCCCCACCCTTGACTACAATGTTTCTTTTCTTCCTCACCACCATCCTTTGCTCACCCACCCCTGCCGACATATACAATCTCAACTGCATCAGGAAATAAATCAGTTATGATACCAGGCTAATTTTATGAAATAAATTGGAATTTTAGAAGTCTTAAACCATTTTTCTTCCCATTGCCTGAATCAAGCTTTACTCCACTTACTTGTCATGTCCTCTGCAATACCTAATTTATTCCTCCATCTATTCTGTTCGGTTTAACTTGCCTCACTATTTATCCCTCAGTTATGTGCTTCCTGACACAAGTAAGAAGAGCTACCAGAAGACTCGGATTGTGAAGAAGGATACCAACCCTATTTATAATCATACTATTGTATACGATGGCTTCAGAACAGAGGATCTGAAAGAAGCCTGTGTTGAACTGACAGTATGGGATCATGAAAAACTGACTAATCATTTTCTGGGTGGACTCAGGCTGGGGTTTGGCACAGGTAAACATATCATTTCTCTTTGTGCTTGTTGTGGGTGGAACTTGATGTCCTCCATGGAAAGATTGTAGACCTGGCTATAGACCCCCAGCATGAACAGCTGCACAGTTTAGTTGAGTGGGGAATGATTGTCTCCTGTCAGTGATTCCTACAAAAGGACATGAGATAAATGATGGTCAAACACGTAATGTATAAAGGACTGGAGGAAACGGTTAGAGGTGATTGGGTGGGACAAGTCCATGAACAGATTTGGAAATAAGGACAATGATATATTAGTTCATGCAATCATATTGGAATCAGAGAAACCATTACAAACTGCCTTGTGCAGAAAGAAACATTGAAATTTGTGTCTTAAATGGCCTAGTTGTTTTTGGACATGGGATGGGCAGTAAGGACAGTTTTCCAGAAATTTACTGGAAAGAAGCAAGAAAGGTTGTGGACAATATTTTGTACATGAAGAGCAAAAAGAAATAGCCTTTAACTGATTCACATGTGTAAATAGTGGGTTGGGGGGTTCAGCTAAGTACCAAGCATTAGCTAAAGGATGCTGATTCTGAGACAACAGCCAAAGGGATTATCAGAATTGAGATTACAGGCATACAAAACAGGGAACAGAAAAACTGCAATCTTTCCACCATCCCAAACTTTCAGGAAAAACCAACATATGCAGGCTTACATCCTGAATAGGCAGTTGAAAAGGATTAGGCTGTGATCGTGGAAAATGCTATATTGTCAATGCAGTCAGACTCACATTGCATGTGACACTTGTTACATTGGTTAACTTGCTATATTTCGTAGTGACATGTTTATAATTCCCTATCCTGTTTATCGTCACAATGCATGTTCATAAAAAATGATACATATCTCTATTATTGTTTCTGCGCTTTCTACTGCTGATGGAGTTGAGAATTATTGTGCCTGAATGCAACATAATTAATAACCTGATGCCATCTAGTGACATAGGATAAATAGGCAACTACATATGCATGAGCATAGCTTAACTTTTTCAGCTACCCTTCAGGATTCAGCAGCACATGTGTGAAATACTAATTTGTTGGAACTGCAGATACAGAAAACTGAGATCCAGTTTTCTCATTATGATACAATAGGCCACATTTACGAACCACTATTGTTGATTCTTGTTGATCTTTCACTACCGACTACTCACTTCATCAAGAGATTTCCCATATATCAATGCTTAATTTAATATTGCATTTTAGTAGTTGTTTGGATAGACAGCTTCTCTTCCTTTCCAATATACTGAACTGGATTTACTGTGGGCTTCTGGAGTCTGAGTCAGGATCAAATGAGGATCTTGAACTCACATGTGCCAGAAGTGCACTAGCCTTGTAATTAGCTGCATTATCCTTTGCTGTCCTTTTATAGATGGTAAGTGGAATGTCAATGCTGCCGGTCCAGAGTGAGAATGTTTCTAGAGTTAAGCAGAACCAGTTGGAAAGGTGTACCTTGCAAGGAGTAATGCTGATAGAGGCATTATCTGAACAATGAGCTGTTACTTATGTGGCCACTATCAGGGAGCTATGGACCTGAAGCCCAAGAACTCTCTGTACATCAATGCTGTTCAGGGTGCTGCCACTAACTATACTTTTCTGTAACATTTGCACCTCGGACTTACCCAGATTAATCTCCATCTGCCATTTCTCGCTCCTGCCTGAAACTGACCTGTGTCCCGCTGGATCCTTTCATGACCTTCTACACTATCCACAGCTCCATCGATCTTTGTATCATCTTCAAACTCACTAAACCACCCAAATACATTTTCATCCAAGTCATTTATATATATCACAAACAGCAGCAGACCCAGCACCTCAGCTGAAGGAGTCATATAAATTTCATTTGTGTATGTGTGAGGTCAGTGGAGTTAACAAATTTTCATACCGTTAATGCTTTAGGTCTTATGTTTTACAGGATATAGTTATGGAATCCCAGTAGAATGGATGGACTCTACA
Organism: Chiloscyllium plagiosum; assembly: GCF_037043375.1. Taxonomy (NCBI): domain Eukaryota; kingdom Metazoa; phylum Chordata; class Chondrichthyes; order Orectolobiformes; family Hemiscylliidae; genus Chiloscyllium; species Chiloscyllium plagiosum. The sequence continues at coordinate 40,606,175 of NW_028270149.1, forward strand.
GAAGAAGAGATAGCTCTCTGGCAAGACATGGTGTCAAATCCTAATGAATGGATACCAGGCTCCCTGCTACTTCGGTCTCAACTGGGAGGCAAGAAGCTTAAGTGAAATAGCACTTTGTGCACAAAGACTTAATCTTGACCTTTACTGCCAAAATATTATTTGTCAATCAGCAACTGAATTGATAGTGCACTTAGAAGACTTGATAACATGAATCAAGCCTTTTTGTCTGTTTCAAATATTTTCACCTTGTAAAATGACTGAATGTATGCCTTTACAGATTTGAATCTTAAATTCTTTTTAAAGAAGCCATTTCAAATCTTTGTACAAAATCTATTTTCTTAAAATTCTTGTATCCCAACTTTCATTTGGCCCTCTACATTTCTATGGTAGTTTTCTGTGTCCCATCTGTAGTCTATTCCTGCTTGAAGTTTCTCAACAACACTGGACATGTAATTTCAATGTTATTTCTCTTCCATCCTGAATAATGTTTTGCTGAAATATGAAAAAAAATTAAAAGGATTCAGCAAGTCTTGCAGAATCTGTGAAATGGGAAACGAGTTAATGTTTTGGAACTGTAGGTTACAACTGAAAAGCCATTGGCCTGAACTGTTAACACAGTTTCTCTCTTCAAAGATGCTGCCTGAGCTATAGAGAATTTCCAGCATTTTCTGTTAATCTAGACTTTCAGCATCCATAGCATACTGTTTCACATAATTATTTTGTTGAAGAGATTCTCAGGAACACTCCAATGTTTTATACCAAAGAATGATGGAATAGCTCTCTGTACCCATAATTTTCCTTTACAGTGAGCTTCTGGTTTCAAAAATGATGTGGAGATGCCATTGTTGAACTGGAGTGGACAAAGTCAGAATATCACAACATCAAGTTATAGTTCAACAGATTTATTTAAAATCCCAAGCTTTTGAAGCACTACTCCTTCATCAGGTGATAGGTTTCATCTGATGAAGGAGCAGCACTTCAAAAGCTTATGATCTTACCTATTGTGAGACTTCTGACTTGTTTTCAAAATGCCACCTAGGAAGTTTCTGAGTAGAGGCCAGTTAAATAAATAAGAACCCTTTCACCTAATTTTTGCATATCTTTTAAAATAGTTCCTGTTTTTTTCCTGACTACACAATAAGTCAAACTGAATTCCTACATTTGAATATTACCAGTTGAATGTGCTGTGAACAGGCCTGAAGAAATACTGGTCAGAGATCTGACATAGGAACAATAGTTCTAGATAGCTCCTGAGATATATTGAGACTTGCTAACCCTAGCAGTTAGTAATATGGAGGATGGTCTTTACATCCATTTTGCTTTAAAGGACTCTTTAAATTTAATGTGTAGGTGATTCCCCCTCCCTCCACATTAATTAGCAGGTGTAAAAAATTCAGTTGCAAGGGGTTTCAATTAAGAGCTTGCCAGTTCTCATGCTTAAACTGACACTAATGTATGGAGCACTTTGAGGAAATTAGGTTTTGCTCAGAATCTAAGTGCTGCATTTACTTCCCTTAAGAAATGCCATAACTGAGGTCGTTCAGAAAATAAGTACCATATGAAAGGATCTTAAATAGAGCCATAACATCCATCTGGCTAAAGTTGGTTAGAGACTCGTCTGCACCTGTAGGATTGGAATATTATTGCCATAGTAGAAATGTATCTGTCAAATTGTTCAGTTAGGTAATTGCTGTTTCATTATCAATAGAGGAATTATTTTTTGTAGATTCCTTTTTAGGTTGTTTGTCTCACGTTTCAAATATTTGGATTGTTGTATGCAGTACATACCCCACATTCCAAATGCGCTTGTTTTATTGCTGTAGTATTAACAAGTAGGAGGCAAACGATGTTTTAGATAAATGTTGAAGCTTCCCTCAAGTCATATCATAACTTCTTGTGTTTAACCACCTGCTGCTGTGTTGTGCACCAACAATGTATTTGTTGTACATATTAAGTACCCCTCAGTTAATGACAGTAATTTAAACTTTAGGCATTACCTACTAACTACAAACAGTAAATTGCATTGGTGTGCTTTAAATATGCTGATGCTGCTTCAAGGATTGCGTCATCTAGCCACCTGACATGGTTGGAAACTTTATGTAATTTTTTAAAAGTTGAAGTTCTAATTGAAATGGGTGAAATATCAGTGAAGTTTGTCTATTACAATGTGAGACCATTTATGAATTCATTCCTCACTTTCATTTACCTGCTATATTTAGCAGCCTGATAAAGGGCTAACTGAACATTGTGATCAGAGAAGAATATATTTTGACATCAATATTAGGCTTAACCCTTTGTTATTCTGAGTGATGGACAAGATAGCTATTGATCACTCCATTTCTAACTGGACCACATTTCAGTTGTGCATAACATCTTCTCCCTGTAATTTTCTCACTGGAAACAATTGATCTGTTGAGCAAAAAGGCATGAATAAACCTTAAAAATTTGAGGTGTGGTTGTATGCCTTCACCTCATTCATAATATTTTTAAATCTCTACAACCTTCTACCATTACTTAATGGTTTTGTCGCTGCTATTTTCTGACACAATTTGCATTTCAATGTTTACATGTTGTAATATATTTCAGTGTTTGATTAGCTGGTATTTAATTTTTATTAAGATGTCATAAAGCTTTTTGGTGCAAAATCAATGGATCTCAATATTGTTGAATTCAACTTGCATGATGCCATTATTGTTTTTTTCGAACTGAACTTAAGAAACGAGAAGTGGAAATTTGAGCTATGATTTCATTTTTGGACAGATAATAAAAGAAATAATAAGTATGTCAGGTTCTTTTGTTGACCTAAATTTTTTTTAAGGTTAATCTAACTTGAAAAAATATAACATCAAGTAGACGAAGAATCTATGGTAATATGTGGGTATAATAATATAATAAATTGAAATTACATTTGAAGGTGTTCTGTTTTCTATTTTGCACTGGTCATCAGTACTTTTCTTTAAATAACATTTTTCTCCTTTCTCTCTTCTTTCTCTTTCTTCACTACTCTCTCCCACCTGACCAAGTTCCAAGTCCTGACTAAATAAGCATCGTTGCACTGTAACATTGACATTAACATGTGACATTGCATCCAGCATTGCTACCATTTCAACTGATCCTGATTCTCACTGTTCACATACATACTGAGTTCCATCCTGATTTTATTCTATCTGTTCCCCTACTTCAAGGATGTTAACATTTTGTTTGTAGTCCTCAAATGAGAGTGGGCCAGGCCAAGCTGGTCTCTCTTGTTAGAAATTGTGGCTATTGCAGTAATTCAACAAGAAAGATAGAGAGCACGTAGATTAATCAGTTAAAGTATCTATGTCTTTGAGTAGGAACTGTTCTATCTTGTGCTTTAAATCAGGACTACTGCCTGCACACTGAGATACCAGGCTGGAATATAACTTAAGCTGCAGATGGCTTCAAAGACTGTTTGCTTCTTATCTCTACATAAGGTTCTTCCAACTCCTTAAGTAACGCTCCTTTATTTACAATTGTTCATAGTAGGTTATTAAATACAGTCTCTAAGTCTACAGTCTAAGACCTTTCTCAATGCTTGTACCAGACTGGTGGCTTCTGTCTTACTTGGCCTCCTCCATTGCCACAATGAACCAAATTTAAACTGGAGGAACAACACCTCATCTTCCACCTGGGCGGCACGGTGGCACAGTGGTTAGCACTGCTGCCTCGCAGCGCCAGAGACCCGGGTTCAATTCCCGCCTCAGGCGACTGACTGTGTGGAGTTTGCACATTCTCCCCGTGTCTGCGTGGGTTTCCTCCGGGTGCTCCGGTTTCCTCCCACACTCCAAAGATGTGCAAGTCAGGTGAATTGGCCATGCTAAATTGCCCGTAGTGTTAGGTAAAGGGGTAAATGTAGGGGTATGGGTGGGTTACGCTTCGGCGGGTCGGTGTGGACTTGTTGGGCCGGAGGGCCTGTTTCCACACTGTAAGTAATCTAATGTAAGTAATCTAATCATACAGCCCAGATGACTCAACATTGAATTCTCTAATTTTAGATAACCTCCCTTCCCTTTCCCCCAAATCCCTTCCCAGCCCCTGCCCCTCCCTTCAACTCCTCCCAGCCACCTACCGGATTCATTCCTCCCACTGACCAATCAAGTTGTATCCTTTGCCTGTCTTCACCTATCCCCACTTCACCACCCTGTCCCGCCACCCCCTTTATCTGCACCTCTCCATATCCCCACCCTCGGTCCTGAAGAAGGGTTACACCTGAAGAAGGGTTACACCTGAAACGTCAACTCCTCCACCTCCTGATGCTGCCCGGCCTACTGTGTTCTTCCAAATTCCTGTTTGCCTACCTCTGTCTTACTAATGTCAGAGTCATGTGCTTAGTTACATTATCATAACAGACATGAATTTCGTTATATCACAAGAATCAAACTTAAATGTAAAACTGATGGTGATACTGAACTCCATACTGAAGTCAGTAACGTGGCTTCAGAAAAGAAATGAGAAGTTTAGCATTTTGTATTCAGTATGCTTCAAAAATCTTGACTATCTGGAAGCTCAAGTGTTGAGTATAGTATTTAGGACTTTTCACTTCTACATTGTCTCCCTCTGCTTTTCCCTTGATGCTGCTCCTGCATCAATATTGTGCCCTGTTAACATCTCAGGACACTATCTCATACAAATGAACCTATGACTTCCTTCTATGCCTTCCTTTGTATTCTCCACAGCACACATTTTGGCAACTATTGGTGGTTCTCACTGAGTAGCCAATCCCCAACAGACTACATTCTTGGCTACCCTTACCAACTCCTCTTCACTACATACTGCCCCTTAAAGACTACACCTGAAGACATGAAGAAAAGTTTAATGTTGATGGCATGTAGCTCCATCTCTATCAACGAACTACTCCACCTTGCCTTGCTGCCAGAACGGCCAACATTGGGACCCCAGGGGCCCATATAGTCCTCCTGTTAACTGTAAGAAAGACCAAAGTCTTCATCTCCATACTTCATTTTAAATGAATCTATCCCCTTCATAGTCACTTTTTTAGATTGATTAAAATTGTACTGACTTAAGCTTAAAAGCAAAGTCTGTATTGGGCAAATGTGGAATTGACAAGAGACTTATGACTAGCACAAAGATTGCACAAAGTTTTAGGAGAGTGAATACACATCTCCAGAAAAGTCCAGTGGCCTGCACTCTAACAATGAAACTCAACAAAACACAATGTAATTGTGTCATCCAAAGTTTAATAATGTTCTGTGATTTCATACAAAGCCATGATTTACCAGCATATTCTTCAGGGTAACAAGATTTGCAGTTGCCCACCTGAGTGCAGGCATGTTAGTGAGTGGGAGTTAGGGGCAAGTAGTAGTATGGAGTTTGCTGCTTTTGAATAGGGATCTCATGAATTGTTTGGGCTAGAACAAGTGGTGATCAGCTGCACCCACAGCATCAGCACCAACAATTCAAAGTTTGATGAAAATGCAATGCTGTACTAATGCAGTTCCTGGCTTTTCTTAATCATGTGATCTATGCTATGAAACACACTTGCTATGGGCAGCCATCTTAAAGAAGTTCTAAGAAAGAGAGTATACAAGCAACATTGTACGAATTGAGCATGTAACATAGTGCACAGAAGTGGAACTGTAATTAGTGCTGAAGATCTGCACAGAAGCACACCTACAAAAAGAACACAAATATTTAGGGCTGCTGAAAGTTGCTAAAAGCTGTTGGACATGAAAAATAAGCAACCATGCAATCTGTAGCTGAATCACTGGGTTTGCCACATAATTGTTGCAAACTTTCCACTTCTGGCTTTGGTTGAAATGAAAGGTAATATGACTCAGAACTTACCAAGCTCTGAGACTGCTATAAATTTAACTGACAAGCCAGAATATCTTTAAGTAACTATGCTTTCAACACTATTGGAGAGAGACTGTTACAAAGTGTATTTCACACTAAGTCTCTCTGAAGAACAGATAAAAACAGACTGCATAAATTTTTAAAGCCTTAAAGGTACACTTTGAACCTTAATTGATTACAATATATGAATGGTATGTGTTGAATATTATAAAGATCAAATTTAAAAGAGAATATTTATAGATATTTACCAAGCACTAAAAAAATTGGATTAGAACAGTTGGGTGCTTGTTCTTGACAAGTGCAGACTGAATGCACAGCAGGGCATGTTCTGTGTTGTAGACATCTATGACTCTGTTTGTGACTACATTAACACAGCTTGCAGAATCCTGTTAATTCAGGCATGTGAAATATGATCTCATTAAAGAAAGAATCTTTATTGGCTTTAGAGATCTTAGCCATGCGAAGGAAAGATAATCTGACTATTGAAGAAGTTATAAACATGTGCAGAAGTTCTGAGTTTGTAACTCAATAGTTACATGGGAGAGCAGATGACTTTGTCCACAACATGGAGAAGCAGCCCAGACCTGTGCACAATTCTGATAAGCACCTCTGATTGACCCACTATGTTGAGAAGAAGCCTTACTATAACCTGGTGTTGTGTGATTTTTAACTTAGACTTTTCAAGTGCAACAATGTTAACAAGAGCAACAAGTATGCACAGCAGGGCAAACAGAAAGATCAAGGCGGAAGGACAAATTTGCAAATATTGTGGAGATCGTCATATGAAACAAAAGAAATCATGTCCGGTGTGGGAAAAAGTGTTTTATTTGCAAGATACTAATTAACTTTGTATACAATTGATTAGGACAAAGTCAAGCCAATAATGTCTATAGAAATGATTGTGTCAGAGGCATAAGGATTACAATTTAGGCAAATTAAGTATGGGTACTAGAGAGATGATGGATGAAGATTTAGATGACAGTAGCATCTACGCCTTAGAGTATGTTAGAATGTGAAATCTAAAATAGTTTGTAAGTGTTATAATGAAGAAAATAAATCAAAAGCACCAAATGAATGTGAAGTTGCAGAAAGACACGGGTGCTTCCTGCAATATTATGAACTTTGCAGACCTGTGTAAAGTTTTACGAGATGGCAATCAAAAAATGAGACTCTGCAATGGAATGATGCTCACTCTGAGAAGGCAAATTAATCTGCGAGCATAATGCTACAGCAAGGCTGAGGATCTGAAATTCATTGAATTGAATTGATTTGAATTGAATTTATTGTCACTTGTACCGAGACAAAGTGAAAAGCTTTGTGTTGCGAGCAATACAGGTAGATCACATTGTTAAGTAGCATAGATAAGTAAATAATAGGTAAACAGCAGCAAAATCAAAAACACAGGTACAGGCAAATGTTCAGAGTTTGTGAGTCTATTCAGTATTCTAACAACCGTAGCGTAGAAATGGTTTCAAAACCGGCTGGTGCGTGTGTTCAGGCTTCTGTACCGTCTCCCCAATGGTAGAGGTTGTAGAAAAACATCGCCAGAGTGGGATGGATCTTTGCAAATGCTGGCAGCCTTTCCTTGACAGCAGGCCTGTTAGATGGATTCTATAGATGGGAGGTTGGCCTTTGTGATTGTCCGGGCTGAGTTCACCAATCTCTGTAACCTTACGATCTCGAATGGGACAGTTGCCATACCTGGTAGTGATACATCTAGACAGAATGCTCTTGATGGCGCACCCATAAAAGTTGGCAAAGGTATTCGCTGTCATGCCAAATTTCCTCAACTGCCTGAGGAAGAAGAGACGTTGTTGGGCCTTTGTAACCAGTGAGTCCACGTGAAGAGTCCAAGAAATCTTGTTGTGGATGACCACTCCCAGGAGCTTGACACTCTCCACACATTCCATTTCTGTGCTGTTAATGTGTAAGCGGGCATGAGTAACATCCTGAAGAAGGGCTTATGCCCGAAACGTCGATTCTCCTGCTCCTTGGATGCTGCCTGACCTGCTGCGCTTTTCCAGCAACACATTTTCAGCTCTGATCTCCAGCATCTGCAGCCCTCACTTTCTCCATGAGTAACATCCCGCCAAAAGTCAATAATGAGTTCCTAGGTTTTGGCGGCATTGAGAGCTAGGTTGTTCTCAGTGCATCATTTTTCCAGGTCTTCCACCTCCTGTAGTCTGTTTCGTTGCCATCTGAGATTCGACTGACTATGGTGGTGTCATCAGTGAACTTATAAATGGCATTAGTCTGGTATTTGGCAACACAGTCATGGGTATACAATGAGTACAGTAGGGAGCTGAGTACGCACCCCTGGGCGGCTCCAGTGTTGAGTTTAAGGATGAAATATTATCCCCAATCTTCACTGATTGTGGCCTGTAGGTCAGGAAACTGTGGATCCAGTTGCAGAGTGTGGGGCTTAGTCCAAGATCACTAAGTTTAGTAATCAGTCTCGAGGGGATAATAGTGTTGAAGGCTGAACTGTAGTCAATGAGTAGGATTCTTATGTAGCTGTTCTTGGTATTAAGATGTTCTAGGAAGGAGTGAAGGGCAAGTGATATGGCATCTGACATGGATCTGTTGGTTTGATCGTTAAATTGGAGTGGGTCAAGAGTAGTGGGGAGGCTGGAGTTGATTAATGCCATGACCAGGCTTTCAAAGCACTTCATGACCACTGAATTTAGGGCCGAAAGTGAGGGCTGCAGATGCTGGAGATCAGAGCTGAAAATGTGTTGCTGGAAAAGCGCAGCAGGTCAGGCAGCATCCAAGGAACATGAGAATCGACGTTTCGGGCATAAGCCCTTCTTCAGGGATGATGTTGGCCCTCTTGAAACAGGCAGGAACAGTGGCCTGCTGCAGCGAGAGGTTGATGATGTCCGAGAAGACCTCTGCCAGTTGATCTGTGCATGCTCTGAGTGCACAACCTGGTACTCTGGTCCCATCGCTTTCCTTGGATTCACATGAAGGAAAACTGATCTGACCTCTGATGCAGTGACTGTTGGGCTAGGTTCGTCAGGACTTGTCAGAATAGGTGTTACCTCTCTGCCAAAATTCTGCTCAAAGTGAGCATAGAAGGCATTGAGACAATCTGGGAGGGATGTGTCATAATTCCAGATACAGTATTAGACACAATGCTGGAGCCACTCATCTCAGCAAAAGCAAGTTTAAAGCTTGGATTGATACCCCAAACCTGCTAGCAGAGATTTATAGAGTTTTTCAGGCCCCATTGACTGACAAACAGAGTGACACAGAGACTAAAGGATAAACATGTCTTAGGTAACAGTGGGAATCAGTAGAGTCTGCTGAGAAAATTTTGAAACAGAACCAGAGAACACATCGCTGCAACCAGCAGACAGCGGAGGCAAAGCTGAAAAATTGCACGAATGCCATGCCTGTAAAGAGACTGACAAAAGAGAGGACTAACCAGAATAACAAAGAGTTTTGCTTACGAATGAGAACAATTGTGTTCAGAGTGGGAAACTTAGGTAACTCAATGTAAATGAGAATGCATGGAAGTTTCATTTCTTGAATGAAAGGGGACATGTTTGGATGGAAATACAGTACTGTACTAATGACCTCCCTGGCTTGTCATAGTCATGTGACTTAGAACAGGGATGCAAGGTACATTCACTGCAGGCAGCCATATTACATGCAGTTCTAATAATGGGAAAGTGTAAGTATTATTGAACAAGTAATAGATACAAAAACAGAAATAGCTGGAGAAAGGCAGCATCTGTGGAGATAGCAGAGTTAGCGGTTTGAGTCCAGTGACCCATCTTCAGAAATGAAGGACATTAATTCTGTTTTCTCCCCACAGCTCCACAGAAAAGAGCCCCAGTCAGTTCAACCTCTCCCTATAGCTCAAATCCTCCAATCCTGGCAATATCTTTGTTCAGCAACACTCCTTACCATTAAGTGTATATGTCCTGCTAAGATTTGCTTTCCCAAAATGCAGCACCTCGCATTTATCTGAATTAAACTCCATCGGCCACTTCTCAGCCCATTGGCCCATCTGATCAAGATCCTGTTGTAATCTGAGGTAACCTTCTTCGCTGTCCACTACACCTCCAATTTTGGTGTCATCTGCAAACTTACCAACTATACCTCTTATGCTCGCATCCAAATCATTTATGTAAATGACAAAAAGTAGAGGACCCAGCACCAATCCTTGTGGCACTCCACTGGTGACAGGCCTCCAGTCTGAAAAACAATCCACCACCACCCTCTGTCTTCTACCTTTGAGCCAGTTCTGTATCCAAATGGCTAGTTCTCTCTGTATTCCGTGAGATCGAACCTTGCTAACCAGTCTCCCATGGGGAACCTTGTCGAATGCCTTACTGAAGTCCGTACAGATCACATCTACCGCTCTGCCCTCATCAATCCTGTTTGTTACTTCTTCAAAAAACTCAATCAAGTTTGTGAACATGATTTCCCACACATAAAGCCATGTGGTCTATCCCTAATCAATCCTTGCCTTTCCAAATATATATACATCCTGTCCCTCAAGATTCCATCCAACAACTTGCCCACCACCGACGTCAGGCTCACTGGTCTATAGTTCCCTGGCTTGTCCTTACCACCCTTCTTAAACAGTGGCACCACGTTAGCCAACCTCCAGCCTTCCGGCACCTCACCTGTGACTATTGATGATACAAATATCTCAGCAAGAGGCCCAGCAATCACTTCTCCAGCTTCCCAGAGATTTCTCGGGTACACCTGATCAGGTCCTGGGGATTTATCCACCTTTAACTGTTTCAAGACATCCAGCACTTCCTCCTCTGTAATATAGACATTTTGCAAAGTGTCACCATCTATTTCCCTACATCCTATATCTTCCATATCCTTTTCCACAGTAAATATTGATGCAAAATATTCATTTAGTATCTCCCCCATTTTCTGCAGCTCCACACAAAGGCCGCCTTGCTGATCTTTGAGGGGCTCTATTCTCTCCCTAGTTACCCTTTTGCCCTTAATGTATTTGTAAAAACACTTTGGATTCTCCTTAGTTCTAATTGCTAAAGCTCTCTCATGTCCCCTTTTTGCATTCCTGACTTCCCTCTTATGTATACTCCTACTTCCTTTATACTCTTCTAAGGATTCACTCAATCTATCCTGTCTATACCTGACATATGCTTCCTTCTTTTTCTTAACCAAACCCTCAATTTATTTAGTCATCCAGCATTCCCTATACCTACCAGCCTTTCCTTTCACCCTAACAGGAATATACTTTCTCTGGATTCTCGTTATCTCATTTCTGAAGGCTCCCCATTTTCCAGCCGCCCCTTTACCTGCGAACGTTTGCTCCCAATCAGCTTTGGAAAGTTCTTGCCTAATACCATCAAAATTTGTCTTTCTCAAAATTAGAACTTCAACTATTAGATCTGGTCTATCCTTTTCCATCACTATTTTAAATCTAATAGAAGTATGGTCACTGGCCCCAAAGTGCTCCCCCACTGACACCTCAGTCACTTGCCTCGTCTTATTTCCCAAGAGTAGGTCAAGTTTTTCTCTAGTAGGTACATCCACATTCTGAATCAGAAAATTTTCTTGTGCATATTTAACAAATTCCTCTCCATCTAAACCCTTAACACTATGGCAGTCCCAGTCTGTGATTGGAAAGTTAAAATCCCCTACCATAACCACCCTATTATTCTTACAGGTAGCTGAGATCTCCTTACAAATTTATTTCTCAATTTCCCTCTGACTATTAGGGGGTCTATAATACAATTCCAATAAGGTGATCATCCCTTTCTTATTTCTCAGTTCCACCCAAATATCTTCCCTGGATGTATTTCCAGGAATATCCTCCCTCAGTACAGCTGTAATGCTATACCTGCTCAAAAACACCACTCTCCCTCCTCTCTTGCCTCCCTTTCTATCCTTCCTGTAGCATTTGTATCCTGGAATATTAAGCTACCAGTCCTGTCCATCCCTGAGCCATATTTCTGTAATTGCTATGATATCCACGTCCCATGTTCCTAACCATGCACTGAGTTCATCTGTCTTCCCTGTTAGGCCCCTTGCATTGAAATAAATGGAGTTTAATTTATTAGTCCTACCTAGTCTCTGCCTGCCCTGACTGTTTGACTCGTTTCTGTTCTCAACTGTACTAGTCTCAGATTGATCTCTTTCCTCACTGTCTCCCTGGGTCCCACCCCCCACCACCTTACTAGTTTAAATCCTCCCAAGCAGCTCTAGCAAATCCCCCTGCCAGTAGTGTTCCCCTGAGAATCCATCACCCCCTACATTTTCCAAAACAGCACATTTGTTTGAAATGGGGATAGCCACAGAAAACTCCTGCACTAGC